>NC_143564.1:65032500-65373750 GCF_054136105.1 Typopeltis vanoorti | reverse complement strand
ATCATCATCAATGCCCACGGACTTACAAATATCCTTGGATTTCATAACCATAATTTGAGGATAAGGATTAGTCCTAGGCCTATAAACAAGCTTAATATGTAAATTGCGAGTATTCTCTTGGCCAGTGTGCCTGATTGCGAGATAAAAATTCGAGTTTCCGGAGGGGGAAACACTGCAACATTCTCATGAGACCCGTTAACTCACCTTCCAGTTGAAAAGCCTTGATAAAAGTTCTTCACGTGTCAGACGGGCCTCGGACGCTGGTCATTCTAATCAAAGGGCATCATCACAATTGAATGAGCTACGGAGAAGGTAAAAAGCAACCCAAAAATATCTACAAGCACTCCCTTATTTTTTACTCGGAATGGGTACGTACATGATTCGTAAATGTAATACTTTGCTCTTTTTTTATTTTAATTTTAAAATTTATATTTTCATGTGTCGGTACCTACAAGGCTCTTGGGTTAGAAAAAAGATCTAGTTTTGGTTCTCATCTAGGACGTATGGAAACATAAACGATTTTCTCCTCAAAGCGAGTTATCCCATCTCTCATAGGAAAGCGAATGATATTCATTGCAGAGGCTTGACGTTTTTTTTTTTTTTTTCTGCAAAATATCTACCCACAGAATGCTTGCGATTGTATATATATAAAATATGTAGACAGGACTAACTATTATATTGCAGCATTAATTAAGTTTACATGCACCCAAATTAATTGGTGGAACAGATCATTGAATGTAACACGGTTGGGAACGATGAGTTGAGCGAAGTTCGCATCTTCACATTCCTAATAAAAAAATAATAATAATAAGAGGTTCAAGATCCATGAAATATTTATGATGTGTGTGCATTGACTTAATAAACAGCATACGTCATTTTTTAAAACTCTTTACATGTGCTACCCATTCATTACTAGAATGAATGGGTAGCGCGTGTAAAACTTGTTTAATTATTCATTGCATTTACTTGGTGATTATCAGTGATTGGTGATTAGTGGACAAATCAACCTATAAATCAATCAAACTACAGTATAGAAATTCGCATACTATTGTTGATCATGGATGTATAACGATCATTCTTTTGATCATTTGGCTGCTGTTGTTGTTGTTGTTGTTGTTGTTTTGTTTTGTTTTGAATTATGACGGAAGCAACTACGAGTATTAGTCCAGTATGTGTAGTGTGTGTGTGTGTGCGTGAGAGAGAGAGAGAGAGAGAAAGAATTCTTCAGCTGTGTGTGGTACAAGTACTGCCTTGTAATTTCTCAATACGAGAGTGTCCATTTTGTATAACATCCTTTTCCAGACATGCACGCATCAGCTGTCACTCTTTTTTCTTAATATCCCTCCACTCTCTTCCCTTCCCCCCCGCTTACCGATCTTTAATATCGGACAGAACATTCACCCTGCTTGAGACGTGATAACAGAGGGTTGTTTACCGACCGAGACTCAGATGGTTGTGAAAACGCTGGACACTTTGGTGGCACGCTCCCAGTTTGACAGTTACCCAAGCGGAACCACTTGGAGCCTACCACCGTTCTCACGCCGTGTCCGTGGTTTCTCTCTCTCTCTCTCTCTCTCTCTCTCTCTCTCCATATACTGGTCCTCTCCCTCGCTTAGAGAAGGCTCGGGTAGTTGCTTCATATAAAGATGGATCATTGACCTGCTATTGAGACTCCTTGAGAAACACGTAGCCTTGGTGCAACGCCATCCTCTATATAACAGTCATACATCTGATAAGCGTCATGAAAATGGAAGTGAGTGAGATAATATTCTTGAAACACCTGAGGTGAGATCTAAGAATAACAATGCTTTTTGTTTAGGCTATTTATTATTAGGAAATAGGAGTTGTTGCAAGTCACAGGGATGCAAGTTGGACTATTGCTGTTATTACATTTCAGTCTGAACATTAAATTATAAATCTTGACTGATTACATTGCAATTTTACAATGAAACAATACAGAAATTCTCTTCGTGAATTCAATTGACTGTCTCTTGAAGCATAAGAAAATTTTTCATTTGGACAATCGCTTTTAAAATGGCAGTAACGTGATTTTCCTATCGTAAACTATAATTGATAATTATAGCGCTTCTAATGCCTCGTGCGTAGGCTAACTGCCATAATATCATCGTATTGTCCTGATTAAAAAAAAAAATTGGATCTTGACATATATTTGTTTGAATAATATTTGCTAGCATTAAAAATACACACCGATAGGACCTTTTTAGAGAGTCGCTGGTTATGAGGAATTAAAATCTTTCTTGGAAACTTTTTGCAAGATTGGTAAAAGTAAAAATGCACGAAAGAACAAATTTTGAAATGTTCTTTTCAAAAACCACTTTATGCAATTCCCTGAAGTCATGTTCAACTGAAGGAGATAGCAAACTTACAGAACAGTTTTCAATTTCACAGAAGATTCTCCGTGATAGATGGAAGAATGAAACACGTTCTTTAGTAAAGACTGAGGACCAAATCTTATTTTGAATGCAAAGAACAACAGTTACAAGAGCTTTTGAATTTAGGTGGTAATTAATTGGTCTCATACGGAAGTGGATAGGATTTACTGGTAACGCGAATTTCTTCCTTTTATATTAGACAGACTAGTTGGAGAACGCATGTACAATGATAGATACAGTACACTGACATCGTTTCCTTAGTTGCCTTCACACGCCTTTTAAACTCAAAGATTTCGTCATATCAGTGGAATTGAGTAGAAGATTCTATATTACGCGGGGGTAAGGGTTAGATAAACTGTAAGTTGTTTAGAAACTGATTGCATGGGTTTTAATGACACTTGAGACCTTCCAATTAGAAGGAAGGTGGTATAGATAGTATAAATGAGCCACATGGTGAAAATCATCGACCATCTAAATAATTTTAGTCAATATCCATACTCCAATGGAACTGGAGGCTATGACCTATCACCAGAGGGAGAGAGAGAGAGAGAGGGAAAGAGACTTTATTCTATCGGTCACTGACACTGGTAATCTTATAATGAGTTGGCTTCGTCATGATCAAATATGATTTGCTGTTATTCATACTTCTAAGAGGAGGATAGAAGAAATTTTACATAATTTACTTTCTTTCATTTTAAGCCAATAGTCACGAGATGCTTTTCAGAAACAAATGATCCATTAAACACAGCTTAATTTTAAACTTTCAATATGATCTAGTAAAGTATACATCGAAAGATGTTGAGAATAAAAAGAGAGATTTGAAGAATATTTATGATAATAATGAACAATATTCTCAGACTGATTTTCTTCTTTTTAGGAACCCCTTATTATCGAAGACTTGTTAACTGAGCCTGAAAACACGTATGAAAATGTCAATCGCTCACGCGATTTGAACCACTGTTTCGTTTTTTGGACAGTGAAATAATTTAAGAAATTTTTTATTAGCTCAATATTAAATATTTCCTATTAGATAAAGAATTTTGTTGAAGATCTGTCATATTAAATTTAATCAAACCAATTCCGAATTATTTTATTTTATTGATAATTAATGATTTAAACTGTATTGTCCTAATTCAAACCCTCAGCTGCAGATATAATATTGGTAACGGGCTTTCTTGCGCATTTCTATTATTATTAACATACATGAAAATATATGATGATGATCGTATGCATTTGATGATAGCATTCTTGCGTAGTAACGTAATTCAAAATCACAACAATGAACCTAGTTGGGTTTGGCGACGCAAAGCAAAACTCTTAGAACGCCTGTTACATTCGTTTTGCATCCATCTATACATATAGAAATGATCCCACTCTGGTCGAAAGGCTTTCAGTTTAAAAAAAAAAAATACTATTTCGGATCCATACAATAATTTTCGAAATGTGTTTAAATATGACTATTCAGAGAGATAAAATTACGCAAAAGTCTCGAAAGGATACGAACAAATACATATGTTCTCATTGGACGAAATATAACATATAACATTTGCCACTATTTCAAATATAAAATAAATACATCCACTAACGCATTTGTTTCAAATGGAAATAGATGGAACTTTTTTTTTTTAGCAGAAAATAACTTTTGGAAATCGGTTTGTGGAAGGTCACTACACTTAGTCGTTAACAGTAGTTGAGTTCAGGACCGCCGACGGTTTCACGACTTTGGAGGGGGGGGGGGTAAGGGTAAGACAGAAAACTACTTTCATCTCATATTCATAAATTCTAACCGCTGTACTTCTCTCTCTCTCTCTCTCTCTCTCTCTCTCTCTCTCTCTCTCTCTATATATATATATATATATATATATATATATATATATATATATATATATATATATATATATATATATATATATATATATATATGTGTGTGTGTGTGTGTTAAAGATACCAAGCTATTTTAAACCTGGTTTTACTCCATTTTCTCAAGTAAGCAAACAGACAAGTCAGTCAAGTTTGCGCCTGCAAGTGTTGCAAGTATAGCTGGTTCTGCACGTAGTGCAAGACCAAGGCAACTCATGGTAAAAGTAGAATAAGCTCTGATCACTTATCTTAATATTTACCCTTAATGCAAAGCACATCTCCTGGAGGAGATGTATGATGCTTTGTATTAAATGCAAGGGGGGCCACTACCCAGACCGGTTTTGACCTTTATTGAGGTCTCATCAGTGGGAGCCAGGCTAGAAATACCAAGATTTTAGTAATCCAGAGCTTATAAGTATTTTACCCGAACAAGTTACCATAAGGTGTTTTAACCTTATTAAATAATAAGGTTAAAATAATAAATAATAACCTTATTAAATTATTCTACTTTTACCATGAGTTGCCTTGGTCTTGCACTACGTGCAGGACCAGCTAGACTTGCAACACTTGCAGGCGCAAACTTGACTTGGTTGTCTGTTTGCTTACTTGGGAAAATGGAGTAAAACCAGGTTTAAAATAGCTTGGTATCTTTAACATTTATTATACCCAAGGTAAAATACTTTCTACATTTATATCTCCTCCTGAGATTTTTATTTAATAAGGTTAAAACACCTTATGGTAACTGGTTCGGGTAAAATACTTATAAGCTCTGTATTACTAAAATTTTGGTATTTCTAGCCTGGCTCCCACTGATGAGACCTCGATAGGGGTCGGAACTGGTGGGGGATGGCTTTGAGAGGCTCTGCCTGGGGATAGGTTTTTGCCTGTCTCTGAGTAGCACCACCGCTGAGATTATGGCACTGGCTGGTGGTGGGGTGAGTCTACCACTGGGTAGAGCCAACGATGAGAAGTTCTTCTCGGTGACGGAGTGAGCCTGTCACTGAGTGGAACAACGCTGAGTTGGACGGTCTTTCGGCCACTATGGAGTGGTCTAGGGATCGTCCTAATTTTTAGAGAGGTCTTTACTTAAATACACCTCAACAAAGGTCGAAACCGGTCTGGGTAGTGACCCCCCTTGCCTTTAATACAAAGCATACATCTCCTCCACGAGATGTATGCTTTGTATTAAGGGCAAGGGGTGAATTAAGTGTGAATGTTAAGATTAGTGATCAGAGCTTATTCTACTTTTACCATGAGTTGCCTTGGTCTTGCACTACGTGCAGGACTAGTTAGACTTGCAACACTTGCAGGCGCAAACTTGACTTGTTTGTCTGTTTGTTTACTTGGGAAAATAGAGTAAAACCAGGTTTAAAATAACTTGGTATCTTTAACATTTATTATACCCAAGGTAAAATACTTTCCACACACACACACACACACACACACACACATATATATTTATTTATTTATTTATATATATGATCCATCTCTATAGAAGCAGAAGCGTTACCAGAGGACTGAAATAAAAGTTATTTAGGATCTACACTAAGCTATGTCATGTGATGACAACATCGGATCATTTGCAGGACAAAATTAAGCATCATGTTTAGAAGTAATGCACACTGAATATTCCTCTGATTACACTAATTTAATGATATTTGAAACTCTCTACTAAATTTTGGTTCATCATTTCGATTCGAGTATACAATTAAGCCAACCTTGTATCTTATTACAATGGCTGTTATAATTATTGATCACATTGCATGAGAATGCTGCTACGAAACGCACCATTACGTGTTTGTCTTAAATCAATACCATGCGACTTAATACATTTTGCTTAATTTGACTATAAGAACTGACCGATTTAAACCCAAATTGGCTTTGCTCGTCAAATCTTAGTAGCGATGTTAAATACAAAATTCCAGTTCGTTGATCCATATTATTTAATTAGGGTTGCTTCAAAATGCTTTGTCTAATTTTGATCCTGCAAGTGGCGAAAAATTATGCAAAACGTTCTTGACAATCTTTTAAACTGATTCCAAATATCCAATTTTATTAACCATCCAATCAGAGTTGACCAGAGTTATCATAAGCTTGCAGACGAATGGAAGGATGAAAAATCAAATATAATAAGTGATTATACATTTTGAGCTGTATAGATTATACAGCTCACTTATAAATAGTTCGGTCATAAATAGTCATTTGAAATATAATTAAGCACTTTGTGTGAGGCCATAGATGAAATTGCTCACTGCGAATCAAAACTGAATGTTATCAGATTTTAAAAGGTCACGACGAATAACAAATTTCTGCAAAATCTGTCAAGCAGTTCGGAAGATTATGTATACTACACTACAGACAGACATACTCATAAGAGGCTCTGTTGCTCTTTCTGCTTCTTGCGAAAGAATTCCTAATAAATTGTTAATTATTGTATAAAAGCTGCGCTTAATAATACTTTTAAAATAGTATAACACTATTAGTACTTTTCACGGCAGTCTTTTTTTTTTTTTCCGGTTTTTGTTTGGTAAAACTTTCAACAACCTGATGAACAACCTTTTTCTTTTTTTTTTTTTAACCAGTTTGAATAAATTAACTGCACTTGCATATTTTAGTAGTATTAACTATTTACTTCACTTTTGAAAAAAAAAAGTGTAGCGTGTTTATGACTCATTCAGTATGTTTAATTTTCTTAAGAACGTGTTTTACGATCACTGATGCATATTTTATTTATAAATCATGTATAACTTATGAAAATAAAATTCATGTTACTTGAATTGACTATCGATGAAAAAACGCAAGTAAAGGTATTAGCATAAACAAAGAGAAGTACAAAATTTAAATTGCATTCATAATAAACTACGCGTTTGGATATGCGCATTAAGTTTGAAACTTGTTTCTTGCGCTGTATGCTGATGTCAACAGTACACCGATGACAACAATAAATAACATCGTATACGGAACACGAGCAAGCTAACATTCGTCAGTCATACGTTAAACAATGCAGATAAAAATCTTCTCAAAAGAAACACGCTAGCAGTCATAGATCAATCATTAACTGTGAAGTATCATTTTTGTTTGTAATGAAGTTTAGCGTGTAGTGCGACACTTTACAATTAGATAAAAATAATGGCTGTGCCATTATATACACGACCTAGCTACCGTATCAAAAAAATGCAATTTGTTTTTTATTGGTACGCTATTGGTCAAAATTTTCCATGCAATACACAGTTCAAAAAGCACTCAAAAAAGTTTTATGCCAAATGACTACACTCCTTTGCTTAATAGGAGTAACTAAGTGCATTAACGAAACCTGAGTGATAGAAAGATGACGTGTTCAAGATTGCTGAATAACAATATGTAATTAGTATGCTGGAGGAGAAAGACAAGTAAGCAAGAACGACTAAAAACCTTTATCTACCGTCTATTTTGTATGTATAGCCTAAGCAAGAGATACGGTATTTAATAAGACAGAAACTAGGCATGCATAGAAACGGGAAGAACTAAGAAGACAAAACGATAAAAATTTTCCCATAGGAAAAATTTCCCAATGCTACACACGTATAACACCGAAACAGGAAAAATCAGAATGTGCAGTTTTTAGGAGACACTGTGGATTTTCTTGCAAAGTTGTTCTTGTCTTCTGTATTATGTTGTAAGATCCTAAGCTGATCTTGGATTATCATACTATTCGAATGGTTTTTGTAACAATTAAAGACTGATTTGTAAAGCTATTCTAAAATAGCATGTGGAAAATTTCTGAACGACGAAACACGAACATTTAGACAATGATTAAAGCTGTAATATTGTAAAATAGTGATTGAAAATGCATATAGAATTATCTTTCATATAATTTAAATCATCATGGGCTGATTATCTTGAAAAATTTCTTTTTAATAATCTTGAATAATATCTTTAATCAGAGGGCGAATTAAGTTTTTTTTCTGTTTTAACTTGAATCAAAAAGCTGTTGCGGGTTGGAAATGAAGTAATTAGAAAACAGATTGTTAGTACAAGCGCGGGCATACACACATTCATTCACCCACCAAAGAGAGAGAGAGAGAGAGAGAGAGAGAGAGAGAGAGAGAGAGAGAGAGAGAGAGCTTTAAAATTTGATCGAAATTTAAGATTTGATCGAAACTTGAATTTCGTTCAAGTTTCGATCAAAACGTGTGGGTAATTGAAAAATAATTATTAGTAAGAAATAAACAGACCCTCATAAAGTGTACGAACTAACTGAGTTAGAGTAGAGCACCAAATGATTTAGTTCCGTCTCCAGTAAGTGTCAAATTAATCCATAGAAATCAATCTATCCACAATAGTATTAACAACGTGGATCGCCACGTTATTAATGCAACACCACCAATATTTTCCCCTCGTGCAAAACATCCAATGAAATTTTTTTGTTGTTATTCTTTGTATTAACTTGGAATTTCAGTGATAATTGATCTTGCTAAATTCCCTTATAAACTTATTTAAGTTAAGGGATATTACATCCCATATTGTTTCTTAGCCGAATAAGAAACTCAAAGAGTTTCATGCCGAATATAGAAACCCTTAACTTAAATAAGTTCATGTCACCGAATTGAAGCCTTGGGCGCTTCATATAATTAGTAATCCCTTATAAACAATTTTATTGTTGAATTAAGTGGGGGGAAGAGAACGCTGAAAAACAGTGGTGTCGTTGCTTTGTTTAGAATTACGGTCAAAATAATTAAGATATTTGTCCAGTATAACTGACAATTAATGGGAAACGTCTACATTTGATCTGAGGGGGTGAAAAATTGAGTATCAAGGAAGAAAAGATGTCAGTGATTTGAAACAGGCTAGCAATGTACTGCGCCTCTCTCTCCTTATTTTTCATAATAAATATTATGCATTTATATCTAAAAGAATAATAATAATAACATTGTGCTAATTTGACTTAATTAGTTAATTATTAATATTCTATCGAGTAATGAACCCCATTACTCGAATTAGCATAATTATCTTATGACTTTTTGATTCAGTCTTGTTGTACAACAGAACACAAATCATCGGAAATAATAATAATAATAATAAAAGATGAAATATCTAATCTCTCGATTAAAAGCAGAGCTGCGAGTTTCCGATCATAATTTGTTAGCCGATCTCACACGAGAAAGGTTATACTCTGCAGTATATTTAATCCTGATAGCAGAGAGGGGTCCTTTTTTAAGCAGGATATGTAGGATAGCGATCTTACTTTGGGAGATAAAATTTATCTGCCACCTAAAGACTTTCATAAATATTACTGTCAAGGTTGGAGATCCATGGCGCGGTCAGAGTGGAGTGGAAACATTCCGACAACCAAGGAGGCTAATTACAACTTACATGCTTTTTTTTTTAAAGATTCACTGAGAATTTAATGCAAAAAAAATCATTGAAATGCTTCTAAAATTTTGAGTTAGCCGTTCTAGCGAACAACGTCAACGAAAACCGTGACTGAACTACACGTATTTTTGTGAACTAACTACAGTATATCTACCATACCGTGAAACTTCCCATAAATAGATAGCTAGATGAAGGAGAGAGCGAGAGAATTTAATCCATATGCGAGATGGAGAGAAGGAGACCAATACGAGTATACTGTAAAGTGTGTATGTCTTTTTGGATAAGCTGCTAGCACTCGATTTTCTTTTTTCCAGCAGAATAATAATAAACAGAAATGGGATGATTCTTATACTATACCTAGCGTCCAACTTTCATAGACTTATTGCTCCATGTCGGAAGATGAAAATAACAATAATAAAAAGTACGTAATCACACACACACACACACATAGGTTAAATGATCGGATGTGGAAGTAATAATAATAATAATAATATTCACCAACACGAGAACCAAAGACAATTTATGTGAGGTTCATTAAATGAGAATATGTGCGGCGTATCACAAATGTTAATGTAGTCAGCTACCCGATTATTTTTTTATATTTTTATTTTTAGCAACTGTAATTATTTCCTAAGAGTTGTACCTGATGTCCGCATCTGTCAACCGTACTTCACTGTTGATTTCTACCCGGTTATCAACTTCATCTTTCTGTTCTTTCGAGTTCTATCCTTTGTGTTGGTTCCCCTCATTCCTTACCACTACCGTGCCCTGAAGACAAATCGCAAATCCTCCCCCAAAACGTTCCTGGAGGCACTTGTATACAAACCAGTCCGCAGATAGGTGGCTCGCTCACTTTATCATATCAGCATCAATGAAAGAAGCAAATGCTGACCCTGATCGGGTCATGGCAACTTCCGGCGTTTCCCGAATGACAACACCGTCGCTGTCGTCCGATCTCTGACCTGCAGAAAGAGAGATTGCTGCTTCCCTCCCCCCCCCTGTCTTCGTGTAAGCAGGTGCTTGACCTTGATGTATACGTTATAAGAGAGGAACGCAGCCACCCGTAGCCCGCCGACCACAGATCCTTATTATCGCCTGAGAGGGTGGCTAGAGAAAGGAAGAAGATGAAAGTAAAACCAATTCAAGTATAATTTTGGATGGCTCTCTACGCACAGCTCCTTTCAGTTTATAAGACGCTTTACAATATTCCCAAGCTTTCGTGTAGCACACAATCAAAATATGAACTTGGAAACGTGAGGATACAAGAGTAAGTACATCTCTTATAACACTCGAAAATATTTAAATAGAACACCCCTTTTAACCAATGCCATCATCTGAAGTGGTAGCAACAGTGGCTTTCAGCAAAGAACTAGTTGGAAAGAGCATCCTATTGAACTGAAGGAATATTTTATTATGTATACTTGGAATACTGAGGATGCTGTGCATTTAAATTTCAGTTTTGAAGTCTCCAGGATACGTGACAAATTCAAAAATAAACATAAAATTATCTTTCTTTGAGCTTTCATACCTTCAGATGTATGTCGATAGGAAATATATACTTTGTATAGAGTGAAATGAAATACTTGCATATTTAAGCAGTAATATTGCATCATAGTCAGTTGCTTTGAAGTAATCTAAAATAAATACCATCGCAAACATAGGACATAATTCTCTTAAGAACTTTTTATTATTTAATACAAGGCAAATGTCCTAAGAATTGCTGCCTGCTTATTTCATGAAGGTTTAGGCTTAATAACTCAATTGTGTGAAAATAGTCTTTAAAATCGGAATACTGGACTTCATCAGGGCCTCATTTAATAAACCAGAAATAATGGATATTTGTGTTGTAGTAAAAAACTCGAACCTGATTCATATTATAAAAGAACATCACATTTCACTGATATGAGCCGTCAAATTCATCATTTTTTTAGCATTGCAAATGATTTTAGAAGGATAAAGCATATTTTGAAAAGTTTATTATGTTTAAATATCATTGCTCTTTCGAGAGTTAAAAATACCCGCTTATTTGGTTTAAGATATTTGGATCTTCAGAACAAATGTTTCTTCCAGTGCCAAATACAGTTGTACAGACATATATCTTCATTATTAAATACAGATGTATCACCACTGACATGCCTAAATTGACGTCGCTAAAACCAAGTAATTGACAACCTTTGATAATCAAAGCACTCATATTACGCCCTAATTCACCCGTTTCATGTTGAATGACAAGTACCATAAATATCGCACATGCACAGAGGCAACTGATGCATGCCCAGTTGCCCTCATCCATTCTTTCACGACAGTAAACTAATTGTATCCTTTTATATATTATTATTTTAATTTAAAAACTTTGTCGTAAAACAAAACAAATTGCAACTAATTACTTAAACTGTAATCGTAATAATTGGGAGAAAAGACGTAGGTTATTATTATTATTATTATTATTATTATTATTATTATTATTATTATTATTATTATTATTATTATTATTACAACAGAACACAAGTAACAAAAATAGGTAGACCCTATATGTCACAGCCGGGGTATACAAATAAAACACGGTGTTCCTCAAAGTGTCATATTATCACCCACTCAATTCAACATATACATTAACGATGTTCATAATCTGCCCATAAGAAGTCAAATATTTCAGTACGCAGATGACACCGCACTGCTAACAATCCACACAGACATCAACACGGCTCTCTCCAAAGCACAACAAGACCTAAATGAAATCACAACATACTTCTACCAAAACGCAATTGTAATCAATGGCACCAAAACACAGATGTTAATAATACACAACCCGAGAATCATGCACCCCTCACCACTATCGATACACTGTCACCCATACCGCTGCATTAACAACAAAAAAAACCTGCCAATGTCCCGAAATTAAACCTGTAACACATGCAAAATACATTGGTCTTTACATAGATTGCCACCTTAAATGGACAAAACATATAGATTAACTACACACTAAACTCCGCATCATCGCAGCAAAACTCTTCCAAGTAAAAGACATTATTCCACCCACCATAAAAAAACTCATATCACGGTATCTGCGAATCCCTACTCAGATATGTATAACAGTTTATGCAAACACATCAAACAGCCACCTAACAAAATTAGAAACATTACACAGGAAAATTGGGTCAACAGTGATTTGGACACCTTACACGCAATATCCGGTAATTAATATCCGGCAAGAACATGGCGATACACAGAATTCTGAGCATTAAAAACATGAAACACTACATGACATTAACAAGGAATTACTTCAACATCACCTATCGAAACAACAGAGACACATGTCGTATAACACGACCTACAACAACTCTCTACATCCCTACATCCTTCAACAACTCATACGGTTCTTTTGTGAGATCACATCAGTAAGCTTCGAAGTAGATGGGATTAACCCGCCTCACTCATCTACACGTATGCAAATATTTGAGAGATCAATAAAAAATTATTATTATTAAAAAAAAAATGAATAAGCACGGCTTAATTAAATAATCCTTATTAGCTAATCACTACAATTAACTTCAAAGTCACAAAAGTCACAATTATTATTATTAAATTATAACACAACAGTTTCTCTTTAGAAGAACTAAAGTTTGATAAAATTAAGGTAATGAAAAGTTCTAAATAAAATAAGAACTGAAGGATTTTAATAGGTTAAAATGAAACAAATAATTGCTATAGCATTTTGATGAAGAGATATTTCCATTCACATGTTCCTACTGTATACCCTGCCAGCAGCTCCCCCTGGTTAAGAAGATAGAAATCAAAATCGAGCAAGTAGATAAGAAGGAATTGATAACAATAATAAGAATAATAAAAAAAGAAATATATCGTTTCCTGAAACAAACCTCACAGCTGTAATTGTATTCTGAACTAGTCTGCCAGATTATTTCCAGGTCGCGTCGCAGGTCGTGTGATGTCACGGTTTCGCCCCTAGCCATGGAAGTAGGTGTGGCCGTCCACTGCGGCGTCGGAGCTAAACAATAGACAAATCGTGCAAGTATAAAGCAGTTTATAGCACAAAGGGTAAAGACATCGGAACTATATGCAAGCCGCTTCTGTTGTTGTCCTGGAGCACTGAATTGCTTATTCACGTGGCTCTGTTCCCGTGCGTAATGGGTGTCTCTGCTTTGTAATGACTGTTTATGAAACAGGAATGCTATAAACAAGAGCCAATAAAAGGATTGCGAGCAATATCCACTGTCCATAGAGCACCATCACCATTATAGGAGCTTCATCATCCAAACATTGAGAGAAAAATCTAGGCTGAAAAATCAAGACACCATCGATAACAGTACTTGATCGATAACAGTACAAATCACTAGCTTTGCAAAATGATATTAATGGATTAAAAAAAAAATCTAATCAAATGAGGTGGATATTGAATCCAACATGATTTCATAGCCGAATATAAAAACTACAAGCGTTTCATGCCGAATATAGAGACTATAAAAGTTTCCGCGGATACAAGCGTGCCTTTCATGACGGGCAACTCGTAGTAAAGGTGGAGCAAGCTCCGATCACTGTCCTTAGTATTTTCCCACAATGTGAAACACATCTCCTAGGAGATGTATGATGTTATACATTATGGGGGACTTTTATAGTCCCCCCCCCTATTATAGTCCCGCCGAAACTTTATAGTCTCTATATTCGGCATGAAACTCTTCTAGTTTCTATATTCGGCTATGAAATAATGTTGGATTCAAAATCCACTTAACTTGAATAATTTTGCATTGCCGAAGTGAAGCCTTTTTGACTCTATTTTTCAGTAAAAAAAAAAAAAATCTTTTAACTTCTATAACTGTATCGAAATAGCCAGAAAGAATGACTGGTACATTGCTAACTAATCAGAATGAACAATGTAGAAAAGCTAACAGGTATGTGTACCGATTCTATTAGATGCGGATTGGTTTTTCGGAAAGGAAAAAGTTACGTCAATTCTCCCGTAAGACCAACAAAAATTACCTTCATTTAAAAACGTATAAATGTTATAAAACTTATATGTCCTTATAAGCCCCAAGTCTTTCTAACCAGAGGGCGTGGTCACCACTGACTGTATTACAAAGAAGCCTTTTTCACCACATTTGCGTTAGGTCTATTTTAGATTATTTATTTTTCCTAACACTTGACTTCCGTGATATGTTTTAAGGCTACATATCACTATTAGTCCAATCATAGGTGAAGTGTGGGAATGTCGTAACCTACCTTACATTTGTAGCCGTCATGTACGTTGCGTGTGTATAACGATTGATTTTTCTGTTTGTTAGGGGGAAAACCAATCTTGGAGGAAAATCTCACGATCCCAGTTTAAGACAAAGTATCAAAAGGTTTCCGTCACGGAAAGGAGATTTTTTATAGTGATGTAACCTGCTAAACTTATATCTACAATATTACTTTGACACATTAAAATGTTTCGGGGGGAAAAAAACTTTTTTTTTTTTTTTTATTTAGGAACGCTAAAGAATCAAACAGTTCTCTGTAGTATGCGTATATCCGTAGAAAAGTATCGATATATCTTTGAATATAATATTTCTTGTGTGATTTCATCGCATTAAATTTAAATTTAGTTTTGTTCAAATCTCAGATCAACAACACTTTTTGCTAACATCATCATGATTGGTAGAGAAGTGCTGGAAGGCGTCTCTGTTCATAGCGTTGATAATTGTGCCTGTCAGAAATACAAGATCATGTTTTAGCAACTTGCTCAAATTCTATAACAACGTTACCAATGAACTAGACAAGGGGAATGGATACACCATGATACTTTGGGATTTTGCTAAGGCTTTTCACAGAATACATGGTAGACTGCTGCATAAATTGGAGAAAATCGGTTTGGGTTGTACAATATTAGCATGGATAAGAGGATGGCTAAATGACAGATATCAAAAAGTGGTATACGGAGGATCTGAGTCTGCAAGGTTTAAGGTAACAAGTGGTGTACCACAAGGATCACTGCTTGGTCCACTGTTATTCAATCTGTACATTAATGATATTGGGAAGACTTTAACAGATGATGATGCAAAGATAGGTAGGATAATCAGGAATGCTGCTGATATACAGTCTTTGCAGAATGATTTGAATAGGCTGGAATTGTGGGCATGGGAAAATTAGTGTCAGTTCAAGGTAAGTAAATGTAAAATCATTCACTTCGGCATGAGTAGATATCCAGTGTCATATTATATTGGTGGGATTAGGCTAGAAGGAACTGATGAGGCTAGGGATCTTGGAGTGTTAGTAGATAGAAAGTTAAAGTTTAGGGACCATGTGGCAAAGATTGCAAATACAACTCAAAAGATAATTGCAATGCTGAAACGAACGTTCACATGTAAAGATAAGGATGTTATTTTGCCTCTTTACAAGGCCTTGATAAGATCTCACTTGGACTATTGTGCGCAGGTCTGGTCTCCTGATTTCCGTTGTGATTCTGATATATTGGAGAGAGAGTACAAAGGAGCGTGTTAAAAATGATATCAGGATTGTGGAATACTGACTGTGAAGACAGATTGCAAATTTGTAGACTGCCGATACTAGCAAACAGGAGAAAGAGGGGTGATATGATTGAGACTTACAAATTTCTGAAAGGGTCATACAGGATTTTAATTGATGGAATTTTTCAATTTATGGAGTGTGGGGAAAGGACGAGAGGGCATCCTTGCAAGCTAAGAATGAAGGCTGCCAGTGGGGGTGTGAAAGCTAGAATTTTCTCTCAGAGGGTGGTGTGTGATTTGAATGGATTGCCATTGGACGTTGTGAGTGCAAACAGTGTGAATGAATTGAAGAATAAGTATGATAGCTGATGTGTAGTATGTGGCTTCCCTCGATGAGTTTCTGACTCCCTGGAGGTCTCTCTTACTACTACTAATAATAATAAATATTCGTTTTAAATAACAGGAAAAGAAATTACAGAAACTCTGACGCAATGAAGAAAACGATTGTCCAATGAGCAAGCGAAAACTGTTGACGAAAGAGGAACAATGCTGATGGATTAAAATTCAGGTTAAGAGAGGACAAAATACTCATACCTGCTGGAAACTCTACAGAAGAATGAGGAAACCAGATGGAACGCATAGGCCGCTTGGTTTCCTCGTGTTTCCTGTGTTGTTATCCCACTGTGTGTGGATGTCTAATTGGACAGTAATGCTGTGGACAACACCTTCATATAACACACATGCGCGCCTCGATTAGAAAAATATCTGAATTCGATTCTCGTCGGTGACATGAGGAGCATTTCTATGAAGAAGATGATACTTTTTTCAGTGAAAGTGAATTAATTAGCTAGCTTCATCCCCGGTGGTAACAAGGTTTTTTTTTTTTTTTTTATCCCGAAGCAACAGTCAGAAACAGATCTGAGAACACACAGAAAAATTCATTCAAAAGGCAGGATATATACAATGGGTCCTTAAATAGGTGGAGGCGCAGAGTACAGGTTTAAGGATAGTCTAAGGGTTGCAAAATTGAACCTGAGGGTTATCTAATGGTTGGAGATCCAAATCTAGGCATTGTCTAAAGCAGGACCAGGAATGAGAAAATGAAAATCTGATCTAGTCACTAAAATATTGGGAACCTTAATTTAGAGACTGAAACATTAGAATCTTTAATACAAACGCTCCTAGCAAGAAAAAACTAGAACTTGCAGCCTATCCAAGCAAGGAGAATCTTGAAACCTTCCCGCCAACCAACTAACACAGCTAGTGTTAACATTTTGTTAATATTGGCATTTTGTGCACGATGACTGGCGTTCAGGATTCATTTCCATTTTCATCCAAAGCATGAAGTTCCTACAGTTTCTATTACATGTATGTGAATAGCGGCAGTGCAAAAAGATAGCATGAGATCGCTGCATGTTGGGCTTCCCATAATCTTACGATAATTTCACTTAAGTTACCCTTTCCATAAACTCAGCAATACATTCTCCTTTCAAAATTAGATTTATTATTATTATTTTTATTATCCATGAGCTTCTGTCGTAAAGACTGGCTGCTTACACTCCTCAAGATGCAGTTATCAAGCCATGCGCACAGGCGCTCTCTAGTGACGTTCTTTCAAATCACAACAATGCCATTGTTGACTCTTCTATAACCTTTCCACACAAATTAACTAATAATTAAACATCAGAGATATGACTTTTGCTCACTAGAAAATTTGTTTGGTTTGTTGATTTCCTCTTTTCTCAACTATTATATAATCAACAAGACAATTTTAAACTAACACACTTCGTTGCAGACTACATCATTCTGGATTATCTTCGTCGAACGAACTGTTCTTTCAGCTTCATTGGCTGCTGCTATAGTCGAACAACTCCCTTGTGACCGATAACCACCATTTAATGAAACGATCTGTGCGAGTCACACTAAGCTAAACCACGACCGAATTGTTAAAATGGATTAAGTGCCTTGTTAAGGTTTGATTGATATTTTAGCTGCACGCTTTCCTATCACGCATTGTAAAGATGACCTGCACGTTTTCAATAGGAGAGCTCCTTAATCAAACGCTATTATATTTTCACCCTAGCCGTTCCTTCATAAACAGTTCGATAAATTACTTTAAGCTGAATTCACTTTTCATGTAGGGCGAATAAAACTTCTTATTATGCTTTTTAAATGAAAAACGACTAGCGGAACCATGTATTTATTTATTTATTTATAAATCACTTTTGAAAAACTTTACTACTATTTACTGTTTAGTTCTGAGAAAGGAATAGTTCAAAAATGAATAATGCTGGAGATAAGAATTGTGTGAACACGATCTATTAGATCTAAAAGCCATTATTTACTTGTATGATCAGAGCAGAATTTAACCTATAGTTCTCTCTGGATAAAACATACCCTTGTGCAGATTGATGGGAATGCAGATTTGAAAAATAAAATTAATTCAGAAGTAAGCAAATATACTTTTAAATTTTATGTTTTGTTTACTAATTTATATGTTAATTCAGTCTCAATAACCATTATAATAAGTTGCAAAAATTGAGCCTAAATGTAATTGAGTTATATGAGTAAAATCCATTATTGAACAAGTCAGCTTGTCTTTCGTTATACATCTTTTCTTTTTCTTTTTAGATTCCCTACCCACACATCATTTTTTAGAGATTCCGAAGTGTTCACTGTGAACAATTATTCCAGCTTCTTCTGCAACGCAAAACTATTCTTCTGGAATTCAAATTGTCTTAGTCGTACCCAATCTTTACGTGAAGATTATGCATGGTCCTTTTCAGACTATTGTCTTTTTCTTCTAGATTATCGCTTCCTCAGAAGAAGAACTGCAACTGAATTATTATTTGCATCTTGCATCATACGAAGCTATGTTATATCGTTTATCTGATTTTCATTGTGTTCGATACTTGTTTATATATAGCCATGATTTTCTCCAAGACTCTAGCTCATACTAAAGTAAACAGACTTCTCCGAAAAGGAAATACAAAAACAAGTTATCCTCCACAAAGTCTAAATATGAGAATGATGTTTTATGTTTTCGGGTGGATACAATTTCAACAGTCGGGTAACTGAAAAAAATCTTTTCATGTTTTTATAACAAGTGTTAATATATATATTTCTGTAACTTCAACCACGACAAGTTCAGATGTTTAGCGCATTAGTATGGTTAGAGATAAGGATTTCTTGAATTATTTTATTATTTATTATATTTTTTACATAATCCGAAAACCTTGCTTCACAGACTATTTTCATGTCACTTTAGGACTCCAGTATTCGAGAAGTGGTCTCACATTGGGCGAGAAAATTCATCTCCCATCCAATACCCATGGACATTGTGTTCGTGAGTGTCGTCGATGAAATTCGAACCCGCAGCCAATTGGTTAGAGAGTGGATACGCTTACCACTTGGCCAAACCAGGACAGCAAAGATTATTTACCTGGCAAGATAAGACAACAACAAACAAGCCTCTATCAATAAGTAATAAATGAAATGTATATAGATCAATAGTGGTTATACTTAGAAAGAAAATACTTGGAAATAAATGGAAAAACTAGCACGCCTACTTAGAAGTTCGCTTGAAATCTTAAATGTCAAGAAGATTAATAGTTTTCTTAAGATTTTATCAATAATCGGATTTAAACGGAATGTGAATTTAGAGATAACTAAGGCCTTCGACGACTTATGTAAGTGATAGTTTTAAAACTATCGATAAAGGTCAGCTTTCGGTGACGTAAAAAGAATTTAAGCTTTATCAGTTTCGATATTTTTTAGTTTTTGTGAGGAAAAAAAAAACTTATTTTAAAGACCAGAAAAGTTTTTAATCTTCCTAAATAGCAAAACATAAAACGACAATTTCTTTTGAACACAATTGATAAAAATGAAGGATAAATATAAGAAACTGCAAGGATTATTTTCAGTAACACGCATGAAAACACAACTGATGAATCTACAATTTAAGGAAGTCTGAACTGTACACAGAAAATAAAGGCCACTTCTTTTCGAAAGTTGTATTCATATTTAACACAATAAAAGCCAGAGCGTGCTTTGGTCTCCTAGCAAAGTCTGCAGATGCGTGCATGTGCTTTTTCGCGCAAATATGAACGATGCATGTCCATAATGACATGAAAAGTTAAAGCCAATTACGACTTGAAAAGATAACGAAAAGTAATGAGATATTTTTCTTCTGTTTCCATCTTGGGTAGCCCTTAACTGAGGTGTCTTGTGGCGCAGCTTGGATTTACGGATTTAAGAATAAGATGTCTAAAACAAGTCATTAGGGCAGGGCTCAGAACCGGTAAACGTTGTCGTTGGCGGGCGAACTTTTATACTCGCGATTTTTGCGCGTGCATGTCCGCCTATAAAAATCTACGAGCCTAATTGGTGGGACAGATGAACGCCCTGGATAAGCTTAATTAGACTCTCGACGTTAGCCCGACGATCGAATGATAAACCCAGTGACTAGTCGACGAAACACGGAAAGCCAACGCAGTTGGTGGGCAGCAATTTGAACTATAGTCTTCTCCAAACATAATGAACAGAGGAAGAATATTGGGTAACCTTGATTAAAAAAACAAGCCAAAAAAAAAAAAAACTAGCATTTTGTTTTATTTTTTTAAGTGCTAAATTGTCTTATAAAGCAATGAGATCGTTGGTTGGCCGAACACATTTAGAATTCTGGAGTGGGCAATGGGACTCAAGTCATTCAAAACCATTCTGTTCAAGCCTTACAAATAAAGACTGCACTTTTTTTTTAATGTTTGACGAAAGAATCAAAAGAATCTAAGACATTGATTAAATACTTAACTGTGAAATCAGGGATTCCCTCAACTGTCAGAGATGGGACTGACCTCATTTTTATTATTTATAAATGATTTTTGGAGGTGAAGGATAGACGAATTCATATTTATTTTGGTATTTTTATTATTCTATTTATTTATAGTATTTTTATGTTTTATTTTATTTATTTAAAGTAATTTTTATATTTATTATTGTATGTATTTACAGTATTTATTTATTTTTAGCACTTTTATAAATACTTTTTGTAGTTTATAGATTCATGTTTTGTAGATGATACAGAATTGATACACAAATGACAGCTTTTCCGACGTAGTCATTTTCAACCCATGCAAAATATTGGTATTGCTGTGTATAAATAAACACCAGATATCATACGGAACACTCAGCTATGATATGAAAATATGAAAAAACCCACTTTGTATTCCACTACCATGTAAAACTAATTTAAAGAAACATTTTGCATATTTAGTTCTTAACAGCAGCTTTGCTTTAAAAATAATTTTTAAAAAATATTTAAAAATATATGCGAAAATAATCGTTCACAATTTAAGATTTTGCAGAGAAAACATATCCAAACGGATATGTTTTCTCTGCAAAACAGAGAGAGCTTTTTTTCAGAGTTAACTATATTGTATATCGTGTGGTAACTGATATTTTCTCTTGCATACTGTATCTTAAATAATAATAGTAATTAATAACAAATATTTTTATTTGAAAGTAGCAGCAAGTATGTTGCCACTGATACCAGAGGACTCCTCTCTTTCTTAACAAAGTAATATTAACCTAGTATTACAATTCAGCCTAAGAATCGAGGAACGTTTATAAGTCGGTTTCGGGCAATGCTGAAAGACTTCGGAAGGATGAAAAGCTGAGAGTTCATCGTGCAAAACAGACAACCTGGAGAGAACACATCCATAATGCACTGACCTCATAGCCTTGGCTACTTCCAAAATTGAAACTAAATCCAGTTTTACATAAGTTTAATCAATCAACTGTTTAATCAACAACAAATTAAAGTACTTTATTATAAATTGAGATGTACAAAAGTTCATATTTTATATATATATATATATATATATTATATATATATATATATATATATATATATATATATATTATATATATATATATATATATATATATATATATATATATATTATGTGACTCCCAATCAAAAAGGTTGTAAATCTATAATAATATATCATTAGCTTGGAAGGGAGCCAAGGATTTTATATCATTTTATTTATTTATTATTTATTATTTTTACTTAGTCCGAAAACCTAGGAAATACAAAACTAGAATTTTTTTCAAACCACTTCAGGCTCCCAATAAAATTTCACACTGAGGAATGATTCAAAAATAAAAATTATACTTGTCAAGAAATTATATCCTGTTTTGATTCTTTACCCAAGCGTATGCAAAAAAAAAAAAAAAGTTTACTCGTAAAGTATCTTCACAACTAGGTACTTGTATTTGGAGACAAATTACCCCAGTATCTCATAATGTGAAGCATACTTCCTTTCGGACGTGCATATTTCATTGCATTATGGGAAGCCTACTATCGACCTTTATTGAGGTAAAAAAATCTTTCAAACTCAATTTCTGCTACAAAAAAAAAAGCTCTACTCTATGATCGATCAAAAGAGATCTCTCATAGAGTAGTTCCACTGTCAGTCAACACTTTGTAAAACTAACGCTGCAAAAAGTGGCAGACAGATCCTCAGCACCGTTCGAAACCTCACCTGTACTAAGCAGCAGCCAAACAAAATTTACCACTTTTCCAAAACCACACTGCACTAAGCAAGAGGCAAGAACTCACCACTTTTTGAAACCTCTGAAATACTGAGTAGGCAGGCAAAGAACCAGTTGTCTTTCAAACCTTGCAGTAGGCACGAATCCCCCATGTAAGCTACTACCCCCATTCTACACCTCAGCTTTACTTAGTGTCAGGAAAGAACCTCAGGCACCTCAGCAGCAAGCAAAATTCTATCACAATCGTATCATTTAATTCAAAATTTCACATTATAGTACAGAATTTTGCATAATCTGTGACTTAAGAGAAGAGCTCGTCAAGGACAATCCGCATAAAGTTACACACACACAGCTATGTGATACATCATCATCACTATATAGAGATTTTTTTTTAATTACATGTACAATTTTTGAACTAATTTTACTCATTTCTGTTGAAACAAATAGTATTTGATTATTTATTTGTTATTAATAAAAGGTGGGAACTATAATGTTCATTATTTGTGTGATTTGGGAATATAGTATACATACACATACCGACAACTGAATTTACAATTATTACTATTATTATTACTATTATTACGGGAGACTCCAGGGAGTCCTTAGACTCATCGAGGGAGGCCCTAAACATCATGTCCACACAACTATACGACATTCTCACAGTATCTATCATACCTTGCCTTGAACTCACTCACCGTCATAGCACCCACAACAGACTCTGGCAGCTTATTCCACTCATTTACCACTCTAAAAGTAAAGAACCCAGCTCTAACACCCCTGCTAACCACACTCTTGCCCAGCTTCCATAGGTGTCCCCTAGTTCTCCCACCACCAGTCCTGATCTCAAAAATATCCTCTGAATTAATCCTATAGAAACCCTTTAGCAATTTGAATGTCTCAATCATATCTCCCCTCCTCCGTCTATCAACTAATTTCTGCAACCCACAAATCTTCAACCTGTTCTCATATGGTTCATTCCATAGACCTGCTATCATCTTAGTCACTCGCCTCTGGATCCTCTCCGCCTCCTCCCCATCAAGAAGGAACCGAGGTGACCAAATCTGGGCACAGTAGTCGAGATGAGGTCTTATCAAGGCTCGGTACAGAGGTACAATGACTTGCTTGTCTCTGCTCGTTAAGGTATTTTTCAACAACCAAGTGAGTTGATGAGCTGATTTAGCTACTTTTGCAATGTGCCCCCCCCTAAACTTCATCTCCCTATTCACCAACATTCCTAAGTCCCTGGCCTCATCAATCTCCTGGAGTACAGTTCCACCAATGTGGTATACTGCTGCTAATCTTTTCACCCCAAAATGCATAACCTTACATTTTGTCACATTAAATTGACATCCATTCTCCTTAGACCAGAACTCCAATCTATCCAAGTCCTGCAAGATTTTGACATCTTCTGCATTCACTATTGCCCTACCCAACTTTGCATCATCAGCGAATAAATGAACTGTTCCTCTTAGATCCTTCCCTATATCGTTAATGAACAAATTAAACAGCAGTGGTCTAAGAACAGAACCCTGCGGCACATCACTACTCACAGGCCGTCTTTTGGACTCTACTCCTGAATAAACTACTCTTTGATATATCTCTCCATCACCCACTCACCAACCTATCCATCTCACCAACCCTATATCCATTCCCATATGTTGTAGTTTACGGATTAGAATTCCATGTGGAGTCCTGTCAAAGGCCTTAGCCAGGTCCAGCAGTATCACTGTAAACCCATTACCCTTATCCAGTTCAGCCATCACCGTGTTATAAAACTTGAGTAAGTTACTGGGGCGTGATCTACTCTTCACAAAGCCATTCTGTCCCTTGTACAGTATCTCATTTTCATCAATCCATTCCTGTATTTTTCCCTTGACTACTTTCTCCAAGACCTTGACAACGACTCCCGATATGCTGACCGGTCGGTAATTTGCAACCATAGTCTTGGATCCTCCTTTATGCAGTGCAGTGGAACTATTTTCCCTCTTTCCACACCTTCGGGACTAAACCAGACCCGAGACTCAGATTAAACAACATGATCAAGGGCACTGATAATTCTTTAGCCGCTCCACGCAAGACCCTTGCCAGTATACCATCCAATCCCACAGATGTATTCACATTAAGGTTCTGTAATAGACTTATAATAAGGTTCTGTAATAATTCACCTCCACTTCATTCATCACAATTCCCGTATAAACTAATGGTTCCTTCATTTTTTCAATGTCACCACTTGGATGATATACTTTTGCAAAGTGCTCGCTCAGTAACTCCGCTATATCGACTGATTCAGTGCCTCCTTACCATCGTCATTCCTTAAAATCATTTTGCCGTGTTCAGTTCTTTTCTTGCTTGCAGCATATTGAAAGAACTATTTGGGATTCTCTTTTGCTTGCATAGCTAGTTTCCTTTCATAATCCGCTTTTGCTTTTTTTTTACCACACTCGTTACCCTTCTGGCCTGCACTTTATACCTCTTTCTTTAAATTCCCTCCACAGTTGTTTCTTTTTTTGCAGCTCAAGCTTAATGGTGTTATTCATCCATTTAACCCCTACTTGTTTTACTATTCGGACCCTAGGTATACAATCAGCCATAACCTCCTGTAAATGCTCCTTGACCACTTCCTATGCTCTATCGACATCCAGCCCTTGCAGTTGTACATGCCATGGCACTGATCCAAGCAAATCTCCTAAGCTTGTCATACTTTCCAGCACGGTAATTCCACATATACCCTGTCTTAATCGAAAATTCCACACCTTTAGCCACCTCCCAGGTCAAGACCTTATGATCACTCTCACTAACATGGTCATATTCATTACAGTCAAATTCTCAGATGCTATTACCAGGTCAAGCACTCTCACACCCCTAGTATTTTCAATTACATGCTCCCTCAGATAGTTATCCCTTAATAATTGAATAAAATCCATTTCCTTCCTCACATGAGTCCTCTCCTCCTTCCAATCAATGTTACCATAGTTGAAATCCCCCATAATAATTACCCTCCTTCCACTCATTTCATCAATTTGTTTATGCATACTATCTCCACCATCTATTCCATCACCTGGTCTATAGCAACACCCAACTGTATATTTTATTCTGCCAGTCTCAATCTCACACCAAATAGCCTCAAATGAGCACTTTTCACTAACCCGCGATACAACTTCAATTCTCCTTGGCTGCAGTTCATCATCTATCATCAATAACACTCCTCCCCCATTTTATTCTCTCTGTCCCTCCTAAACACACTATAACCCACACATTCTATCCCACTAACTATATCATCTTCCGTCAGCCATGTTTCACTAATGCCAATAACCTGTGGCCAGGAAGAGCCAACCAAGGCCAAAAATTCTTCCTTCTTGTTCCTAATACTCCTGGCATTAGTATACATGAAATGCAGTGGTCCCTTTGTCCCACCCCTATCTTAATGCGTTATTCTAACTATCCCATTCCGATTTTTTGTCCTTAGTACTGGCTCGGGTACATTATATACATTCTTACACTCAACAGTCTCACTGATGTCTGCATATCCACTCCCCCCCCCTCCTTGGTAGTTCTAGTTTCCCTGGTTCTGCACATCCATTTTCACTTCATTCAGCAACACTTTTTCCAGTCTCCGCACACCAAATCCTTTCAAATGCAGGCCATCCATCTTGTATAAATCCTTTCGCCCATCAAACTCATTCCACACGTCCATGAATTTCACACCATACCGTCTACATAACCTTCGCATAATGTCATTTGCGATTTTGGCCCTCCTTCTAAACTCCTCTCTGTCATACCGCGGAAACAGACTCACCATTCAAACTCTGTCACTCTTTTCTTTTGCTACCTATAACAATACTTTCAAGTCCTCTCTCATAAAAAATTTGCAACATAAAGAATTAGAAATCTTTATGCAGATATACGTAACTCCACTTACAGCAGTGTATATGCAAGCGACTGCATGTTCTAGGCAACTATTTAAGAA
The DNA here is from genome assembly GCF_054136105.1 of Typopeltis vanoorti. NCBI lineage: Eukaryota > Metazoa > Arthropoda > Arachnida > Uropygi > Thelyphonidae > Typopeltis > Typopeltis vanoorti. Next base: position 65,347,165 of record NC_143564.1, on the reverse strand, counting down.
TGCTGCTGACAGCAATCGTCAACAGCGTTGATCCCAATAGGAAAAACAAAGGATTTTTTTGGAGTTCGATAAAAGGCTTGTTGTGCGTGCCCCCACGGCTGCAGCCACAGTTTTAGAAACAGCATAGCTGACTAGTTTTTCAAGAGGTGAGATATCCCGGGTGTTTAATCAGTGGAAAAATAATCACATTGCTTGTCTAAGAGGCGTAACTTTGGTCCTAAGACAGTCCGTAAGAAACGAGATTGCCGTCATCTGAGAACGCTTATACGGACTAACAGAACTTCCTATATGCAACAGTTGACCGAAGCATTTAATGAAGGCTGTTCCCGACCAATATCTCACGGAACTATGCGCAGGGAAATGAAGAGGATCGGTATTGGCAGTCGCTTGTCTATACGTCCATAAAAGTTTCTGATTTAGTAGCAGGTATGTGTATTTCGTTTATGTGTACTGTGGATCAATACATAGACGAGAAAATGTTGGATCAATACATAGACGAGAAAATACCTAATCAGCGATGTTCGCTATTGAATTCTCATAACTGACCAGTTCGGTAATTCTGATCATATTTTTCCATATGCAAGTTTCAAAATGGTGTTGTGTTTCTTCATATAATCAAAATACTCTATGTTAGAATTAGATATGATTAAAAAAAATTAAAGTAAATTATACTAAATAAGCAATTATATTCTTTTTTAATCCTTTAACCCAAGAGTGAAGTAATTGCACTTGAAGTAATTTCGGATTTAATTAAAGTGTCTTGAACTGAAGTATCATCAAACGAATAAGATAAAATTAATTGTCACATATATAGTTTAAACGAAAATTAACCAACATCTATTCCTGAAACCCCACTCCATTCTCTCTTTAATTTTTTGTAGTTAAGTTGTCTTTTTCTCAGAAGACTAAAATATCGGTTTGGTCTTCTGTTCGCTTCGTTGGTGTACATGTTTGGATATAAAAGAAAACGATGAAATTTTCTTGAACACAAGTGCCTACCGTCTTCCTTCAGAAATGCTATTTTGAGTCGCACTCCTGTCTAACCGTTTAGGAATATGAGGAAGAATATAATCAGAAGAATGTAATTCTTCTCATTTTATAGTTTTAAAAGACAACAATATCTCATAACAATTATTATCTGTTCAGGAAACAGAATAATGACCATTAAGTAATTCTGAAGTTTCTATTTGTCAAAGCAATAAATGCCTCCAATGCTGTGAACCTAATTACAAAATCTATTATGATCTCGTGTTTGTTTCATAATTTTTTTTTCATTATCTCCACAAAAATATAAACATCGATTGTATTTTGAAACTTTTCATAAATTGTTGTAATAAGTGATTCTGTTATTAAGTTATTTATATATTTTATTAATGAATTAAATATAAATTTTTATTACAGATTTTAAAAAAAGAAATGCCAACCTAGAAAATGTACAGATTGTTAAAGCTCGTTGTTCTTTCAGATTCATAAATCTGAAAGAACAACGTAAATCCAGGCTGATCCATGCAACATGTAACTTGTCCGTCGACCAACTTTTGTGTGCAAGTTTTTACATCTTCCCTAAAATCCAGAGATAATGTCTATAGACTGAATAGCTAATATTCTTAAATATAAAGAGCCAATACTAAGAATAGTGATAAAAGTACTAAGAATAGTGATCAGAACTTTCTCCACCTTTGCAACGAGTTGCCCTAGTGTTGGACTACGTGCTTTGGCTTACGATAGTATTCGCCGATACTTTGATACTATATTCGGCATGAAACTCTTTGATTCCAATCTTTGTGTTTCTTATCCGGTTATGAAACAATATGGGATTTAATATCCCCTTAATTTAAATAATGCTAATATTCTATTCGAAATCTCTAGGAAAGTGCCTAAAAAGGCAAAGATCTGTGTTTCTCTAATTCAACAATGAACTTTATGTTTGAATGAATATCGTTAAAATGATTGACAAAGTCCTGCAATTGTTTGCTGAGGATCGTATGATGAACATGTCATCCACACAGCATAGCCAAAATTTAGGTTCTAATTCGAAGTCCTTCACGGTTTTTGAACGATTTCATAATCCCTTAAGTGAGATATGGTGTACTCATTACTGGGCTTTCTTTTTTGCTTGTAGAATTTCTTTCGGAATTAGAAGACCGTCTTATTGATGCAGCGTTCAAATAACATCACCACAATGATGTTATTTGAAAACTTTCTTGTAATATGGTTGTTGAAGGTTCTATTAAAGTAATCCAATGAAGTATTCAGCGTTCTTTACGTAGGTGTCCCTCTTGTCTATAAGTGGAACAACAACTGTGAGGGAAACATCGAGTGCAGAGAGAGAGAGAGAGAGAGTTTTCTCTCTCTCTCTTTTTTTTATGTTTTGAATTTTTCCTTTAGTTTGTTATAATTGGCTGCGGAAATTGAAGAAGCTTTGTTTGAATCGAGTCTATCAATCAGATCTTTGCTCACATCATTAGTAGTAATCTATTTGAATTATTCCATATTACTGATACTGTCAGTTTGCCTATTGCAGAACCCAGTCAATGTAATATCAGTTTTTTTTTTTTGTTTTTTTCATTTCACTCTCCTGAAGTAGTGCACTGTAATACACACGAAACTAGTAGGGATTACAATTTAAATTCCTCAACATGCAGTCTCCATGTAGCATATGACCAGACATAAACTTTCAACTTTCATCCACAAAAGTCTCCGAAGCAAGATTTTCACAATTCTTCTTTATGTGCAGATAGATAGTTTATGTACTGTGATTAGTAACATACCAAGGGGATTATGAAAATAATGACTACATTGTAACAGCACTTTACCCAAAAGGGATATGTGTGAGATTAAAAAAAAAAGATTACTTTCAAGTCTCTTCATTATTTTCTTACATTAGTTTTACATACTGTCCCTCTAATTTAATGCATTTTCTCCACCGAATAAAAGGTTTCGGTTTTTCTTTGTGTTGTTTAGAAACCATTTTCTCATCTCTCTGCATTGACGTTTTCGTCATTTTCAAAATAGATGCTCATGAAATGTGTCGTCAGTTTAGGAAATAACTTGTGCTTTTGAGTCCAGGCTGTAGGTCGGATGTTCCACCACTTCAAATTCGATTTCTTCGACACTTATTAAAATAAACAATTTCTAGAACATCCTCCCTACGGTCTGAACTCGGCTCTATAAGAATATTGGTAATTTCCTAAACTAATGACACATCTAAAAAAGCATCTATTTTGATCAAAGCAGAGGTGATAAAATGGTTCCGAAAACAACCTGAAGAATTTTCTGCTGCCTCTGAAAAACATATTAGGTGGCGAAGAAAGTGTAGAGAAAAAAGGAAACTATTTATTATTATTACTAATTTATTTCATTGATATATCTCTTTTGAGCTGAAGCTATCACAAGGAAGGCTCTTGGTGAGCCTTCCTGGTGATATTACAGATCACGTCCACAAAAACAAAAGCGGGAAAATGGAATAGTCCAGCCCAAATCGAATGGTACCTTGTGCCAAACAAAGATGAACTACAAACGGAATTAACTACAATATCCAGAGAGCTATCTTTAAATGGTTATCCAAAAAGACTCTACAAAAAGATTCTCTTGACTGATATACCACATAGACAACGTGATGACGTCCAATACATCAGTACTATTACTATTCCATTTGTCAGCAGGATTTCCAAAAAATTGGCTAGCCTTCTAAAACCACATAATATCAAAGTAGTATTCAAGCCAGTCAACACTATTCGGAAATTTTTAAGATCACCGAAAGACCCTCATCCATTCTACAAGTACTCTGGAGTATATAATATACCTTGCTCATGTGGTATTAGTTACGTAGGTCAGACCTCTAGAAGCTTTGAAACTAGAAAGAAAGAACACATAGGATATGTCAGAAACAACAGACAAGACATTTCAGGCCTTTCTTGACACTTTGTCTCTACCAACCATCACATTGAGTGGGATAAAATCCTTATTCCCTATATAGAAGATAACTACCGTTCAAGAACCTTCAAGGAAGCAGCTACAGTCGCCCGTACAACTGAAAACCTAAACAAGAATCAAGGTCTAACCTTACCAGAAATTTGGAAAGCTTTAATCAGATCATTAAACATCAAAGAAATGAACTTTCATGACAATTACATCATGAGTCATAACAAATAAATCAAGTTACCGAGACACGCGCATTGTCTCGCACAATACTAATTTTTTGTATGAATTAGAACCATCAGTTATAACCTAGTCTGTTACCTTCATATAGCTTACTAATTTGTATTCCCTGAAGATGCCGATAGAAAAAAATTGGGCGAAACATCTAGGACGATAAAATAAAAAGCAACTTGACTAACATTGTAAAAAATGTGTAATAGTTTATATACATAATAGTCAAGAAAAAATACCACACAAAGAACAGCCATGTTTATTTATAAACATTTAAGATTGTGGTGCGGCAGTGATAGTGTAGGGAATGATTTTCTTGTCTTCTAGAGCCTCTGTAGCACAATCTCGACGATATCCCAACATTTACTATTTGCTTAGACTGGGTCTGAATAAGAAACGAGGAATCTTCATAAGGACTTTTTCAGCTGAGGTTCGCGCTGCGTTTCTACAGAGGCAGCACAATTTGTCATCCTCTAAAATAGAAGGAGAAAGTGAATTGACAGTTGTATTACTCACAACCGTCAGCCATGATTCACACCACACATAACTATACCTGTCACTTTCTGTGTTCCACGATACCAGTAAAGTAATGAGTGAATGTTGCTCCTGTCTGAGTATTGCTGTCAATCAAGCACAACCCGGTCATGACTTTATCCAAGCTTTCCTTTCCGATAGAATCACGATGCAACAAGAACAGTGATAGCAATATGACAGTGAATTTACTTTTTTGGATTATCCCTCCAAGTTTTAAGATTTAAGATGTCAGTCCTGTTGAGCATCATTAGGACAGGAGATGAAACGAGATGTTTACAGGAACCTGCCTCCAGAATCTCTGATAGCACTTCATGAAGGATGGTAACAAGGTCATTTTGTCTGACGTGTAGAATAATTGTGTAACTTCTTAGACAGGATATTGGAGTATTGAAGCAGTTTTTGAGGACTCATGGTGGTCCAACACTCTAATTGGAGGGTGTCTCTAAAAACTCGACCATTAATGTATGTTTCTTGTGTAATTATTGTATTTTATTTATATTTTTATATTTTAATAGATAATGGATAAACCTATCACGTGCTTGCTGAAACAGCAAAACGACAGGAATGTGCTTGATGTGTATTAGTCATACCTTATCTTCCTAAATGCAACATTCCTATTAAATCCAGATCATAAATATATTTTGTAACCAGATATAAACTTAGCTGATCTGGAACTGATATTGCACCCAAACAGAAACCGCTTGCGGCATGCGTTTTCATATGTTGTCTGTATTAGAAAAGTGATTGATCGATACTGATGTTTGAAACCCAAAGAGCAGTTTTATTGAATAAGAGTAAATTTTACTTATGTGTTAATAAGTATTCACTCTTCTACCATATTGAGGAAGATAAAACCTGAGTCAATGATTTGAATATTTAGTTCATTATGTAGCACAAGTAACTGTTCAGGTGGAAACAGCTTATCTTTAAATTAAGATGCCCTATCCATTAAACTTTAAGAAATGTCTAATATCTTTCAGTAGAGTCATAACAAGTACCTTCTTTATTTCATATCGAGTTTACTTGGTTTATAAATTTGCGTAGTGTAATGATGTGAAAAAAACAGATACACGTTTTCAATACTCCATATCAGTACCTTGATTAGAGGTACTGATATGGAGAGGTACTGGTATTTATATCGATGCCCAATATATAAACAATTGATAGCATCTTAAATTTCTGTGAATCCATTTCAGTGATTCACTGAAAGAAATCATTTATTATTTAAAAGGATATGTTTAAGTGAGCACTGAATCCAAATTTCGACATCTACGCTTCTCTTCGTCACTTCTGTGATAAATATACCAGTCGAGTAACTAACTCTCAAATCTGAAGATCTTTAACAAGTAATTGATAGAATTACTTACAGTGTTACTCCTATTATTGCATGGTGTCATGTAAAATAAATTTTATTTGAGAGGATAACGTGTTCCAATTTTTGTTTAAAGAGATCTGGCATCATAGATGGCATTTCGAGTTGGTTTGGCGAGTATACTAAGGAAACCGTCTCATTTAGGAGTAAAATGTGTAAACATCGGTATCACGCATGATTAAATCATAATAGGCCTTTGAATCCGTTGTCAGAAATAATAATTAGTCTACTGAAAAGATTGCAAAGTACAAGGCATCTAATAAATCTTAAACTGCATCGCTTGAGTTCGTATTAAATTTATTTGTGAACGAAACCTTCCTTTATCATGTAGAATCTGTTTTCTATTAATTCTGACCCAATCGCAGTTTGCAATGTGACCAGGAAACAATTGTAACAGTAGAACCAGAATATTGAGAATATTTAACACATTAGTAGATTTGAAACAGGAACCTATAAAAAGAGAAGTTTTATGTTTCTGTACTTATAGTGTCTTTGTTTACGCGTTATACAAAAAATTAAATTATAAATCTTAAAAATACACTCTTCGTTTTGTTTTATATGTTTTAAGAAATATAAATAGACGCAACTTAAACTGGCCATCAAACTTACATGCAAGAACCTTAAAAAAAAAAAAACATCCGTTTGGGTGTTTGTTTGGGAAAAACAGTGGCTGCAATTAAAACTACTTCTTTAATAACACATTTGTATCATTAAAGAAATTCCATGTCAAAGAATGATATTCAGCTTATCGATTGGCCTAGGTTTCTATGAGTATCTACGATACATCTGAATCTTCTTGACCGATTGACATCGTTCGCAGTTCCAAACAAAAACAGCCCTATTTGGTTAAGCAAGAACCGAACGAGTCACAGTACGAAACGGCCTCTCGTATACGCTGGCCAGATTCTCGTACGGCCAGGGGCGAGGGAAAAGGAAAGGTTCCTCCCTCCTCTATTGACAACGACCTGCTTCTCACGGTCAAAGAGGAGGTATATATAAAAAAAAGAGTCAGCAGGTCGGTAGCCGTGAACGGAGATTATGAACCCCCGTCACGTCCTGCTCAGAACAGGGATCTCACAGGGGCGGAGGTCTTTTTTTTTTATTATTATTGTGAGATCTTTGTGTCCGTTCATGTAGGAAGGCCGAGGTGGACGCTTGTCATGCACGTGCTCACACTCTTTAGTGTACATTACATTTTTTTAATGCCTTTGTGGTGTCTTTACAGCGAAGCCCACTTTTCGAGTGGGCTTTAGCGTGTCTTGCTTGTTGTTTCTGTCTATTTCGTGAGGCACAAATTATACTTTGCGTAAGCAGGAATAAATAATTCTTGAAGTTAATGACTATTCCGAGAGTTATTCATGACTTCCAAGAGAGAAGTTTCTTTGCTGGAGTGAAAGTAATGTTGCTGCGGAGAAGACTTACAACACTCCATAAATAATCGGGACGATAGCTGTGAACTGCTCACATGACTTGTTATAGTGATTTTATGTTCTGAATGTTACGTATTAAGCTTACATTAATGGCATTCTCGTATAAAGTAAATCTCTGGATTTTAAATAAATCGAGATGATGTTAAATTTGTGCCCATTTTTTTTTTAACGGCAACGAAGATAAATTCAACTGCCGTAATTTATTTCTCAATATGTGAAAGTCATCCCAGTCTACTTGCCACTATGACACTTCATTTCTTTGTTGAACGATAAATCACTTGCAGAAAGAATAAAAGAAAAATACGATTAAATATTGTCGTTTTGGACTTGATAATATCAAATAATTGAATCATCATCTTTCTTAATGATAGTAATTGGTTTTGATAAATTCGGTGAAAATACACTTCGGCGGAATTTATTTCAGTTTATTTTAAAGGGTTAAAGCATATGTGCAGCCTCACTTTAATTCGGACGTTAATAGTTCTACAAATATACATTTACCCAGTTTGTCTCATCCTAGAGTCGAATTATTTTCTTAGATAACCTTAACTCCATCACTTAAAAGATTGTGTTTTGTATAATTTATTCTAAAAAATTATCAAAGAGATATGCAATAAACTATCGCATCTCACGTACTGACATGTTAGCTCATCCCCATGCACTTATATATTAGTGCCAATTGCCTCTTAAGTCTAACTTGGTTTTCTTAAAGCTGTTTCCTAGAGTAGTACGACCCATAAATTATGGATCTCAGGGGAGATTCATAATAGTCAAACTCCTGGATGAAGATGGCAGTTGACAGGACAGGCCCTACTTGACTGAGTCAAACACTGGCTTAACTTTGGAACTGCCTACAGTGTAAAAAGCCTATAAAGATGTCATGTAGTCAGTGACTAGAACCGAACCTCTAATAAATTTTTTTCTGCGGACAGCTTCACGGAGGTAAGCAGAAGGCTGTGCAGTTGTCCTTAACGTTCCCCCGCTAACATAACGATTCATTTAGTCCTGATTACGTTTATCTATCGTGCATGTTATTTCATACGGTCAGTTCATGTTTTGAATAATAACTAACTGCCTTCGATCCCTTTAAACGCAGTTGTTCTTGCACAACAGAAAGCCTCTAAACATTTACTGATGTTAATTCAGCAAATGTTCAGAGGCTTTGAACATTTACTGATACTCTTTTGCTTTTGGGGATATTACAATAAGATTTAAGCAATTCACTTTTTTTTTATAGGTGGTCGGAGATGCTTTTAACCTCCCATTAAAATTAAGGATTGGTTGGCTGAATTTGGCTTAAGTATCTATTACACTGTATCATGCCTGACCATGTCTGTTAAATGCTTGTTTTCTATTGTGAATATGCTAATAATAATGTACTCTACGTTTGCATCATTTCGTGGTTGAGATTCATATAAAAAATAAAAATAAATAAAATGCAGAGTACAGTTTTAAAGAAAAAATGCGTCCCATTCCAGAAGAGATCAGCAACGTGGTCCTAGCAATCTTCGACAGGGATAACGAGAAGCACGTGATAGTTGTTGTAGAAACTATCTAACAAACTGCAGTTATATTATATCAGTGATAAGCAGCTCTATTTGGGTAATGAAGTTCATACGGCAAGACTATTTTACAACAGCCAGATTAAACTATGGGAGGTGAGAATAAAATCCTCCGCTACAATTTTATGCGATTTTTACTCAATAAAAGTTGAAAACCTATAGAACATCAGTACAGTAGGTGGGATGGCTTTTTTTTTATAATTTTATATAAATTTTATATATTTTTTAAAATTAATGTTTACATAATCCAGAAATCTTACTCTACAGGCAAAACATAGAACGTTTTCAAACCACTTCAGGCCTCCAGTGAAATTCATCTCCTACCTACAAAAACGTATACACATCTATGCTCACTACAACATGTGCCTGTTGCTTGGAAAATAGATACATTAATCATTTGATAACCAACTAATGGACCTGAAATTCTTCAACACAAACCAAGAAACAGACATGCCAAGACAGCCTCTAACCTTAATTAAGTAAATGAATAAATTTTTTGTATTATGATTTCCATTTCGAGATCAAGATGAGATTTTATTAGGTGAACAATTCCGGTGATATATCTGTATTAACTTATACTTATTGCTAACCATTATCCGGAAGAATTATTTCAGTTTTTTACGCCTACAGACAAGTTATTAAGACATACCATAAAAATACCATTTTAGCCTTTATAAATAAAACTAAACAAATAAATCCTCTGGCTGTAATATTTATTTTTTTTTAATGAGAGCAACTCTCCATCCCTAAGAGACTAGACTGGACCGGAAGCCGATCAACTTAGGGATAAGAAAAGATTGCTGCGATCTTGATCTCTAGCCAGTGCTCATAAAAAAAAGTAACACGGATATCCGGGAAACATTTACTGCCATCTTATGTCCCTAATCATAGTTTATAATGCGTGGGAAATGTAAATAATATATAAATAGTATGTAAATAACGTGATAAATTTGCTGTCTATTTTTACAAGTTGGGTCTTCCGGAAGAAACAAACTCTTAATTACCTGCTAAAGATAGACTAACTTTGAAACACCTCGAATAAAGAACTATAAAATTTTTTCTACTCGTCACTAGAATGGAAAATTTTTCTATCTTTCTTTCCTTTTTTTTTGCATTGAATATATATATATATATTGTATATATATAATCATACTTTATTCTTCATTTATAGTGGAAGTATTCCTATGTTTTATCAAAGAGAGTTCAGCATATTTAAAATCTGTAATTGTTCACAATAGCTGCAGAAAAAAAAAAAGAAAAAAAAAAGAGAAATCCATCCAAAATGTGACTAATAGACAGTATGAAAGCAAAAGGTTATAAGAAATTAACTTAAAACGTAAAAATAATTTGCGCATTCAATTTAGCAGACAAATGCTAGCCTGGTTGGCCGAGTGATAAGAGCATTGCTCTCCAACAAAGAGGCTGCGGATTCGAATTCTGCCATAGACATGAATGTTTCTGAAATTCTAAAGAGATTCAGAAACAAGAGATGAATTTCATCTCCGGGTGTGAAACAACAATAATACGAGGGTGGTATGTACAGTTCTCGGCCTGACAATGAAAAAACGAATTTATAATTTCAAAATTATTTTTCTTTTTCAACTTAATCTCCCTTAAGACTAATATATTTATTCCAGCGATGCTCCAGCGCCATTATCTCGTTCCTATAGTGGTTCTCAGTAAGATCTGCAAAATACCCCTCTACAGCTGCAATCACCTCTTGATTCGAAGAAAAACGCTGACCAGCGAGGAAGAGTTTTAGTTTGGGGAAGAGATAGAAGTCAGTGGGAGCCAAATCTGGGGAAAGGGTGGATGTTCTAACAATTCATAATGTAGATCCCTTAATTTTCCCATTGCCAAAACACCTTTATGGCAGGTGCATTGTCCTGATGAAAGACGATTTTTTTATTCTGCAAACTGGGTCTTTTTTCGTGGATTTTTTTCGTCTGGTCACAAGATCGGAATAATATTCCCCGGTTATTGTTTTACCCTTTTCAAGATAATTAATAAACAAAACGCCTTTAGCATCCCAAAACACCGATGCCATGACCTTTCCTGCTGATGGAACCGACTTTGTCTTCTTTGGCACTGAACAACCGGCTTCTGTCCACCGTTTTGACTGCTGTTTGGATTCTGGTGTGTAATGGTGAATTCAAGTCTCATCTATGGTAAACAATCGACGCACAAAATCAGTTTTATTCTTGCTAAAACGCTCCAAGCACTGTTCAGAGATATTCATGAGAGTGCATTGTTGATCTGCTGTGAGCAAGCACAGCACCCATCTTGCGCAAAGCTTTTTTATTTGGAATTCTTCATGAAAAATATATCCTACACGTTATTTTGAAATGCCTATAGTCTCAGAAATTTCACGCACTTTAACTGTCCGGTCATTCTATACCATTATCGTGAACTTCATCAATGATGTTTGGTGTTGTTACACGTTTTGGACGTCCTTCGCGTGGATTTTATTACAAAGAATTTTATAACCACACGATACTCAATTTTATCCATTTCAAGGGATACAGACAATTTTGCTTCAGACAGCTGTATAAAACAAACTACTTGATAGAATGACTTGCAGTTTCACATAGATGCTTATAACAGATGTACCAACTTAGGAAAAAAAAAACATCTTCCCTATAGTGTTGCCATCTATGGTCGAGGCCGAGAACTTTTCAGACCACCCTGGTATATTAATGAAAATGGGAAAAAAATACTTAGTCCACTCCCAGTATGAATGATTATAGATTTAAAACTTTTCGTGAGTAGGAGTCAAATAAACAGAAAACAAAAATCATCGCCAAGAGTGAATTCTTCATCATGCTTAATGGGTGTCCGAAGTGGTTTGAACAAATGTCGCGTTTGTTCACTGTTATCTGGTCACCTGGTCCACTATTTAGTAAAGCAGATTACCTACTCTTTAGCTTCCCTTTCTTGGGTGAGATTTGCATAAAATATAAGAAGAGAGTTACAGTTATGTCTGAATGCGTTTGTTAAATTGATAAATTGCTTCAAATTGCTGCTTTTTCAGAGATCATTGTGTTTCGTGCAGACGCGGGTTCATGTCAGCTCAAATTTTTGATTGCGCAGCTAATGAGCAATATCTACGAAACTCTAATGCTCTAATAATTATTCTGCTGTCAAGGATGGGGTGGAGGTTCGGAACGGTGGAAACCTTAATAGATTAAATGATAATTTTAGCTAGGTATAGTTATTTGTTTTAGATACTTAAGTATTTAAGAGAGCATACGAGGGGGAAAAATGAAATTTGTTATTCTCAGAAAAGATAAAGAAATATTCTCGAATCATTTTAAGATATCGTCCTAATTATCACCTTTTTCATAACATGACAAAGAAAAGTGCATTCTTGATCGCTTAAGACCAACACCGAAATAACTTCTGAAACTGCATTAAGACCGAAATAACAAGTGTTTGGATAAGTCAGGAAAATATTTAAAAAATTAATTCAACAATGCGTTTAATTTTTCCTTATAAATATAATAAAAATACATTTTCTGTGCTATTTAATATATTATCGTATAAATGACTTTCGACAGAGAAACAGACAGTTCGATGCAAGACGAGTTTTGAGAAAGACATGTCCTTATTTGCGACAAGTGCTCTGCTAATCCATACACCACTGGTCTACCTCCTCGTCACATTGCAGTTCACACTTGACGCACGAAAGTAACCTGTGGGTAGACTAAAGAAAGTTAGCAACGTTATAAAGAACTCTGGATGTTTAACCAGAATTGAAAATGTCCGAAGGTAGCAGGAAAAAGAACTATTTTATAACATACATCGAGAGAGAGAGAGAGAGAGAGACTCTCGCGATGAAATACGTTATTGCATTCCAGATTTTTTGATTTCTTGCTTAGAAGAGAGATTAAGTTGAACATTGCTTTCAAACCGCGAGGTATTGTAGGACGATATCTAATCTCTCGATATCTGTCCATCCTCTTTGTAAAGCCTGGATAGACATATGTCTCTCGCTCTCTTTCTCTCTCTCTCTCTCTGAAGAAGAAGTGGTGGATCTCATGAATGGATAGGGATGTATACGTTTGTACCTAGTAAATGGCCACTCTGTTCACCACTATACCAGGCGAACCATTCATCTCACAATGATTTCAATATCAGTATTAAAAATATTCACGAGGTGATTTTTCTTTCAGTAAATATTAATATGCCTTATTCCTGATTAGTTGGATTTATGGCAATAATTAAGAAAACGTACACGATGTTTCCATTTTAAAGGAGAAATGACAGCTTTCTTTTATTATACTCTTGCAAGCTCACTCTCAAAAACATCGTTGCAGGAACAGGTGTTGCAGTCTTGCGAATTAAATATTTATATTAAACTTAGAATATTTTCTATGGAAAGTTTAGAAATGACAATAAAATTATATGGAATATTATTTAGGTGCAACGTTTTCGTGATAATCAAATTTAGTTAATCCGTTAACCTTATTCCAGGATCCGAATTCTTTTCCAAAGCCTTTTTAGATCTCCAATAAGAAGAATCGCAGTTTATTAATAATGCAAATTAATAAACTGCGATTCTTTACAATATACAGCGAGAGAGAGAGAGAGAGAGAGGGAGAGAGAGAGAGAAAGAGAGAGAGAGGTTAAGTTGAACATTGCTTAATAATAAAAAAGACCTACACTTTTTACCCTGTAGGCATTCGAAACCGAAACTAGAAGCATAGGTGTATATAATAAATTCTCTCTCATTATCTCAACGTGTTCTGCAAAATTCTAATGAAATTCCATCAATCTCTGCATGTATGTCATTCATTGCCTCAGATGATAGTATGTCCTGATTTTTACTGAATAACTTGCGCCTTTAGCATACCCCCAGGAAAGTAATCAGTGCGGTTTGTTCGGATCTGGCGAGCGTGCAACTCACTTCACACGGCCACGTATTCCAATCCAGTTTTGAAAATTATCATCCACCCACTCTCTCATAGTCTGGGTTAATGGAATGGTGCGCCATCCTGTTGAAGCTACTCATGGTGATCTTCCCTTAGTCGTCAAGAGTGGACATTATTTGGTCACTTAATCTTGCCAGTTACGTTACTCTCAATGAAAACCGGTCGAAAGACATGTGCTTTCACAGTCCCCACCTTCTTTTCTTCTTGCTGTTTGGTAGGGGAAATCCCGTGCAGATTGTTTTGCGATCAATACCGCATGTTCTGCTCGTTTGCCTCCCAGCTCACACAAAAAGGTAATGTCATAGCTGAACAGCACACAGTCTTCGGTAAAGTAGATTTTATTATCTAGGTGTCAGTGTTTCTCAAACTTCAGATATCCGCGTACCCCTTCTTAAATTTTGATTATCACCAAGTAACCCCTAACTAATTAATTAAAAAATTAAAATTAAAAAATAAATCCATTAATTAATTAACTTTTAATTAATTGATTCATTAAAAGTAGTAAATTAATTTAAACTATTAATTAATCTTGCCAGTTACGTTACTCTCAATGAAAACCGGTCGAAAGACATGTGCTTTCACAGTCTCCACCTTCTTTTCTTCTTGCTGTTTGGTAAGGGAAATCCCATGCAGATTGTTTTGCGATCAATACCTATTATATCTATTATATTCTATTATAATACCTATTATATTATATTATATTATATTATATTATATTATATTATATTATATTATATTATATTATATTATATTATATTATATTATATATATAATCTCTAGAGAACCAAAATTTAAAAATAAGTCATATTTTTTGTTTACATGAACATATAAATTCAAATAAAATAGATATTTTATTCGCCAGACGACACACTCTTATCCATTTCATTTGATCCAGATGCAATATCAATGTTTTCTTGTTGCTTACAGCTACAAGAAATTTGTTATTATTGCTCTCTTTTGGGGCTTTTATAAATCCAATCTTCAACCAATGATCCATACGTAAGAATTTGAAAGCTAAAAAAAAATACTGTATTTACTCGAATATAACTATAACTTTTTTCTCAAAATTAAAGCTAAAAAATCGTGTTGCGAGATACGTGCGGAAATTTTCGGAAACTAAAGTTTTCAGAAAAAAACTGAAAACAGTGCGACTTACCAAGAAGCTCCTACTCGCTATCACTACTTTTGGCATCGAGAACAGTTTCTTTGTGTGCATCATCAACGTCATCTACCCAAATGGCGTCATCTTCTTTCCCATTATTTCAAGCAAAAATTACCAGTAATTTACAAGACTTGAGATACATAGAGCAGCTATGAAGAAGTGCATATGATTGGTGCGGTATTAATAAAAGATCACGCGAACCAAAGACAAATTAGCATTTCAACAGTTGAGTTGAAATGCTAATTCCCTTCAACCGAATTCCATAATATCTGAAACACATGCACTATATATTTCTTAGTTTTAACACGTTAACGACGGGGGTGGTGTCAAGCAAAACCATGTGTTCCATCCGCAACATATGGTTTTGCTTGGTTTATATAGCAATTTTTGTTGGAGAGGGGATGTGATCATTAGTTAGTGCTGTTTTATCCAGGTTGTCTCTAATTACACTGTTTGTTGAAAAATATAATGCTCCTTTAATTATGCATAGCCGAAAATTGCCACGTACCCCCCTAACGACCTTTCGCGTACCCTCGGGGGTACGCGTACCACACTTCGAGAAACACTGATCTAGGTGATCCGAGAACCAAACGATGCTCAGGATCATCTTCGGATAAGCTTTACAGGACTTGCATCTAGAAAATTATTTTGGAGGGTACTACGAGGCACCCTCAGTTCCATGGATGTTCGGCGAGTTTCTCGGGTTGACTATTATCTTCGCTTTGACCGTTTCATTCACCTATTCGGAAGCGGATGGTCATCCACAACGGGGTTTGTCCAACACACTGCCCGTATCCTTAAATTTTTAAACAGCTTTCCAATTTATGCTATGGAAGATGACACCTCTTCCAAAATGACATGCGTTGAAGTGCTCTGCTTAGTCATTATGACCAGCCCTGTCCCGTTTCCACTCAGCCGTATCAGCTGAAAGCGTCCGTCCTTCGTCAAGGACACCTTCAATCTGTAACAAAAATAAAATAAAAAAAATAATAAAAAATATTATCTATGTTTCCAGACTTCATGGCCGTCCTGTAGTTTACAAAACAGTTAGATTATTATCCCAAGGCATATCCATTACATCTGGCAGTTGAAAATCATAGAGAAACTTAATGCAAATATTCCACGATACTTAGAGAAACAGTAACTTACAAGAATGCAACGCACGTCTCGTCTCGTCTCCTTTGGTACGTATCGACGTGTTTATAATTTCGCTACAATTTTGGTTCCCGTAGAGAGTTGTTTTGGTTGATAATAAAGCTTGAAGCTACAGGATGCTACAACCTTCTACAATGTGCCAAAAATCGAGCTAATTAGAACCGAATCCTCATAAAGCGCAATTGTCCCTGTAAATAACACTTCTCTGCTTTACAAATGAATCATGATGGAAAGCGGCAATACTTTCAACAACGTAGAACCAGTGTGGAGACAATGATAGGAAGATTATTAAAAACAAACAGAAATCATTTTATAACATTCTCCAATCTGCGTATACTGGAGGAAATGCTCTCCTTTCATTAGCTATTTTTATTTTCGTTTTCTTTTTCTGAAGAAACGATTGAAGGATATGAATAGCAACAAAGCACAAATGACTTTAAGCAAAAGTTAAGAGAAAAATAGGTTTCTGGGAAACAACATGAATCTAATTTATGTGTAAAGTCGTGCCCATTGGATTAAAAAAACTTTCCTGAAGATGTTTAAAGATAGTTTATTATTATTATTCATTTTAAGCATGATTTTTAAGGATCACTCATAGATCACTTAGAATGATCCCTCATATGAGGTGAAATGATTTCGTATTCTGTATAATCAGATTTTATTATTAATTTAAAATAGAAATTATTTTATCGGAAAGGAATACAGAAACGTAAATGGTGCATTCTCATTAAATAAAACTATTTTATTTTAATTTAAAGAAAACAGTCATTGTAGTAGTTTCGTCCATATTTTTTTTTTTTTGTTAATTTTAATTAATGATTAACCTCCCCCTTCTGTGATAGACATAACTAAGAGATAACCACAGTTATGTTCTGCGAAACAAGTGCTACAGTTGACAGAAACGGAAATCTTGAAACGAAATATTTGTAAATAAAACGGAAGTCGACTCTCCTCATCAAATAGCCAATCACTTTACAGATTCATCTTAAGAGACTTGCTAGTTAACTTAGAAGATCGGAAGTGTTATTCCACACATTTAGTAAGTTCTTCTAATTAATTTTAAGTTAGTAATGAGTGATTTCTTTAGCGATTAAAGTATTCTATTAAACTGCCATTGACTAATTAATTAATGGAAAATGAATCAGTTATTATTAATTATAATGAGGTAATATGTGTAGAGAGAGAATAATTTCTGCATCGGCGTTCCGCAATGGATTTCCTAGCAGGATATAAGTGAAATAAGATTTAGTAAATTTTTTTTTTCATATAATATAGAAAGTATACAAGTAGATGAGCAAAAAAATTCTTTCGATTACCAGAAATTATTCGTGTCAAGTTATTTCTACAAAATTTTCAACTTCTTGTAGTCTTACAACAAAGTAATGCTAAGCTAGGCTTGCTTTACAAATGCTGGCAATGCGATTAAAAAAGTAAATTGCTTAAAACTTTATTTAAGTAATTTAGTAATAAATTATTTTTTCTGTTTAATTAATTTTATTTAGTGTTTATAGTGGTCATAAATCTTATAACGGCACTAACGTGTGAGTGAAGGCGATACTTTCTGTATTGGCATGAATCAGTTGATTATAAGAATGAGATTGCTGGTAAAAATGGACAAAATAAGCATAACCAAAATAAATTACGATACAGAATGATAATCGGGAAAGAGAGAGAGATTAACAAACAAAAAAACGACTTATCAGTTTTACTATTTGATATGTGCTCGTAAATTACACCGAACTCTACTTCAATAGATAATGTCTGAAAAGCTCATTTGCAAAATCAGAACATCGCATTCTTCTTCCTGTTCCGGTGTATGCGTGTGGAGAGGGAACTTTCTTTAAATATTGTCAGAGCACATGGTAATTTTTATTTTATTTTTATTGGTGATTAAGATAACCGATGGCATGCGTATTCTACCATTATTTTACCTTTGCAAAAAGGAAAATTACCTTGAAGGCAAACACAGTTTAAATATGTAATATCCTAATTTTTTTAAAAGTGTTAGTCATCTCAGCACTGTTCTTAATCAGTTTCAAACAAATAACTGAAACCGAAATTTCTTGCTCATTAAATCACAGACTGGCCCAAGAAATATTCCAAAAATTGGAGTTGGTTTGTTACTTACATGCCCTTCTATGGCAGCAATAGTTATTCACCTGTGACAAAGATGCAGATGCAGTTCACTAGTTAGGGTGCTTTGTCCTTGATGAGAAGTGTAGCCGTAGTGAATATTTATTATCTTTTGAAATGTTTTATTTTATTCTTTACCATCTTTCTTTGCCTTATTAACAGTCCTGTAATGGGATTTGAATGACTATTAACTATTCAGAAAGATGAGAGAGAGAGAGAGAGAGAAATTTACACAAACACACATTCCTTTTTTTTTTTTTTTTGGAATCTAATTTAACTAAACAGATATGTAAGTTGAAATTTTCGTTCCAAAAATATGCAACTAAAAACGTCTTCTAGCATTTTTTGATGTAATTATTTGTCGATGTAAACTATAAATACATTATTTCCATTTTACATCAATTTTAATGATCTTTAATTCTTGGAAAAAAAGTATTCGGAATTAATACAGTTTTTAGCACAATTTCATATATAAAAAAATTGACCTGCATATTTTATTAAAAGTCAACTAATTAATTCCAAAATCTTAAATTAAATTATTTCAGTTTAAAAGAAAAAAAATCATAAAACTAACATGTAAAATAATATTAAATTACATACACTTACCTTTTAAAAATGTATTTTCTGTTTAAATTTGTTTCACTATAAATTTACAATCCACACTTCACTCAGTGACTCACTAGACGCAGAGGAGGCAAACGAACTGGTCTCTGTTCACAACAGTAATGAACATTTTTTCACAAATCAGAAAAAGATAAACCAAAAACAGGAAAGCATGTTTTATTGCTGCAATAAAACATGTGTTTAATGGCTACCCCGCCGTGGGCCGAAACAGGCCAACCCATAATAAAATTTTAAGACAGATAAAGCGTCCCAGGGTCGAGAAGTAAGATTACATATCTCAATCACTATTACGATTATAATTTGTGGAATTTTTTACTCGATCCAGGGGGGAGTGGCCCGTACCCTCCTTCCCTCTGCGGACCATGTGATTGCATTTTTATCGATGCATGAAACTTTTAAGAGTGCATAGTGCATCAGCGCTCATCTTAATTGGTCCAATGCCATTAATTGCAGGATAACTTTGAATACTTCTGCATAGAGTGGGGAAACAATCTGTTTGTTTTAGGATTTATTAGAAAACAGCGATGAAGGAGAATGCTATAGTTGGTTGGTATATTTGAAATACTCAAAGATGAAAATATGTGAACCATCATTTATAAGACATGTAAGAATAGGAAAGAATAAATGTGAGTAGAAACACTTTCATTAATGGTAAACGCATTATTAATAATTATCATTTGTGATATGAGTGTCCTATAAGTTGCTGGGTAGAGCGCATAGCACGATCCTATAAAGTCTAAACATGAATAAGTGAATTTATGATGCGATAATTAAAAAAAAAACTTATGTATGAAGAGAGAGAGAGAGAGAGAGAGAGTATTGCAGGAATAAATATGGTTTGATGGAGCAACAAATCATCTCGTAAAATTTGTTGCACATGTTATGTGTATTTCTCTGGTTTGTGTATATTTCGCTCCGTTTTCCAAGAATGTTTTTTTTTGTTTGTTTACTGAGACTCAGTATACATAACATCCGATCATTATCGGAATTATCCACACTTTCGGGAATCCTAAATTCATTATTATTGTTTTTTTTTTGTTTGTTAGTTTTAGTATCAGCTGTTCTTCTGTCTTATCAATCTCACATATGCTGGTATTTTGTTGTAGATCAACAACGTCTTATAATACACTGAATATTCATTTTTATTCAGGAATATATATTAGTAGCTGAAATGTTTCACTTGTTCTATAGGTTCTCCATTCAAAATGCAGTTAATATTTCAATGCTACTGCTTATTTTCATTGTATTTATCTTGTTATTGCTGACCTTCATACCAAATCTATTACAACAGTTATTCAATTTAGGCAGGGAACAGAAGTATAACATCGTCCACATAAAGCGACATAACATCTGATCATTATCGGAATTATCCACACTGTTGGGAATCCTACATTCATTATTATTATTTTTTTTTTTTTAGTATCAACGGTTCTTCTGTCTTATCAATCTCACATATGTTGGTATTTTGTTGTAGATCAACAACGTCTTATAATATTCATTTTTATTCAGGAGTAGATATTTTTTAATGTCTGTTGTTTCCGAAGACTAGAATAATAATGTCTCTATACTGTTAAAAAACTTTGCAACCTCAACAGATGCAATACTGCACAAGCAAAAGAAAAAAACAATTAGCTTTTTTCTCCTAATATCCGCTTTCAAATTTTCAGTTCCAGAAAACACGTGTAACAGCTGTTTGTAATAAAGCCATCGGATATAGTAATCTCTCAACTCCTGACAACATTCAATTGGATTGATTGAAACAATAACCAATCACAGCCGCTAGGTGCTGGGTGAGCTCAAAATGTTAGCTCACACAGTCTCGCCTTCTCAGTGGTTTAAAAATACTAAAAAGCTAAGAATTTGACCCGCTGCACCCTCTTTACATCATTTCGAAGGCTGAAAGGTGTATGCATTTCGACAGTAACCCGGGGTAGGCTATTAACGCGAATGTGACGCAATGTTTACGCATCGAAAAGTGCCCCTCTTCATGAAGCACTAATGCTTTATTACTCTCGTGAAGAGGACAATGAAGCATTAGTATATTGTGTGTTTAATTTTAGGAATCAAGCCAAGTCTGCAAACAATTGGGGAGTCTTTAATGGGAATAAATGCAAAAATATAATATCGGTGATACTGATATTTCGTGGATGAGCACCGCTCACTTAGCACACCCGGAATATTCGTCCCTGATGTGTTCGAATGGACACAATGGACAACACCGAATGTTTTGTGGTTAAAAAAAGAAAAAAAGAATTTTCAGGAACGAAAACACCTGGTTTCAGAAACCGTTGTCCAACTTTATATAATTGTCTTACATTTAGCAGAATTAAAAAATTTTCCATTGGTCAGCTTTATGTTATCTGATCAAAAATATCCGAACGCTTCTGATCCAGAATCTAATATGGAGTTGGTTCACTCTTTGTTGCTACAACAGCTTCAGTTTTCTGGAAAGCGTTTTACAAAATTTTGGTACGCTGCAGTAATTTCCTTCTTCTTCTTCTTCTTCTTCTTCTTCTTCTTCTTCTTCTTCTTCTTCTTCTTCTTCTTCTTCTTCCAGAAGCGTATTAGTGAAGTTAGTCAGTGATGTTGAGCGATTCGGTCTGACTCGCAATCGGCATTCCGTTTCATCCCAAAGGTATTCGAGTAAGCTGAGATCAGGGCTTTGTGCAGGTCAGTCAAGTTCTTCAACATCCGTCTCATCACTCCATTTCTGTACTGTCCTAACTTTGTGGACGGGGTCATTGTCGTGTTGATACAGGAAACAGCCTTCACTGAACTGTTGCCATAAAGTAAGAACAGAATTGTCTAGGAGAGAATGTCATTATAGGCAGCAACAGCGTTAAAATTCCCCACCACTGGCGCGAACCATGAAAAACAGTCACAGAAAATGATTCCTCCATCACGAAACTTCACAGATGCCACAACATATTCCAACATGTAGCATTCGTTCTCCTAGCATTCATCAAACCCAGACTTATCTATCGAACTGCTAGATGATGGAGCGTGATTCATCGCTCCAGAGAACGTTTCTTTCCACTGCTCAAGAGTCTAATGATGGCGAACTTTACACCACCCCACCCGTCGCTCAGCTTTGCTTTTGCTGTTGTTAGCTTGTGTGCGATTGATCTGCATTGAAAACTCATGTTATTCAGCTCCCGACGAACATTTGTAGTGCTCGCGTTGCTTGCCGAGGCATTTCGGAACTAGACAGCGAGTGTTTGAAACAAGAACAGACGATTTTTTCGCGCCATGTGCTTCAGCCCTCGGCGGTCCATTGCCGTGATTTATGTGACCTATCAGGTCGCGATTGCACTTTTGTTGCTCTGAAGTGTTTCCACTTCACAATAACATCACTTGCTGTGTATTGACGGAGCTGTAATAGTGCAAACATTTCCCAAACTAAGTTGCTGTAGAGGTGGCATTCTGTGATAGTATAACGTCGAAAGTAGGGATCTCTTCAATACGGCCGATTTTAAAGTTAATATTTGTCTTTGAAGAGTGCAAGACTGCATAATTTCTTTTAGACTTGTCTGAGCCATGATTGTGTTGGATATAGCCATACCCACAACTACAAAGAGGTGTCAGAATATTATTTTTGATTATATACGAGTAGTGTACCAGTGACGTCATATTTTCTCTTAACTATGATCGCGTACACTAGCACTGGATTTGCATGAAGTTTTCATAATGGAAGGAATGGGAGGTATAATATAAAAAACTTCCAGGGGATTTTAGCCAGCAGTCGAGTAAATTGTTACTCATATAGGTTAATGCTGAGTTTCATTAAATCCGCAAACGCAAAATAGCTGAAGACGAATTTTTATCCTGTGCCAGACCACCAACTTGTTCATATATTGGTCAGGGACATATTTCAATTTTACTTTCTATAACAGAGTTTCGAAAGAATCTAATTCATAGCCTACTAACTCTACTTATATTTCGTACTATATATAGTGTACAACATTTGGTAGGAAGATCAATAAAAATAGTAGTAGTATATGCTATCATATATCCATTTATACTTCTTAATAACTTAAAATTCTGTGACAAAAATGTAAGAAGTTTTAAATAAAATACGGACGATCATCTGAATGTATTATTCCAGTTATATGAATATTTTATGTTTTCTTTCCCTTAATAGGCGCCCTAGCCTCTTTTTGCGAACAAACTTGGCTTCATATAAAATTAGTTAATATGATGAAGTCGATAATCCTATTTGTAGGATAAAATACTACAGTTACCGGAATTTCTTCTACTCTTAGGAAAATATTCACATTCTTGATGGAATTCCAACTCGAATCATTCCAACCAAAGGTGTTGTTGACATCATCTGAGTTAAGGAGACTGCTAAAATTATTATTATGCTCTTTCTGTAAGAGCATTTCGTTTACTCTATTTTAATTTTATCCATGAATTAATACATTTTATAATGGTTTTTGTTTCCTATTTGTTTCTACAATATATAGACTCAATATATATTAAAAATTATTGATTTCTCTGCATATTTCTACATCTGCTCTACATGCTCTACATTTCTACATGAGCATATTGGTATATTTTGTTCAGTATTTTCTCGAATACTTACCAGAGATCATATAAAAACAACAAATTAAATAAAAGCATTCGCTATCGTTTTCTTTAGTAGCAGAACCATGTAACTGTCTACAGTTGTTACAATTTTCGTTACTGATGTTGAACATTGAACTTCCACTGCACTAATGTGTGTGAAACTAGCATGAGTATGCACGAGCAATATCTTGATTGTTCGAGTATTCAATAACATCATACCTAGCAAAAATTATTAAGTTAATAAATTGACACCTGCAAAGAATTCGGAGATAATTAACGAGTTATAGATAGATCCCTGGTGAAAAAAAAAATAGGAATTACATTTTATTCACCATTTTATATCCTGCACAGATAATGCACTGTTTGATTTTTCGGAAAACGTTAGCGAACAATAAGTCAAGTTACTTCTTATTAACTTCTTGGTTAATTTGAAAGGAAGTGGAGTATAATTTTCACCAGATCGATAGTAGCTTCAAGGATATAGTGTTAGAAGTACTTTTTTAAAACCAAGCAACTTATCTCCTATTCATAAAGCACTGTGGCCAGTTAATATTATAAAGGGGAGCATTTACAATGGCATAAAGAGCACGCCTATTTTATCTCGGAAATTTCATATTCATTAGATATTTAATTTACTCCAGTTTATTAAGTTGACTAATAGCATAAGAAAGTTTATGAAACAGAAATTTATAGAAATTATAATGAAACTCAAATTACGATTCTTTCATTCAATGCAATATCGAGTGACCACTTTAAAAGCGAACACCTAAACGCTCTCAGATGTATCATTTAAATTTGAATAACAAAAATAATAAAATGCTTGTTTTACTTCTTGATTTTCTCCTTGTGCATTTCCTTTCCGAAAATTTAGTAAATATGAATAAGAATCCAGAGCCTTTTCTAACATACTTTTACGAGATCTATAATCATAGCATCTAATAAACATATCGTATTATACAGCATTTTAACACATAATGATTGAATTCGCCTTCGATCATTAGGTGTTATAAAAGTGAATAGGCCTGTAGGTTACATGGTCCAAAGAACAATACCTTTATTCAGTAATAAATATCAGCGACCGACTATTCTTTTGATTGGCGATTCAAAATTAAAGACAGTGAATCTCATCAGTGGCTCATCTGTACAGCAAAAGACATCGTTCCATTGGAATCAACAAACTGGTTCTTGATCTTATTGTTGTATAGAAAATATAAATCACAGATAAATGCATTTATTTAGAAAATATATTTTTGTCACTGTTGCTTAACATACTTAAAAATTAAAATGAATATAAATTTTACACCACAGAACTCAAATTAGAACACATATTCGAATGAAATATTATGAAAAATCATAATATTCGTGATTAATTATTAACCAATGCGATACTAAAGAAAGGTAGTGGAAAGGAGAGAAAAGGAAGTTGTTTTTATTATTATGCATTCACAGTTTGCTAGCAATTATGATAACCGACCAACTGCATATTTTTATGTTTTGTAGCCAAGAATTCTGTTTGTAGGATAATGTGTCTAAATATTCGCAAGAGAAATCGCTGTGTGAGACATTACGTGATTGCGCTGAAAATGCCTTGTCTTGATTCCTTCGATTCAAATTGCTTACCAGGTTTCGCCACGTGGAGTGCATGTAGTATCCAAAAAGTGTCGCCTCTATGACCCAGTTTAGAGTTAAAACGATGCAGAAGGAATGAGAGAAGTGAGTACATATTGAGTACATATCGACTGCATAACTGAAGAGTAATCATGATAAATACTGCAATCATGATAAAGAGGAATAACCTGTTAATAATAAGCAAAAATCACCATCGCTTTCATTGTAATTTGTACTTTTTTAGGAAGGGGGGGGGAAGTTCAGTCTATTACCGAGAGTATGATTGCAATCACGATCCACGACTATTGTTCTACTTTTGTGAACATATTCTTTACTATCGAACTGCTGCTTGCGCTTAAAGGTTGCACCTATTACGGTAAAAACTATCAATTGTCTTAAGTTGGTGATTCTAGCGGTGTCGAGTCACTCTCCTATCAAGATATGGCAGTAGCCGTATCACAATCTGTCTAATATTTTGTAGAAGTCTGGTTTAGAAGTGGATGGATGTGTAGCATATTTCTTCAATGGAAGATTTATTTGATTAATTCGAAGAACTTTAATTATTGGTGTGCTCGTTACACGAAAAGAATGACTTAATTCCTTAAAGATATAATTTGTAATCTCACTTTATTCATAAATTAACAGAAGTCGTAAAGAAATTCAATGGTTTAAAACAGAGAGAGAGAGAGAGAGAGAGAGATCTGCTGAAGGTGAGTAAGCTGGTCTCATACAGAGGTGGTTTCTTCTCCCTGATACTCGATTTTTTTTTCACTACAAACAATTTATGTGAACAAACGCAATTTACATATAAAGTATACGTATAGGGATAACCATCTCACTCTAGAATTATGTTACGAAATCCAATGATCTTAGATGATCAGGGCGCTTAAGGGCCTGTTAGAACCAATAATGATGATGATAATAATAGAGAGAATATATATCCCCGCCTCCACGCATACGATATTTATTTTTACCATAGCCAAAGAATGTCTACAACTTTACTACTGCGCGTGTTAAGAAAATCGTTATATTTATTAGTCATAATAGTGAAATGTTTTCATTATTAAAGGTATAAAACGAGGTACTTTACGGGTCATTCTTTTTAAAACGAATGCTATAATGCCCGTAATAGAGAAGAAAAGAGCAGGTTGTTCTTTTTTTTAAGGTTTTTAATTTACTTTGCTTTTACTCTCTCCATACCTCCTATAAAAGATTGGAAAAAATGTATAATATTACTAATGTAGAAACATCTATGATTAGATTAGTTGGGGAACCTTCATTGCAAGGCCAAACGTAGTTCATTTTATATCGCTTTGAACGCTAATAAACCAAAATGGGTAGCACCACCAATTAGGCGTAAAAAAATATTACAACAGAGGCTTTCGCAAATGACCATGATACTTGGGAAGCTTTTTCTACTATGCCAAAGAATCAGAATCAAGAAATTGCACTGTCATTTTAATGTACAAAAACTGATTAATCAATGAGTGAATGAGAAAAAATTGAAACCACTTTCTGACATGCTTGGGAGATAATTCGCTATTGGTTCAATACATTTTAGTTGACTTTTGAAATCATAAACCTGTTTTTGAAGAGGTGTCTTAAAGTTCTGTCAGATGGTGTAATACGCTTGCACCTAAGGATCGGCTCAAGAAGTTACATAAATTAAGGTCCTGCAGAATGTAAGCTTTCAGATATCCTAGTCAACTTTTGTTTGCTTCTTACATAATTCATAAAGGTAATGGATCGAACAGGTTCACAATAATTATCTTAACCTGGATAATGAGTCTCTTAATGATCGAAGATTGCGGCTAGTATATTTTTCTGTTAGATGAAATCAGCTACATTGCTGTTCCTCTTGTTTTTCTACAGACAAACTCATTTTGCCGGATTTTTGATTTCTGTACCTTTAAAAATATTCTTTAAATGACATCGAAAATATCATTTCGAAAGAAGTTTTTTTTTCCCAACGTATTATGAGTACTGTACTTTACGTAAGCTTTCTTATTCTGTGTTACTAAGAACAAATACTCTCTTAGATTAATAATATCATTTAGTAATATGATGGCTTTAACTAGTTTCCCAAACTTAAGCCAATTTCTAAATTAAATCTAGTCACATGTCAACTGATCATCGTAAAATTTTGATAAGGGAGTTTATAGACATTTTTTTAAAAATATTCTGATAAAGATACATGAGGAAAATTTAATGAGTTAGCTAAGTTTAGAAAAATATTGCTTCGTTAATTATGTTTGCAAATATACTTTCTAGCTTCCAAATTTTGTCCGATATAAAAGGCAATCTTCTGGTTCCTTTACTAGTTTTAGGGATCGCTCAGCTGCAAACAACAATATGACAATGTACAGACCTGAATGACATGTGCTTGTATTCTGCAGATATTTGCAATAACTTCAAATGTATCTTTATTTCTTTCCTTCCATTTTGGACAAAACGGCACCAAAACACTCGCAGTGCATTTAATCCTTGCCTGGTGTTTTTGTTAGTTATCGTGGTTCGTCCCCCAGCGAGAGTACCATGAACCACTGATGGCCCTAATCATCTCTCCTCTCATCTTTTTCAGTTGGTCCCACTAGAGCAGAGCAGTCTCTGTGCAGCCGCCTCTCTTTTTGTTCGGCGCACCGCAGAGAGTACTGCGATGGCATCTAATGTGACCTTTAGGCAATACGGCGCGAGTCGAGGCAACGATGTGCTTTCCGGAAACGAGGCAGTAATATACGGCGTCGTAAATCAAGGCGGCGGGCGGCATTAATGCACGATGCTGCTCATTACAGCCACCTTAATGTCGTGTAGACACAGGATAATCAACAGCGCACTCTAACGGCGACTAATTTATAACCTCTCCTTTGCCGTTCCTCCGCAGGCTGCATCGAGCCAGCCGAAGAAGAAAATAAACATTCATGGTGGAGGATGTCAAATATTCGGCAGTCCGTTGAAATCCCTCACGTGCTTCCGACCTCTCCCATTGGCCAAACTAGTGATTTTGTTGCCAGAATACCGGAGGACATTGCCCGCCTCTTCGTTTAATAAATGACGGAGAAGTGGTCTTTTTTCGGATCGTGTCTCATTCTGACATCCTATGTTAACAAGATCCAGTAATCGCATCAATTCCCAACTTTTGGAGGTGTCCGGTAGTTGAGGAAATTAAACGTAAAATATTGGTTGGTTACACATTTAGTATACTTATATCTGTGCTTGTGGGAATTTACCGAAAGACGACTTGTGTGGGCGTATATTTCATTAGTTCAATGTTTCTTGGTACTCTATATTTTTTTCCCCTTAAAATAAAACTGCTGTCATAAAAGAAATGTAATTTGATGTGGTGAAAAAAAAAAAGGATATAAATATGAACAGAATTCTAAGTTTAATCAACATTCATTGAAGAAAAGCAGTCTGATTGTTTTGTTTGTTTAGGTTTCATTAAACTGAAATCTTTGAAATTATTTCTTCATTTTGAAGTGCTGTTTACACTTCCACAAGATACAAAACAAACGAGTGTCTACAACTGGAATTTTGAGTGATTCGTTTTTTAGATAACCTTTTAGATAAAATAAATTCAAACTATATTCAAACGTTTCTTCTCTCTCTCTCTCTCTCTGAAGAGATACGGATTTTTTTGGCCTGTTTAATCTTAGGAAAGTGGATCAGTTGATTAGTTTCCGAGCATTCCTTGAGTGAGTATAGCCACAAGATTTCCTTAATCTCTTAAATAACTGGAATTTCCCAAATACTAGAGAACAGTTGAAATTAAACTCTTGTTAATTCTGTCTTGTGAAAATAAATTGAGTTTATTATAGAATTAGGGCATATTCAAGAAAACTATTTTGTTACTTTGCGCATGCAAACAAGATTCAGTAACGAATAGAAAGCATCTATTTTTCTTGATATAGAGGAATATTTAAAGAAACTAAACGAAAAAAAGGGAGCATCTTAGTATGATGCAGTACATATGACAACATTCAGATTTGTCCATAATTTGTCACGCTAATTTTCTTCATGTTTGTATCATTTTTCTCTATTACGGATAATTAAAAAGATTAATGAGAATTAATTAATTATCGTATGATGATACAGCGGCCGTGAGTTCCCTTTACGGGAATGTACGGTACTATCTCATTCCCCCCCCCCCCCCCAAAAAAAAATTTATCCGGGATAGCTGACAAATCAGTATTCCTGACTGTAATCGTTTATTACAGGATAGACGATTACAGTCAGGATATATACAGGACCGGTTTGCCTGCTTGCTGGATGAAAAACCAGATAAACTGGCGGAAAAAACCCTACTTCCCACGCCCAAGAGCGGCTAACTTGGCTATGGCAGATCCTCAAATTCCTCACGTCTTCAACGGGAATCGAACCTGGGACACTCCTTCCCCAGTCATATGGTTGCGAAGCGCAAGGCCACTAGGCTAACCGCGCGGACATTAATGAGAATAATAATTAGTTATTGTAATATCCTACATTTTACCATACTTTAATATTTTTATGTAAATTCCAACCATGGAAAAGGTTGTAAATCTGTAGTGTATTATTATACAGTGGAGAGGCTTAGCTAATCTGGAACAAATCTCTAGAGGCCAAACATAGACCTTTTTAAGCCACTACAGCCCTCTGATAAGCAGCGGTAGTATCACATCGGGCGATGAAATTCGTCTATATCAATGCCCACACTGGGATTCGAATCTACAGCCTTTTGGCTGGAGAGTGAGTATGTTGTTCGCTCAACGAATCAAACTGGTATATATATATATACAATGTATTGGAAAAGCATCAATTTATCATTTAACAATAATGACTACATCCAGTTCGTTATCTTTTTGGTAAATTGGCTTTATTTGGGGTATACTGTTGTATATAGCGATATAGCGACATGTTATCTTTTGGGTTCCTCCCCCCCCTTCCAGACGCACGCATACATCTCCTATTGTCAGATGCAGTCCAAAAGCTGTAACATTTTTCGTTACATAATTCATGAACGAATCCGTTCGTAAGATCCCCCCCCCCCCCCATCCTTGGCATAAACTGAAAACAACAATCAGGATTTCTCTCAATACTTATATTGGGAGAAAACCACAGTTACTTTACAGAATACTATTGTGGCTAGCATTATCGATATTAATCAAAAGGTATTACAGTTTTTCTCCAAAAAGTATACTTATGAAAATAGAAAAGCGTTTTTTTTTTAATTCCAAAAAAAAAAAAAAAAAGAATGATATTGCACAACTTTTCCCAGCAAAATCTGTCAACATAAAATCTCACGTTCCACTCATAACTGACAGACCCAAAATCAGCCAGGAAGAATAAACCAGAGCTTCATTCTTGTCTGTCGATCAACAAACAGAGACAGTAACAGAAGACAGTATTTGGAAACAGACGTCTTCTTCTTCCCCCAGGAAGAAGAAACCAGCTAAAATGCTCCCTATGTTTTATTCTTAAGTAAGCATTCAGAACACTGTCTAATGTTTCCGTATTTATTTTCTCTTTTTATTGCATCTGTCACTCTTTTCCAGCTTTACTTCTGACTTTCAACCCCTCGTTCTTCCTTTATTTTGTGTTCTTCCCTTCTAAACGTAATCGCTCCGTCATTTTGACGCCATATGGCGATGCACACGTCACTGTCCGATATGTGTACCTTGACGGTGTATGCTCGTTGACAACGGGAAGGCGTGACTCCAAGAACGGAAGGA
Source organism: Typopeltis vanoorti (assembly GCF_054136105.1). Taxonomy (NCBI): domain Eukaryota; kingdom Metazoa; phylum Arthropoda; class Arachnida; order Uropygi; family Thelyphonidae; genus Typopeltis; species Typopeltis vanoorti. Next base: position 65,316,228 of record NC_143564.1, on the reverse strand, counting down.
CGGAACATATGCGGGTATTATGCTGAGCTGAAGTCTGCAGTTTATAAATGCAAATGAAATCGGTGTATGTATATTCATGGTGTACTTTGGATTAAAGCTGGTGAGAGAAGCCGTAGCCATATGTCACACTAGCGAAAAAGATTTAATCCGCTTAGAAAAATGGTTGAAGACTGTTCTTTTGAGGGAGTTTACCACTCATGTAGGATTAAAAATAAAATATAAAAAACGCTATTTTTCACAGACTATTACTTTATTGTATAAATGTCAACCAAATAATTAACCTGCAAATAATTTTTAAGCCAATAAAAACTGTGATTAATTTGTAAGCATTTTAATTGTCAACTAATCTGCTATATGGGAGAGCTTTTCTAAGTATTTGCTTTGGTATATTCCTAATGAGGATTTGGCAAATGAAGTATATTTTGCAAGCAATAGATGGCAACAATAAAGTTCATTGTTTGCTCTCACGTGAGACTCTTTATTTATGTATTTGCAGTAAAAATGTTATTTCAGATGACCGTTTAATAGAATACATCAGTTTCGCAGTTATTGTTTGCATGTAAATTTAAGTCTGGATTTTTTATTTTTAAAAATGAACCTAATTATAGTACGCCCACACTTGTTAGAGCTTCGCTTGGCTTTGTGCCAAGAATAGTCAATTCGTGCTGAAGGTGAGAAAGAAATGAAGGATGTACGAATTGGTCGCCAACAGACGAAATCACGTGCTTCATAGGTAAAATTTCCAACTGTTATACAAGCAAAATAGTTACCACTTTAAAAACTACAATGATCATAAAAGAGAAGTTAATTTTCCGACGTGTAATAATAAACAACTCATTCCACAATACCGACTGATTACCCTATTATCGGAATGGATCCTCCTGTTGACATGCGCAGAAGTGTCGAAGGGTCTCGTATCTATGGGATTACATTATTTCTCTTTTTAAAATAAATTTTCTCATCTCAGTTTTTCATCTAAAAATGATGTAATGTTAATTTCTCAGATATATGTCCGTACTCCGTTTGTGTAGATATTTTAAAAATTATTAGATTATTCAAATTTATAAAATATAATAACAGGAATAAATGATAACTGCAACAGCGCCAAACTCAACTGGTAAGTGGCTCTGACAACAATACTAACTGCATGATAACTGCCAAGAACACCAAATTGCCAACACTGCAATATCTCACAAATCAGTATCATTACATTTTTATAGAAAGATGTATAATTTTATTTCTTTGTGTGTAAATTGAATGGATCGAATTGTATATTCATTATATCTCCGATATATATAGTTAATTATAATTACTCATAAAAAATAAACCTCAAAAGCTAACAGATTGTTTTACAATGCATATAAGGAAAGGGAAACATCGTTTGGATCATAGATTAAAAATAGTCTTGCAGGTACGGCAAAAAAAGCGAAATACTCATGGACTACCTCTGTGTTTGTATCGTATAAAGCTAGCATGCGAACTCTGATAACCTCCTCAGGGTTGTTCAATTAAGGTCCTTTACTCTTCTGAGATTAATGCGAGTGGTGTAGGCAACTTTAAAGTTGTTGAAGAGTGGGATAAAAAAAAAATTAATAAAGTCTGCGGGCACATGCCGTGAAAAAGCCACCATTGAAATATTCACGTACTAATATTTATGAGTGACGAGGTGAGCTATAATCAGGAACTTGCCGAAACAGGTAAAAGAGTTCAAAAACAGAATTACAACTGCTTCAAATAATGTTCACACACTTCTTGAGCAAGCCCAGCGCATCTTAAACATTCGATACTGCGAAGAGGGTACACAAGTAACTCTACTCATCACCTTCCCCCCCGACTGTCCCCTGAGTGCGTTGATACTAAGATTAAGGAAACTGTTCCTTGGGATGAAAATTGTAGCTGAACACGCAAAGCGGTGGGCCGCCAATGAAAAATCGACACGGAAAGGAAGAAAAGTGTATTTTTTTGTCTGTTTGATTACGGACGCGTGACCGGAAACCAAGAGCATGACCACGAATTAGAAGCGGTGCACGTGCTCATAACTGCTCACACCGTGACGTAATTAGCAGTTGGTGGAAATGAGCTTTGTCACGCCTCGCATTCGCACCATCCCAAACTTTTCCGAAGGAGGGTAGTTTTCGGGTTGTACCCTCGAGCTTCTTACAGGTGTTTCGCCTTTAGCCACTGCTGCGCAGAATTTTCCTCTTTCTTTCTTTTCTCCTCCCCAATGATGATAGTAATTTGCTTAATACCGCACACACAAAATCAGTTTGCAAAGTTTTTATTAGAATTTTTCTTTCTTTCCTTATTTTTTTTTGTTCTTCTTTCGCTTTTGTATGCTTCTCGCGAATACTCTAGAAACTTTTACTCTACCCCCCCCCATACTCACACGTATAATTCCCCAATTACGAAACAATTTACATTCGCGTGGAGAACGCAGCGATTTATGTAGAATAAATAGCTCGTAGGAAAGTTAACACTGTCGATGCTCATTCTTTATCCTCTGCTTGTAAATTATTCATAGATAGAAAAATAGGGAAGCGTAGGCTAGTTTGCTCTGTGATTACGTCTTGCGAATTTTTTTAAGTATTAGTTTGTGTCATATACATAAACATCAACTGAAATTCGTTTCTTATTTCATATTTTCCGAGGACGATTAATTGGAATCAAAACCGAGGCAACTAAGGCTGTGGAGCATTTTATTCGTTAATTGTGTGTTCTCTTGCTGGTTTGTCTCTATGGTGAAAGAAAACCCTTTCGATGTCTATAAAACTGAATAAGTTTTATAGAAACTTATTCAGAACTTTTTTTAAGAATAAGAACTTGTTTTAAGAACTTTTCAACTTAAGTTGAAAAGTTCTTAAATTTGAATTCATTTTCACGCATATTTGCAAACTTTTTAGCGGCTTTGCTTTTGTTTTTTGTGCTTAGCAAACTTCCTGTTCTCTCTATTTCCTTTATACTGACTAGTCTTACTACATAAGGAATAGTCTACTTTTGGACACATTAATACATAAAAGGAAACAAAAATATTGAAACTCTGTGTTTGTTTGTGCTCCTCTTAGTATGGTGGGCAATGATTTCAAGAAGCAAATCGCATAAGAATAATACCATATTTTTATTTTAATATATTGGCCTAAAGAGAAAAGTTTCATTCTTAAGTGTAGAACACTAAATTGATGATATTTTGTGAGACGAAAAACCCGAGTTTCCTGGAGAAAAAAATCCTCTACCTCCATATGGAAAGAGACCAGATAAAGATTCCTTACGTCATTGACGGGATTCGTTTGGTCTTGCCAACCAAACGGCTTCGTCTATACCGACTGAGCTACGGAGGCTCTAATAGTAAAAATACTTGAAAATAATAAATCACTAGATCTCTTGAACATTATTCTCTTGGTGTATCACCGTAGCACACACTTCGAAAGTATATTTTCGTGTAGCCTAGCAATAGTTTATTACTTAGCAATGTTTCATTCAACAGATATTTAGATTTGTTAGCTTTTGACCACGTGGTATTGCTATTTCTTTACACAAATAGCAAATAATAATTTATTAATTAATGTATCTGCACACTTCAAAGTGATGATTTCAAGGTATATTACCATAGCTTCTAGTTTCTTTCTTTAATCATTCAATGAAATAATTAAACAAAAAGATACTGCGCACAGTGTGTTGCCTGCTGTTTAATTTAGCCCATATGACGAAATAAATAAGTGAATTTTCCACACGAAGCTGTGACTAGAGCCTCCGGATTAAAAAAAAAAAATACATAAATAAAAATAAAATATAAAAAATAATAATAATTAATGCTGACCAATAATGCATTTGATAAAAAATGAACTTTGATTATAATATTAATCGAATTAATTAGCCCCATTTATTAAATGATATTAATAAAATGGAAATGTGTTAGGAATTTTTGGATATGATGGAATAGGAAAGTTGCAACTATAGCGGATAGTTCTGATAAAAAATTATTATTAGCAGTAATTTTAAGTACTGGATTTTGTTTTGGTCTTAACAAATCTAAATTATCAATCAAAGCATCCCACACAGTTAATGTGGCATATATTACCGAACAACTTATTGCACGATAGGGAAGGTTGTGGGTATGTGAGGGTTGAGAACAGTTCCTCTTTGGAAAATAGCGAAATAAACACTCACAAGCACGCACAACATACAGTAGAAATAAATCAATCTTTTATATACTTTAACAGGGATTCATTTGCACATTGGAAGAACATTTAGTAATTCGGACTGTGCTGTTAGGCTACTCCAAATTCGAGAAAGCACATTGGAGACGTTACAGTTCAATATTGAGAATATCACAATTCCTCAAGATTAACAGTCAATCCCCTCAGTCCCCCAAAAAATCTGAATGCATCTACAAATCTCAGTTGAAGAATAATCCAGTATACAAATTCCAGGCTTGGAAATTGTATTAGACCATTAAGCGTGATTTTCCAGTGCAATACGGAATTAAAACACTTAAGATCGCTTAGCATACAGTAAAGTTTGGCTTAGCTTTCTCCATGTAAAACAAATGTTATTATTCAGTGACGTATATTTGCATTACTGGGTTATTTTTGCCCCCTTAACCCTCAGTGTTAGAGCTCTTATTATTAGCCTTTGATCGATGTCATTGATAATCGACTCGGAGGTTTTATTTTTAATTCCCTAAAACCAAATGATGACGGGTTTAATAGTGTATGCAAATTCAATCATGAAAAGGGGAAAGATGCAGTAAACAGTAACGAGAAACCTATCATCGCTTAAGAAAATTCACTAATAAAGATTCTGAAAACTAATTATTCGAAGTGCCACCTGACACTATTAAGGATTTTGATATTTCTTCGTGCATTTTGGCTAGATAATTAAACCCTTTTTTTCACTGTCCGAATTATTCTAAGTTTATAATGTAAAAAGTTTGAATGAAGTTCGTTTATATGAGTACCTGGTTAAAAAAACACGCGAAAGATATATATTTAATTTAAAAATATGCAACATAACCCTTGAAGTCTATATATATATATATACGATTAAAGTAACCTTTTAAATATAATTTTTTGTATGCATCAAAATCTACCTTTAGAGAGGTTTTGCATTTCACATTTGTTTTCGGGATCACAAGATAGTATTCGAAGCAATTTCGAGAAAATGAATACAGCAGTTCGCATTCTCTTTATCATTATAACTTTAGACATGATTTTCTTAATTTCTATCTGAGTAATAACGTGCAATATCATATTTAAATGGTTTGTAAAACTACAAAGATATTTCATTTATTTTTATTGCTGATTCAACATTTTCCGATTTTTTTTAATACTCAGCATCTATCTAGCAAAACAGAATTTTCTCTGTTCCAAGCAGAATAGGGCATTATATTTCTTCTTCTTCTGGTGCTTTTTCTTTTTTGTCTTTTTTATGCTATTTCTTTAAGTTGCCGTCTCTTCCAGCATCAGATATCTCGGATTTCACTTTTCTGACAATGGTCGGCGAGGGTAAGTAAATGTCACGCTACCTCTGACGTCTGCTCAAGTATTCTTGTAATGGAATCTTCGGGACTGCATTGGAGAAGGATTCGCCGGAGCAGTGCACTCGTAACGGACGCACACACGTACACGCTGAAAGGAGAGCAAGAGAGAGAGAGAGAAAGCTACCATCCATTGAACATCTTCGAACGGGCTAAGCATGGAGAATTGGAGGCCATGGCTTCACCAAAGCGTAACCATTAGCGATAATTGGGCGGTCTCCTTATTGTGCGACTCAAACAGAGCATATTCGTGCGCACGCGCAGGAGGGGGGGAAGGGCAAAATACGGGGGTGGGGGTGGGGAAGACGCCACGTGCACAGTCGAATTGCGCGGTGCCACGCTGGTTGGCCATCTCCGGTGTGCGCTTCGATGTTTCTTTTTCTGTAATGATGAGCGCGGCGGCATACGGACAGTATTGTAACCTCCGTACTACTACCTACTACAAGTAACGACGTGGTTCCCTCCCTGCCCAGTCATCATTCAGTCAAGCGGTCGTCTGTGACCTTTATCGATCTACATTTAACAAGCCGCTATTGACCTGAGATCAGGTCACTTTGTCATCGTTTCCTGTTCCGTACACCCTCCCGATGTATCTCTCTCTCTCTCTCTCCGAGCTGCACACGTTACTCCTTTACTAGATCATTCTGATGTGCGACTCACACCTCCTTTCACAAACTATACACTTAGGAAGTAATGCGTGCGTGCTTATATCGTTCATTCTTCGATCCCACCTGTTTTTCTTACATCATAAACAACGCAATGATATATTTATGCATTTATTATAGACCTTTACTCCAACTCTATTGTATTTGTTATCCGCTTCTCATCTTTTTTACTTCATATTATAGAAAGCGTGTTTGAAACATAATCGCTGAAACTAAAATTGCAGTCCGAATCTTAAGACAATTGATTGCTACATCCACAATACAATTGTTATTATGGTACGAAAATCGTCACGTTATTATCTACACAACCAGGGCAGGTTATGATATCATTTCTTTCATATATCTTGAAACATGTACTGCATTCTGTTTCTGATATTTAAATACTTAAAAATAGTTTTGCTTCAAGACACTTTTTTATTAGATGAATATGATGGCTATTGCAGTTTTTTTTTCCTTTGTTATTTCCAGACTTTACTTTATGCAAATCAGGCATAGCATAATAAGGATATAACAAGGAATGAATAAAAAATGTTGTGGTGGTGAAAATGTGCTAAATGTAACTTGCATATATTCCCCAAAGTTTTTAATGACAAACAATTTTATGTTGAAACAGTCACAAGCTTTAATGCGTGCTGTATAATTATATTAAATATTATAGTTGTACTTTGTATTGTATTATCATTTATGCATCGAAATATATTCTGATGTGCGTACGTTTTGTTTCATTAATTCTGTTTTTATAAGAAAAATGAGTTTCAACGTTTGGAAAGTACTAAATAATTGATAATCTGTTAAGATTAGCTGCTCTTTTGGGATAACCTAAACAATCCAATCCCATTTTTAAACGTGAATGATTTAAAATATTTCACCAACTTTTCAGTAACATCCAGACATATGAACATTTTAGATAAAGATGAAAACAGCTTATAAAAGGCATTTATGGACTGAATTTATATAAATATCGATGTTATGCTACCACTCTCTGACTTCAAAATGATGAATATTGCATTGCTGAGTAAATTGCTTTATCATCTGTCTAGATGCGTGATTACCAGTAAAAGACTCTGACAAACGTTCTTGTTATTTCATGTAATTCAGTCTTTAGAAAAAGTGAGTCAAAAACGTTGGAATCAGCCCATTATACCTTTTAACATGTGTGCTAAATCTTGTGAATCTCCAGATATTTTCCAAAAAAGTGGTTCTTTGGGACATTTCCATTACGAACTACTTTGTGTGCTAGTTCACAATGATTTGTATGAATGTACCAGTATGAACATTCAAACTAGAATGTACATAATGAACTAGAGTGCGAATTGCAACCTTGGTGTTCCTTTTCAATTTTTTTTTTTTAAATGTGAATCCAACTCTATTGACCAAGCATGGTTTGGTCTCTAGAATAGGATTCATTTCGAGCCACTAAATATTAAATCCTTATATTTGAGATTGGCAGTAGCAACTTTAAAGTTTACGAAGGCTTATCCTACTTGACTTTATTTTGTTGTCAATGGCAACAAAATAATTAAACAAATTGTTTAGCCAAATGACGGAAATTTTTCATAACAACATACACACACAAACTACATTGCAATATAAATTAATATTTCGAAATTATGTAATTGTTTAATAAATAAAAATTTAACGTATTGCTACCACATTACTGATTTTCCTAATATAGTTAACTACCTTTGTTTTCTAATTACTTTAACTGCTTCAGAAATATCTACAAAGTAAACTTTCTTCCAAACGAAAATCTAAGTATTTCGTTCCTAATATAAAGACATATTTAACACTATTTTAAATGGAAATGTATTTTGTAATGAGCAGTTGAAATAAAATCTCATCGTAATGGGCACATTGTCTTTAGTATATACCGAAATAGTTCGTATTTTTATTCAAAAACCAGAACTCTTATCAAAGAACTTCTTAACCAATTGAAAAAGTCTCAGAGAAGAGTTCTGGCTAGTTTTGATTCAACGATGTAAAGGCTTAAAGATGTGAAGGCTAAATCTTTGGTATGTTTGAACGAGGTGACGTAATGTCTCTTTTGGATATAACGAAAAACTGAACATAAAAATGCAGCCTTTTCTGAGAGAGTTGATATTCTGAAATAAATGATTGCCTTCCTATTTTGCCATCCGCCTTTCTTTTCTTTTCTTTTAATTTTTAGCGGGAGAAAAACCTGACATTCTTTGTAACAAAACAAATAGGCTAGAAAGAAAAGTTTGTGTAATTTCTGAGTTAGATTCTTATCCAGCCTATTCCAGGTAATCCTGGTAATTATTTAGTTTGGTGATTTCGTAAGAACTATCGTCTTCTATTAGTTATTATCCAACTGGTAAACAGACAGGGTCGCTAGAAAAGTTGACTTTTCCTTAATAAAAATCGACTTTCTTCCATACTCACAAGTCAAATTAAAAAGTCCTTAAGCTGAAAGGACTTGTAAGCTTGCCGTTTTTCCTCGTGAAAAGACAAACACAAGGAAGCAATGGCCATTACTGTGTCATCGTCAATTTTTGTCTCCAAAGACGTAATTACGTTCAGGCTAAAGGGGACTGATGAGGATTAACTTTTTCATCTTCCTCACTCATTACGATAAAGGCGGCAGCCTTTGACGGGCACTTTCCGCTGAATAGTAATGACGTATGGAGGAGTGAATGTTACGCAATTTGCAGACTTATCGTAGTTATCTCTGCAAGCCTTCTCATGTGAAAACGGGTTACATTCGTACTTATTATCCACAATTATTTTTATCCCAACTTGCATTTTTTTTTTAAAAAAAAGAACTCCCATATCTGATGTGAAGTTATGCGCGAAAACTTGACTGAAATACCAAAAAAGATAGAAAGAGAGAAAAAGAAAGAGCTAGAGAAAGTTAATTTTCAGTAGTGATGTGAGACGAACATGTTCAATTTGATATTTCATATCGTGGTTATTACTACAGCTTACTATTGATTTCCTCTTTAGAAACTTATAGATCACCATGGTAACGCTACTCTTGAACCTTTGTCTAAAAACGCATTCAGTATTTTTATTGCTAATTTCATCCATTTATATAAAATATTTCAGTCCTGTGGAACCAACACTCCTCTGCTGATGCATAGTTTTAATTTGTGATGGCAGTGAATAGTGGTGAATAAATTTTCCATAAATGTTCTTTATATTAAGGAAATGAAACCTGAAAGAAATTCTCATTTGTCTTTGGGAAATCTGGAAGAAAATCTCCATTTGTTTAATGAATTTTCTGAATATCATATCTTACTTCGATAGGTGAGTTGATGTCGTAACACTTACCTAAGCAATAAATGCAAATCAGGAATATTTGCCCTTATGATACATTAATCATAAGGGTTAAAATTCGGCCTACTGCTATTCCATTAGTCCAATTTAGATATTATCGATATGCCAGTTTTATTCACTAGAATTATTCAATCCATAAAATTCCTGCCAAGTGAATTGAAAATAACGAAAAATGGTTCAACTGTACCAAAATGGAAAGGAATTTCGAGATGGAGAAGATACACCATTAAAAAAAAATCTCTTTTGTACGAAAAAAAAAAAAGGTGAGCTAAATACCGTATAATAGTTTGAATCCTAATAAGACATGATTCAGTGAATATGCCTAATGCAGCTCTAGAGGCTGTCTCTTTTTCCTTTTTCTTAATTTACATGATATTCCAATTGCAAATTCCACGCAGAAGGTACTACACCGTCTTTATTAAAATGATATATTATTGAGCTTAGATGGATTTCCACGCATTAATTACATGTAGGGTTTGACATCTATCTGCCTACTAAATTTTGCATTTATCTTAACAACCTGATGATTTGAACCAATCTTATTTATAACAGAAATTGTGCAATGCTGTTTCGAAGAATTGTTTTATGTCGATAGAACATCTTGTTTAAATGTTTGCCAGCTATTGTGTTACTCTTAATGCTTTAAATAGATGAGATTTTTAGTTTACAAGACAATTAAGTTTAACGAGGGGTGTACTTTGCCTATAAATTGCACATAGCCTGTTTGCTTACTTTGAGGGAGATAAAAAAAATAGATGATGCGAGAGAAAATTATACCACTTTTTATGAAACAAGCCAGTTCACTTTCATCAATTCCTGTCCTATATTTTTTAGACAATCTTAGTAAAGATATCAGTCCTGTAATAACTTGAACCGGTAATTTGGAATAATGGAAGCAAGCCTATACCTCCTTTTTTAAAATCGAAATGCAGTGGATTCCAAAAAAGAAAGTGATAAAAGTCAGCAAACTATGAGGCTATGGTCCCATTGCTCAAACTTCATTCTTTCAAAAAATCATCAAGGTGTCAACAGCCAAATTTTTCTCTAGGAGGAGATACATCCTCTAATTGGTGACCAGCAATGCCTTTAAGTGTACTAATTGGTATTACTGGTTCTATTTTGATTGCATCACCAGAGTTCACTTTCAACAAAAGAGAGTTTATAAGAAAAATTGAAGGCATAATGTTAAACAAATTCAGGAACGCTGTGGACACAAAAATGAAAAGAAGAATGCGGGAAAAATTCATACAGAAAGACGCATGATGACAGATGATGGGGGAATAAACTACACATTAAAGGGAATGAGATGCCGAGAAAGATTAAGGCAGAGGGATGGTCTCGAAAACGACAACGCTCCAAGCATCTAAGCTTAATACTGAAGGAAGAATAAGGAGAATTTTTTACTTCATTAGCTATGAAGCGTTTAATACTGGATGATCATAAAAACAGGTTATAATAGTGTAATAAGTATTCTTGGGATTAAAAAGTGATTTTGTACTAAAAAAAAAAAGATTTTTATTTAAATATTTCAAAATCGGAATAATGTCAAAATCCTTAGTTGTTTTGATTATAATAATTAAATCATGTGTTTAATTAAAACAATATTTAATTAATTAGCGTGATTAATATATTAACATTGATTTATTTGGACATGAAATAATGCATTTATTAAATAATTAAATTTATTATGACTAATATCAAATTTAATATTTTCATCGCCCATTATGAGACCATCCTATTTACTGGAGACCGGAAGTGGCTTGAAATTGTTATTATTGCAGACGTAGACTTCTGTGGCTAATTGGTTCAAAAGATATATTTCGGTGATTACACCACATTTTTTTTATTATTCAGTTATATAAAACACTGAAATAATAGTTCCCGACAAGTTTCGTAAATCGTAGGATTTACATCTTCAGGGAGTAAATAGTATAACTTAAAGTTTAAACAAGAGAATTAATAAATACAAATCATAACCGTCTGGCTATTCATAAAACTCAAATAACAGAATGCAGATATATAATTATTGACGTTGAACAATACTGGACGATGTCACGTGTTCTTGTTCTCGTTCATACAGTCCGAGCTCAGATTGAGGTAGATTTTTTATTAGAGCTGACCACACTTGATGGAGAATTAAACCTTGATTTTTATTGCATTGGGTTGGGTTTTTTAGCATATTAGCAGCTTCTTTAAATTTTCTTATATAACTATTGTTTTCTATGTACGACATCGTCGTTTTTTGCCAGAGTACATCGTGTCCAGTGGAAGTGGTATGGAAAGCAAGACCCGTTTTTTGTTCTCTTTTGTATTGTACGTCTTTTTGGTGTTCAACCATGCGTATTTCTACAGATCTTCCTGTCTGTCCTACGTAGCAAATCCCGCAAGAGCAATGGATTTTGTACACTCCTGGTTTTTTAAGAGGATGATGAGGTGGTTTTGGTGGATGTAGGAATCTTGAGATTTTTTCCATAGGAAGGAAGGCTAATTTTATGTTGTGTTTGTTCATTAATTTGGCTAGCTTGTCTGTAACATTTTTGATATAAGGAAGCGAGATTGCGTTTTTGTAATCCTGTTTTATTGTGTTGTTAGCTGGAGGCATTTTAAGGATTCCCTTGATGGTTTTTGTTTCATATCCATTCTGTTGGAGGATTTGTGTTAAGTATTTTAGTTCTTCATTACATCTTTCTTGTGTGCTGGAGATATTGTATGCTCTGTCTCGAAGAGTTTTAATTAAGCTTATTTTTTGTGAAAGATGGTGGTGTGAGGTTGCATTTAGAAATCTTCCAGTGTTTGTCGGCTTCCTATATACTGAGAAGGAGAGTTTACTTTCTTCATTAACTTCTAATAGAATATCCAGAAAAGGAAGTTTTTTATTTTTTTCTTGTTCTAAAGTGAATTTTATGATGTTGTGCAAATTGTTGAGATAATCTTTGAAATTGATAAGTTCATCTGTTGTTCCACTGAATATGATGAAAATATCGTCCACATAGCGTAGCCATATTTTTGGTTTTTTATGGTAATTCTTAAGAGCATTGTTTTCAAATTTTTCCATAAATAGGTTTGCTAATACCTATTAATAATTAATGGAATAATTATTATTTTATTAATTAATGAAATAATAATTTCATTAATAATATCATTTTCTATTATTTAAAAAAATAGCATTACGATGTGTTCATAGAATAATTGTGTTTCTTTTTTATTTTTGGAAACATAAAGAGTCGTTTTAAGTTAAATTTTATTAATCGATGATTGTACGATTTAGCGGACTCCAATTAAGAAGTTCAGAAGCTCAATAAATATTATTATTTGTGCATATACTGATATTTAATAACATACATTTGTTTATAAGTCTAAAGCATTTTCCTTAACTTCTAATTTAGATTTTATGCTAATGAAAAACTGAAATTTATAAACTTTTGGGACATTAAAAACCGAGAGACTTGGATTCTCGCTTCATCAGTCTGTCGTTTGGTGCATCCATTCTTTCACTTACGTTGCTCTTGGAGTAATGATCTTAGTTATGATCGATCATTTATGATCAACAGACAATCGGTCATAGGTTCGAATATCACTCTGTACACAATTAGTGCACTGAGTGTGTGAATGTCTTTAAGTGTGTGTGTGGGGGGGGGGGTGATTTTCATCGTCCGGTGTAATACAACCACCATGTCTGTTTTGCATTTATTGGAGAACTGAAATGGCTTGAAATATTTGCGTGTTATTGTGGAGCGCAATGTTAACATGTTTAATCCTCAATCTACCCACCCAAGGTACTAAAAATGTTATAGGTTAGCAACCTTTCGTGGGTGGAAGTGACATAAAAGAGATGTAGTAAGAAAACTATTTTAAGTATTTAGGTTAGATATCGGCCTACTTCTTCTGGTTGCTTCCTTCCTTCCCCAATGAATAATTCAGTGTATTGCCAATTTTTTTCTTATTTCCATCAAGGTTAAATTTAAAAGTAGATTGATTTAAAGCAGACATTACAGTCCAAATGGGGTCTATACCCCGATGCTCCCTTTTTCTGTCCCTCTTCGTTCTAACCCTATGTTGAAGTAAATTTTCAAATACACATGTTTTAACTGGACATCCAAGAAGACTCCACTTCATAGGTGGCGCCGCATTCCTGCTTGTTAATGTGGCATGAAGGAATGCTCTCTCCCCTCACTAGGCGGTGGTGTAGATAAAACTGTTCTCTTGCCTTGGTCGTCTGTTTGGTTGCCAGGTTTCCCCTTTGCAGTAGTTCACTTTCTGTCACTAGCTGGTTAGCTCTCTGTAAATGAAGAGGATACAAAAGGCATTATACAGGAACATTCTTCTCAGCAAAGTTGTGGTATTGCAAATGAGCGAGTTCAGCCATCAAGTTGACTGTGAGTGATGATGTAATTCACTCTAATCAACGAGTGCACATTGCTTCACTGTTAGCAGTAAGGGTGTGGCTAGCTGCTGTTTGGCATTCAAAGGAGTGTCTTCATTTCTCTGGCTAATTTTAATCGGCACTTTACAGCTTGAGAAATCCTCTGAGTTAGACGCAGTTATTCCAAAAATTGGATAATTACTGAGCTGATTCTTTCATTCATTCATTTCTTCTTCTTTTTTTTTCTTTCTTTTTCGAACTGTAGTTTGATTTTAGCATCTTTTATTGCTTTTAAACTTTTAATCATAAAATAGCTCTCGAGGCAAAGCTACAGTATAATTTCGTTCATGTGTTATGTAATAAGAACCGAGTAATTCACTGAGTTTATTTAATGTCATTCCACTCGACAGTAAATTGAGTTTGGGTTGTTTAGAATTAGGACCGAAGCAACTTAGGCTATGAGAATAGCGTACTGTGTTTGCTAATTTCGTGTGTTTTAAAGCCTGTGTCTTGTGGGATGAAAATTTGGACAAAAAGAGAGTTTCCAGAGTTAAAAAGCTATCACGTTCTTATGAGATCAGCTAATTAAAAGTCCTCGCGTCATCTATCATATTGAAACAGAAGTCAGGGCGACACATCCACAATATTCAAAATTAACTTCATTAAAAAAAAAAACTTTTAATCTCAGATAACGAAAAAATCCTCAAATTTTGCTTCAAATACCAAAACAAATTTCAGTCCAGATTGGTCAGAAAGAAGTGGGTTCGATTCCCGTTCAAGATGTAAGGAACGGTTTTACGAAGGAGGGGTTTTTCACCCGGAAACTCAGGTTTTTCGTCCCCGATAACAGGCGAACCGGCCCATGAACATGTAGACACGCAAGTCTACAGTCATAAAAAAATGGTTTCTCTCCCCCCCCCCCAACGCTAGACTCTTTGACAAGTTTCCCATAGTCGTCTAATCATAGCGGACCCTGCACCAAGTAGGATAAAAGGCTCTAAAGAGAAAGAAGAAGATTTGGTGTATGTTTGCCAAAAAAAAAAGTACTTTTTTTTCTTTTCTCTTTTTTTGCATTGATTAGTTGTTTACAATTTAAATATCAAATTTAAATAATTATTCAGTAATAATGAATAATATGAAATCAAAGGTTTTTCACATATATAAATGAATGTAATGTTTGATTAATTTTGGGCTCTAATACTTTCGAGTTAATAAATAAAAATAAAACTTTCCTCGCGATCACGTGTGCACACACAGACATATATAAATTCTTGTTTTTCTAACCAGTATTACGAGTTTTATGTTCATGCATATTGTTGTGTGTTCAATTGCAAGTTTTGGTTTTCCTGCAGGGAAAAAAAAAAAACACTCTACTTGCTCCTCCAGAGATCGACTAACTCTCAGATTTAGCTGAAAAAAAAAAACCTATTTTAAATTTCTAGACTTGAATCTGTAATGGTCTTTTTTCTATCGACTCAGATTCCTCCAAGTCGCCACTTAGTTATGCAAGATAAAAATGAATCTCCTCCATCCTTTCATTTAGGTTTCATTATTTTCTTATTAGATTCTTGTTTCTTTTTTGAATTAATAACAGCGAAAATCAGTTTACAATTTCTTAAATGAAAAGCCTAATTAGATGTCCGTTTTCAAATCTTTCAAATTTTCAAGTCGTTGACTGAATTAAGCGCTGATAATCTTGTCTTGTTGAAACACATGGAGAAGCGAAACTGCATTCAGATGTTTGACTGCTTTTTAATGAGGGAAATGGAAGTTTCCTTGGATCGCTAAATGCAGTTCTCCAGCTTCATTTAATAAAACATATGGCTTTGTCTTCAATTCTACACACACACACACACACACACACACACACACACACATACACACACACACACACACACACACAAGTACTTGACTATTTTCTAAGGTGATAATCATCTCTTATCGTCTTACATGTGCATTGCTCTCTCCCCCCTTCCAGAGGAATCGTGGCGACCACCGGCGTCGAAGGATCTCTGAAACAGCTCACCACAAACGAAAGGCAGACAAGCCATACCTGTACTAACTGAACTTTTTATTTCCAGAAGTTTTGCTAATATAAAACTTAATGTTAGTTACGTGTAGGGAATGCAGACAAAGACCGCCTCGTGAGACTGCAAAGAGCGATCAATTAATAAAAGAGGAATTTGGCACGTTGTGGGGGGGAAAAAAGAGTAAGATTTAAGGTGGACAAAAAAAATTTAAAAAAGAGGAAATAAAAAATACTTTAAAGAATTTTGAATTAATGAGTAAACTTTCTGACTATGAAAGGTTATTCAAAACTTGCAGATGAAGATTTAGAGCGATCTTATTTTACTAGATGTATTTCGTCATAAAATAGTTATAAGAACTGCATTATATGTATACAAAGAGAGCAAAAAAGATCCCCCCCCCAACTCGTTTCATACCTTCAATAAGCAAGGTTGATGGCCTCACAGCGGACGATGAGATTCATCTTCTACTTAAAGATATTCACAAGCATCCACGCCCAAGAAAGGACTCGAACCCGTCAGCCTATTGGATCAGAGAGGGTTACGCTGTCCCCTTGTCCAACCTAGCAGGAATCTCTTAAAACTCTCTCAATATAAATGATTTTTTTTAACCATCTACGAAAAAAAAATTTTGAAGCTTCTCCTGTTAGGATTCTTCTAATCATGAATTCATTTTTGGCAAGATTGCCACAATAGAAATACGTTGAGGGCCATCACAATGACATCATCATCTTCTAACCATTTATTATATTTGCCCTAATTATATAAGGTTCGTTTGGAGATTTTTTTTTCCCGGTCATTTTGTGTATTGTGCAGGAAAAGTCTCCTATCAACATTTGGAAGATCAGGCAATGCCGAAATATAGAAGAAAATCGTCAGAAACTGCTGTATCCAAGTGCAGAAAAACAAAGTACACAAAATTAATCAGAGAGAATAAAATGATGTTCCATGACATTGATATAATTGCGTTTAGTGGAAGTTTATTTATAACCCGCCGGAAAGCTATAAAACGTGTACGCTATACAATACACGTTATTGCACAATCCACCAAGGCAACAACTGTGGACAGTCTTTGGGAGTATAAAAATAATAGGACTACTACTACTAACACTTTTTTTTTTTAAGTTATAATCTCATCCACAAATGATTATGATTACTAACCTACAGCGTAGTCAAAATTAAATAATCCAGAGGCTTAAAATTTTAAAATACGGACTATTGATATACCTATAATCGACATCAGAAAAAATGTATCAAATGATATTGCAATCACGTGATTATTTTATGCAACAATTGACCTTAGTCATAATTCATCAGCAAATAATCTTGATTATGAAAAAAAAAGTAAAAAAATTATTATGAAATATTCATTGTTTAATATGTGATGCAATATATATTGTTGAAGTGTTTGATATGCGTGTCAATTTGAATTCAATTTATATAGAAAAATTACTTTCTAGAATATTTAGAGTATTTTGGTTTCATTATTTATCAGACATTTTTTTTAATTTGACATGCTTATTGGTAAGTGTGAGAAAGTGGTGTAGCTAGAGCTTTTGCCGCCCGGGGCGGTCCCTGAGTTCGTCATCTCTCTCAATACACACCAAAAATACTACAAAAAGTCAAAACAACGCATAGGGAAATAAATTAAAACACTGTTTATTTTTGAAGTAAAATTTTAATTTCAACATTCTAAAATGTTATTTTTTTTTGCTTTTCTGTTAGCCAAATCATCGATGACATTGGCGAAGTATATTTCATAGTAATGTAGATAATTCTTGATCTATTTTATTTAGAAAAACTCCTCTCACAACTAGCAACGCTTACAGCAATTGTGAGGAAAATTCGCAGTAGTATTACAATATTTGGAAATGAGTTCTCGAGACTGTATTTTAGAATTAACTGCAAAAGTTCAAAAAGGTTCAAAGTGTCGCCTTCCTAGCTATGTCTCCGGTGTGAGATAATTTGATCTTGTAATGCATTAGAATTTAGTGGAATCGCAAACGATGTTTCTCTCCCTCTGTAAACAACCCCCAAGGACGTTACAGCACGTGTTAATGAATAAAGCGTCGATCAGCGATCGTTGACAATTACTTACCCATCGACTTCCACAGGAAAAGACAGAGTGGCTATTTTTAGAAGCGAACCAACATGCCTGTAAGAAGTCCAAGCCAGTCGACGAGCAGTTTTTTTCATAGCGTGGCGTCTTATTTATCAGATGGCACGAAGAAAAGCAAAGAAGAATTTCAAAATGCCATTTTCATGTCGTCTCGGCTCTTGTCGTGTCTCGGTCTACGCTGTCAGCTTCGGGTTTGCGCCTCGTGGCAACGCTGATAAACGACCGCCAATTTTTGGCGGAACTACCATGGTTCCCTTACGGAATTAATTAGGGAGGCCGTGTCGGTAGCGCGTATAAAATTCCCGAGTCATGTGAAACAGTTGGGTAGAGTTTGGTTAGGGAATGATGGATGCTCGACTATTTTTGGGAACTCGTTTAAAGAGGGGTTCTTATGGATACAAGACAAGCGCGCTATAAACGCATGCACAGCAAATTTAAATAAATAACTGAAGCACTATATTTTGTCAATAAAATCGAGGAATTTCCTCATAATATAGTCAAGTTGCAAAATGGGTTTTACTTATTTTATTAAAGTCTAAAGGATCAAAATAAAACAGCACTTGAAGTTGCGATGTTTAATATTTTTGCCGCTGAACTTCTATATATTTAAATAAGATGACTATGAAGCGAGATCCACTCAAGTTAAAGCCTTTGATAAAATGATTGAAGATATTGGGATCCCTTCACTAGTTGAAGCCTTCGCTGCAACTAGTGAAGGGATCAGAAGGAGCAGTCCCTTCATAGACTGAAGAAGACATCAGAAGTAATGATCCTTCCGTAGATTATTATTTAAAGCCTTTGATGAAGGGATAAGGAGCAGTCTCTTCCTAGGCTATTAGCTGAAGAAGCCTTTGATGAAGAGATCAGAGGTAGCGATCCATCCGTATAATATTATTTGAAGCCTTTGATGAGGGGTTCAGATAGCGATCTTTATGGGATATTAGTTGAAGCCTTTGACGAAGGGATCCGAAGTAGAGATCCATTCATAGACTATTAGTCGAAGAAGGTTTTGATGAAGGAATCAGAAGTGGTGATCCTCTCTATTAGCTGAAGCTTTTAATGAAGAGATCTAAAGAATCACTTCATCGAAACCATCAACTAATAGTCTTATATCTAGCGATCGCTATTAAAACTTATATGAATGTTTAGAAGCAATATGGACGAAAAAATGACTCCAGCAATCTGTAATCGGAATAGCAGGACGAGTTCAGATCTTTAACCTGTTTGCTGTTATTTGCCATTTATAATTAACAAAAGTGTTTAAAAAAGCTGAATGTCTACGTTATGAAATAAAAACCCATATTCTGGATTAATTATAGTGCATTTTTTTAGAAACAAATGCATGATTAAGTTTTCAACGACCAGAAAACAATGGAATTGCAGATCGGACAGTTCCTAAAACATTAAAGCGGATTCCCACTTCTTGCAGCTTCCAACAAACGCATAAATGACCAGACAAAGAGAAATTAGGAAGAACAGAACTTCCTAGTTATCGGATTGCTTGAAGCAAAAGAAGAAACGAAACAGGAAATCATCCAGACATCATCTACTCATTAATCATTTACAGGGTACCGTCGTCGACCTCGTAACAGTACACTCGCGACCACCCCCGCGGCAAGTTGTAATCCTGGGACAAGGGTGAAGGTAATTATGACCACTCTCACTCAAACTGTCCAAACTGTGGTGGTTAAAAATGTATGATTTAGTCTCACGTTAAGTGAGCTATCATAACAGACGGGAATAGAAACATATGAGACAAGTTGCTAGTGTTGGGCTAAAAGGATCAAGAGATGCTTCCTTGCAAAAAAGAAAAAAAAAATGATCGAAGTTACGAAAAGCAAACTTGAAAAGTCCTTCTGAGTTTGGTATAAAATAGAATTTGATAAGTAAGAACTAAGTTACGGATTTTATGGCTTGTTAGCCAAAGTTAGCAGTTTGGTAAAATGGGACGTACGCACACACAAGCGAACGTGCGTAGTACTAATTTAGTATGTAGCTGTTAATACGGCTCAAGGGTTGTTCGTATCGCTTTCACAGGAGACATTCTCATCCAGCAAGCCCCTTATATTCAAAGGGGGGGGGGGTACATTCCTTTAATGATAAGTTCCTGTTTACGTAAAATTCAAATCAATCCTACAAACGATTGTACTGTTAATACGAGCAGGATGCCACAACTTATGTAAACTTTTCAAGGGGTGGTCTGGGTAGCTAATGGCTTGCTTTTTTTTTTTTTTTTAAGCATCCGTCGGAAGTGGAGGATCTCATAAATATAGATTATGGCCATGTATGTCAGTGAACTGGGCAATAGTCGCTCTCCTAAGGCAGATTACTGCCATTCTTGGCATGTTGTCATTCATAATCCTCCATGGCGGGAAATGCCACACAAACCCCTCGCACGTGCCTCGTGGAACCAATTAGAATGCCGCACTTACCAGCGTGGGGGGATTGAGAACTGCGGCGATTTATGTTGCAAGCCCAAAATTAATTCCCCGCTACGGCAGGAGAGCGTACATAATCGGATTGGTACGGTGAGACGTTCGAAAAGCTTCTTCCCATCAGTTGGTCACTAAGTCCTTGGGCTGTCTCCAGGGGCGCTGCAGTCAGCTGCAACATGGTTAATCTGAACAGATATCCGATCTTCAAAGTGTGTCTGCTTGAAACTATAAGGGTAATCGCCATACATGTTGACCGGGATCCGGTTATATGCTTGCGCCTAAAATTCCTTCTATGCGATAGTACACGCGCGCGCAAACCCGTACAATGCAAGGAAAAATGACCAAACTTAGGCCTTCTCGACCAAGCATAATAAGTAATAAAAGTGGAAACTTACAAATTTAAATGTAAACATATGCAAATTCCTGTCCCAGGATGGAGCACTGACTAAATTAAAATAGTTAATGAAAATTATACATTAAATGAAGAATAAGTCAACTGTTTAAATAATTCTTAGGACGATTCTTTTACTCCCTTAACAGTGCTCGCGATTACTTAAAGAGAGAGAGCTGCAAATCCTCTTTGATAAACGTATTTGTCTGACAATACAAAATAAATTTTAAAAATAAATAAATAAAATATAAATCTCCACTAATATTTTACTTTGGAATACTGAAAAACATACGGTTGAAAAAACAAACAATCCTAATAGGTCAATAGAAATCCATTTTCTGGCCAGCATTGGTTGTCGATTTTAGATTAAGACGGATACAATGTAATGTTTTTATGTTTCTATAGTCACAATAGTTCTACTTGCGTCTATAAATGAGCCGTTGTAGCTCAACTCACAAGTTACAGATGTTTTCTGCGTTTGAATCCTCCTTACGCTACAAACATGCAAGCCACGTATTCAAACCCAGGAATCACTGTAATCTTTTTCAGTTATATATCTCAAGATATTTTAAATGAACTATTAGAATTCCCCTTTACTTGTTGCCTCCTAGAATAACTTTTTCTTTCTGAGACTCGTAATATCGAAGTTGTTAATACTTACATTCCCCAAATCCTACATAACAATACCGCACTATACCAGCTTTGGTAATCTGAAACTCGTATTGTTTGCGAAACACACAAGGACTGAATAAAATCTTTGTTCGTCCTCCCCCTGAAGAATATCGACACTCCCAGTTAATGAGGAGGACTTTTTTATTTATTTATCTGGGTTCAAATCAAAACTGTTCTCAGTGGATTTTAGTTCTGATTTATAGTCGATAAACAGGATGCCCTCACTATAAATGCCGAATAATACCAATCCTCAGCACGAGACTGACACGTGTTGCACCACAGCCCATCTCTGTAATCCAACTCCTTGAGCGAACAATAGACGCACTCAACAGAACCCATCTGTTGTGCTCACCACCGACCTCCATCCACTATGGGCGCAAATATTAGTCTGCAAATCGACGATTTCACGAGCCACGTGCACCAAGCCTTCCCTCCTCTTTTACGTTTTCTCCGTTTACTACTCCGTGTGTCTGGTTAATTAGGTGAGCAGTTTCATAGTTGTTATCTTTCGGTCAGCTAATTACAGCCGTGCACAATCTCGACGTTGCTTACAGCCATACCATATGTCTGCTGCTGTAAGTATGGTGTGATATCGCAGTCTCGCTCACGTGAAACCTAATCCGAAATCGCATTCCTTGTTTTGTGTAGTGCGTGCTAAAATTACTAGTAAATGGCAATAACCTCTACGAGTTAGAACTAAGTACCCAAATAAACTCCTGTTGAAAGCACACATGCGCACGTGCAATCACGCACATACGCCTACATAGGTATAAATGGCACGTTGTAAAGTTTTTATGTAACTTTTACCTTGTTGATGGAACCATTGCCAGTTTTTGCGAGTTTAAAATTGCTTCTTTTTTTGAAAGTATCAATAATTGATTAAAAATAGAGGATTTTGACACTGTTTAAAACCAATCATGTTAAATATTTTCCTTAATTAACCGTCTCTGTTAATTAAGCATACGTGATAAGATGGTGAATTTAGTATATCATGCTAATTAATTTGTTGCGTGTATATAACAGGAAAGGGTGGGAATCCGAATTACTGAAAGGAAAAATCCCGACGTTCACGAGACTAGCTAACTAACTCTAAGTTAGTTAAAATTTGTGCCTCCGAAATGCTCCTAGCATGTGATAGGATTTGAAACGTACTCTTTCAACTCAAGGACAAATATATACTCAGGACGGCACTGTGGACTTCTTTAAACGATAAGAAATCATATGAAGAATTATTGCCAAATTCTATTATTGGGGTCATCTACGAATTACATAACTCGTGTGGGGAAAGAAGTTGTGACAATATATGTCAGTGAGGGGGAGGATTTTAAAATATGTTACATAAGAATAATTTTAAGAAAATTCTAAGAATCATAAGAAAAATTCTCCACTCGCTAATCCAAAATTTATTTTTCACATTCATTTTTTCTAACACAATCGATGAAGCATTAATCTTCATCGATTGTGTTAAACAGGAAAACAAATTCTCTTGTTTTAATGGGGTTTTTTTTAACACTTAATGCAAGTTTAATTTAACCATAACTAGAGTTCGATTTGTCATGAATTTTCAGGGCCAAGCTTTTAGATCACCATCAGATTGACAGTTTAAGGATTAAATGACGAAACCAATGTTCCTATTTCCGGTGTACCCTGGATGACTATTTAGGTTTTTTTGGATAGATGATTGAGTAATAATAAACTAAAGATATTGAATAAAGAATAAACATAAAATACATATTATTAATATTAGTAAACATATTATTAATATTAGTAATTATTAGTGAATTTTTAGTAAATTATTAAATTAACAAAGCATCAGTAATTTTCTCATTTATTTATCTGCCTAATTGATTGTTCACTTGCTTAGGAATTTCGTCTACTCGTTTACTTATTTGTTTACTCATTTGTTCACTTATTGTTTACTTATTGGCTCACGTTATTGTTTACTTATAGGAGAGGTAAAGAGAGAGAGAGAGAGAGAATTATTAATAATAAAAAGTAAATAATAAATTAATAATAATAAAAGAAGACGATAAAGGAACGTTTTTAATATTAAATGAATAAAAGTAATTTTGTATTAATATATCATAATTCACTTTTTTTTTTTGCTAATTTATAGTTTTCTGGTTAGTTTTGCTCTAATTTGGTAAGGAATTTTAAGAGGGATTTATATGTGAAAATGTTAAATTCAGAGAATATCGTTAAGTAATGTATAAACAACT
Organism: Typopeltis vanoorti; assembly: GCF_054136105.1. Taxonomy (NCBI): domain Eukaryota; kingdom Metazoa; phylum Arthropoda; class Arachnida; order Uropygi; family Thelyphonidae; genus Typopeltis; species Typopeltis vanoorti. Next base: position 65,292,507 of record NC_143564.1, on the reverse strand, counting down.
ACAATATTTCTGCAGCCGTTTCGCAATGTTTCTTGTTTCAGAAAGGTGACAAACAAATATATATATATATTTAAAACAAAGTGAAAAAATGATAATTATTATAATAACTCAATTAAGGAAAATGCTAGTGTGATCAAAGCTAAATTACATTGCAGAATACTTTAGTGACACTTCAAGGAACATAAAATGATGAAAAGAGGAATATATTAATGTCATTTGCGAATATATTAAGGTCTTAAGAACATTTTAATGACTATGTCTAGTTTATATTAAATGCTTCACCACTTTTCAGATTGCTCTGCCGATGCTAAGTAAAGTCTTTGATGGTAGGTGATTTTCATAGCCCTGTGGCATATGACTAGTTTGCTAATTGGAAACGGAAATGTTGTGGAATAAATAAATGAATAAACCAGTTTTGGTGTTCAGAGAAGGAACTCTCTTTTATATTGGGATAAACTGCCGACCTTTAGTTCTATTGATTGTTATAAACAAGGCATTCTCTCTCTCTCTCTCTCTCCCTTTGTGTGCGTGTGGTGTGTTCATTCAGATGACTGAAAACAAAAATGAAAACAGTATTTCAGTTTTATATACAGAGAATGGATTGAAGAATTATACATTTCTTTTATTCGTAAGAATCGCCAACATCTAATGATAGTGTATAATTACAAATAGAACACTAAAACCAAATGAATTACTCGTTACCGGATTTCTAACTTCCAAAGACAGGCAATAGTGATGGGAAAAAATTCTCTTCCGACAACAACAAAGTGAAGTAAGTGAAGAAAGAAAAACTAAGGGATTCTAAGAAGCAATTCAAGGGGAATTATTAAACAGAGTGTAAGAATGCTAAACTTTTTTTTTAAAAAAAAAAAAGACTATATAACTGAAGTACAGAGTTGAAAGGCTTCAATTTGGCATATATAAGATATTAAAATGATGGATATTATGGGTTGAAGCCATAATATCCAGTAGTATTGGATATTATGGCTCCAACCACTATGACTACCATTAACAGTTTTTCAAAAATTTAATATCAACAACTAGGAAAATATAGCTACTCAGTGAAACAAAATTAAAGAAAGTAAAACTGCACAAGCGACATAAAAAAACTGTAAAGCAAAATGGATAACCTGCTACAGAAGAAACGTCTTTTTTTATGATTCCCACTCACGAAAGGCTGTAAGCCTATGGTACATTAGTATAGTGAGTGGTCTATGGATTTTTTAATTCTATTTCATCATTTTTAATAAAATTGTTCTATTTTTATATAGCTCGAAAACCCTGCTCCAGATAAGAAATATTGAACTTTTTAACACTTTCATTGCCAAGCTGAAAATTGGAATTTCGTGTGGTGGCCAAATTTTTTTTATTTTTTTATTTAGTTAGCGACATCAACGCGATAACGCGTGATCGGCCGTTTGGTGAGAACTCGCATCGCGCGATATCGCGTGATTGGCAATGAACGTGTTAAAGCAATTTCAGGCTTCCAATCACCAGGGCGGTGGTTTCACATTGGATGAGAACATTCATCTCCCATCTAAAGATAATAACAAATATCTATGCCCACGAAGGGATCTGAACATGCTATCTGTTGGTTGGAGAGCGGATACGCTAACCAATCGATTAACCAGGTAGTCAAGGACTGGACTCAAAGAACATTTAAAGGGCTTTTTAACTGAAGTTGAGCTAACCGTACTCATAACGGTGGTGGCAGGTGTTTTTCTCTCTGAAACTCGCGTATATTTTATCAGACTAGAAGAACAAACTCAGTTAACTCTCATAGTATACTGGCCTCGTGGCTGTAGCTGCTTCGGCCGTAATCCAAACAACTAACAACAATTACAGAAGAAATTAAAGAACCCTTCAGAAACACCACCAACAACAACAATGTAATTTAACAACAGTAAAAGCATTTAATAGCAGCAAAAAAAGCATTCAACAATAGTAAAAGTATTTAATAGCAGTAACAAAAGCATTTAGCAATGATAAGAGCAAAACAATAAAAACAACAGTATGAGCAAAATAATCAGAACAACAATAAGAGCAAAAACATTTAAAACAAAACAACAATAAGAGCCAAAGCATTTCAAACAAAACAAAAATAAGAACAAAGACATTTTAAAAACAAAACAACAAGAACAAAGATATTTTAAAAACAAAACAATAACAGCAAAAACATTTAAAACAAAACAGCAATAAGACCCAAAGCATTTCAAAACAACAATAAGAACAAAGACATTTTAAAAACAAAACAACAATAAGAACCAAAGCATTTAAAAACAAAACAATAAGAACCAGAGCATTTAAAAACAAAACAACAATAACAGCAAAAACATTTAAAACAAAACAGCAATCAGAGCCAAAGCATTTCAAAACAAAAAAACAATAAGAACAAAGACCAATTTAAAAACAAAACAACGATAAGAACAAAGACATTTTAAAAACAAAATAACACAAAGAACAAAGATATTTTAAAAACAAAACAACAATAACAGCAAAAACATTTAAAACAAAACATCAATAAGAGCCAAAGCATTTAAAAGCAAAACAATAAGAACAAAGACAATTTAAAAACAAAACAACAAGAGAAAAAAACATTTAAAACAAAACAGCAATAAGAGCCAAAGCATTTAAAAGCAAAACAACAATAAGAACAAAGACAATTTAAAAACAAGACAACAATAAGAACAAAGACATTTTAAAAACAAAATAACAAGAACAAAGATATTTTAAAAACAAAAGAACAATAACAGCAAAAACGTTTAAAACAAAACATCAATAAGAGCCAAAGCATTTAAAAGCAAAACAACAATAAGAACAAAGACAATTTAAAAGCAAAACAACAATAAGAACAAAGACAATTTAAAAACAAAACAACAATAAGAGAAAAAACATTTAAAACAAAACAGCAATAAGAGCCAAAGCATTTCAAAACAAAGCAACAATAAGAACAAAGACATTTTAAAAACAAAATAACAACAAGAACAAAGATATTTTAAAAACAAAACAACAATAACAGCAAAAACATTTAAAACAAAACAGCAATAAGAGCCAAAGCATTTAAAAGCAAAACAGCAATAAGAGCCAAAGCATTTAAAAGCAAAACAACAATAAGAACAAAGACAATTTAAAAACAAAACAACAATAAGAACCAAAGCATTTAAAAAAAGACAATAATAAGAACCAGAGCATTTAAAAACAAAACAACAATAAGAGCAAAAGCATTTAAAAATAAAACAACAAGCCGAAGCATTTAATAATAATGAGCAACAGTAACTGCAAAAGCTTTTAATAATAACAATAAAAGTACTTAAAAATAGCAATAGCAACACAATTAATTAATGCGGCAAGATACGACTGGTATATCACAAATGAAGAATATAAAAGAATACGCAAAAAATAAACAATAGGATATGACTTTTATAACAAAAAATATTGGGAAGGTTATTCTAAACAATTGGAATATGACTTTTATGGAACACGAAAATAAATCACAGGAAAGAAACAATGGCAAATATATTGTGTCAAATTACAAGAAGGTGCAGAATAATAATAATAATAATAATAATAATAATAATAATAATAATGACCAAAGAAAAATACTGGAAATCGAAATCAATAATAAATTAAGGGATTTGGAAATCCGATAATTGAAAACTAGGAAATTATATATCTGCAACTAAAGGAATGAAAGAGCATATGGGAAATTAATTAGACTAATATTTAAAACAGACTGATCACTAATAAATGGAAAATCAGCATTACAATACCAATATTTTTAAAGGGAATAAAAATTGAATCTACAAATTATCGAGGAACAATTTTTTTGTCACAAAAGAATTAAATTAGGAAAATAAATTTTAATGAAAGCAACAAGGGTTCTACGTGAAAATCATACTGCACTTGTTGCAAAACAAATAATAGCACAACCGATAGAATATTAACAAAAATATTTATTTGCTTCATTGACATAAAAATACTCAATTTGATAGAATCAAATTATAGAATGTTTTCTATGAGTCATCTCAATAAGTTACACCATTTTATTGAGATGACTAACCAATTCCTAAAAATGAATATATGATAAAAATCTTGATAAAGCAAGCAGAAAATTCTTATAAGGAAGGAAATCACGCAGAAAAATTATTTAAGTCCATCTTTATTTAAAGAAATAATAATTAAAGTGACTGCTATATTTCACCAAAATTGGCGTTCCAGAACTCATCATTTCGAGACATGCAAAAAAATATCGAAAAATTAAAGGAATGCGTGAATTATGTATACATCCCCTCCTACCTTTTCTCAAATGATTTTGTTTTTCCTGTGATTCCCAAAACAGATTCTTTTTGTCCGCCTATAATTAACATTCAGATGTGTTTTTGTTCAGTTGATAGTTGCCTGTTCAGAGGACAGCTGGATCGGTTTGATGAAAGTGCCTTTATTTAGACTGGTGCATGAGAATTGTAAACCTTCTGCAATAGTAATGATTACTGCAAAGTCGTTACACACCGTGTAATATCTCTAATAAAAAAAAACCATTTTTCTGAGAATTTAATCGAGGTGAAGTAGGCTAGATGTTTATCTAAAGCTTCCTTAAGTCACGTACCCAGCTTTCTCCTATTGCGAACATTAAAAAAAAAAAGTAATAATAATAATACAGTTCTTACTACCGAATACCCCTGGAGCGTGGCTTTCTTCTGCTACATTTAAAACAACTGTTTTGTTAGGAAAAACAAATTAGAGAAAGCAAATGCACCAGCCCAAACAATTACATCGTCTTTTTTTTTCTTCTTTTCTTCCACTTGCTGCTATATAAAATAGTTTCCTTTCCCATTTGTTAAGAGCCGTAATTATTTTCTTTAAACAGTGATGGAAACATTTAAAGATTAAAGGAAAGTCACGTCTATGTAAATGTGTTGAGGAAAAAATTCATCTCTACCTTCTGCAAATCTTCCTCCGTTTCCTAGCAACGGCGCGTTTAGAGATGAATGGAAGTACGTGTTTATATGGCAGATTAAAAAAAAAAGAATAAAAATAAGAAGAGAAAGCTTTCTGGTTAGTAGAACTCTGACAAATGAACTGTTCACCACTCATTTTCTGCTTTAGGAAATGCTAGTTGCAAGCGTGTTTCCCTCGAAATTATCTATTACTTTTATCACCGAGGACTCTGTATTCAAGTTGCAGCATGTTTCTATTTTATTTTTTTTATTATTATTACGAATGTGTGCCATTGTGTAAGGCTCAATCATACTTGACTAATTTATTTATAAAACAGTAGCTTACTTACAACTGAAGTCATGTTCTCAAGGTATCATGAGCAGAGCAGAGCAGAGATTCTCCACGTCGAGGACCCTCTGCTGTAGAGTCGAACAGTCTCTTAAAGTCATGTTTGCTATGATGTTAACTGATGATTTGACAGAGTATGCAATTATTCTTAATTAATGGAACAGATGCGATTGGGATCAGTTTTCGTCGGATATGTCAAAAGCAGTAAGCTGAATTGTTCGTGTTTTGAGTTAGAAGTCAAGTAACGTCTGCGCTATTCTACATAACAGCGTGGCAAACATTTTGCCAAACTAGAATAAGCTCTTCTTGAAAGAAAAAAAAAACACTTTTTTATTTTTTGTATAATCACACACACGCGCATAAAATTGAGTACTTACTCTCCTGGCATATCACTGTCCGAATGGGTAGTCAATAGTTCATAATTTTTCCAACAAAAATATTAATGCCATACAGGATTGAAGGGTACTCCGATTTTTTGAACACCTGCAAAAAATTAAAAAAAAAGTGACATTTTTTACACGATCCCAAATGGAACATGAATTTTCATTATGCTAGACTAGACGAATATGTGCTACGTTAATGTATGCATATTAAAAAGCCGTATTTTCAGGACTGTGTTCAAAGTCTGACGACGTTTTCACCCCCCCCCCCTTTTTTTTTCAGAACGAAGCCATGCTTTGGTGCGTATATTTTTCATTACCTTGAAGTATCAGCATTATCAATAGTTTTTGCAGGGTCTTTAATTTATCGTAATCATGTTAAAAAAAAAAACACGATAAATACGATCATAATAGGCCCGTAACCCTTACAATGAAACAAGGATGAGTTAAAATTCATTAGAAACAGTTTATTTATTTTTTGATTAAATTGAACACGCTTTATGAACAGCAGCCATCATTACTGTTATAAAAAAAAATATTCCCAGCTGAGAGCTAGCGATTGTTGTTAAATAATATACAGTTCAATATTAATGTTACAATGACGTTCTTGCAAAATACTATTGTGTCATATGCTGTAAAAGAGGTTTTGCAGAAATCGCAGCAATACTAATAGCCAAAGTACCTGAAAAAAATTAAGGCCTTAAATTAATATTGTTTAGGGGTAAAAAAAAAAGAGAGAGAGAGAGAGAGAGAGAGAGATGGTATCGACGAATCCTTTGGGTTTCTAGATTCAGAGAACTTTTATCAGGGTTTTTCGATTGCAGATGGGTTAGCCCAGGGATCTTCAACCATTTGGACAGTGTTGGCCGCATTATAAACTTCGATGAAGCCTGCGGGCCACTAAGCTATACTGCGGTATTTAGAACTGCAAGATGTTTTCCAGATTCACAAGGACGCTGTGCATTTGATATTTTACATAAAATTCTATAAAAATAAACAAACTCAGCTTTAAGAGCGTAGGTAGGAGTCGGGTTCATGATAAGAAAATACAATCAATACTTGAAAAAAGATAATTTAATGAAAAACATTCATTTTTTACAATGTCAGTGGGCAACTTGGCAATGTTTTCCCTTGTCCAGCTTGTTGATGTTGGCATCATTGTTGGAAGTCGCTATGCGCAGAGTATTCTCTGGACGTTGGTCCGTAATCTGAGTTCTTCTTGGATTTCACATGCTTCATTCTGGAAAAGAACTGCTCACATAAGTATGTGCTTCCTAACAAAACGCTCATCTTCAAAGCATGCCGGCGAGGATTAGGGAATGCGTCCTCAGAAATGTAGTCTTTGCAAAATGTATGCAAGGGCACATTGAATAATTTTTCTCTCAAAGAAGAGTTGTTTTGGAGTTCAAGCAGCTCCATTTGTGCTGAGTCTGGCATTTCGGCAGCATTGACACTGAATGGCATTGAAAATAAATCTAAAGAAGACTGTTGGTTACGAAAATCACTAAACGTCTCTTCGACCTCACTTCGCAACACGGCTAATTTTGTAACGTATTCATCAAGAGATGAACAGTTGGACTCAGCGAGAAGCTGAAAATGAGTTAAGTATTTTTTTGCGAGTTGTGCCTCCCAAAGTTTGAGTTTGGTCACAAAAGCTTTGATGTGATCAAACAGAGTGTGCACCAGTTGATCTTTGGATTGTAGCCATGTATTTAGGTAATTCATATGCAACGAGATGTCGGTCACAAAGGCAAAGTCTCATCCACTTCGGATCGTTAAATTCCGCAATCGGATTCCCCTTGGTTTGCATGAACTGCTGTATTTCGCTCCTTAAGTCAACGACTCTTTTAAGAACCTTCCCTCTGCTCAACCAACGCACATCACTATAATAAACCACATCGCCGTGATCCGCTTAGCACTCTTGGATCACAAACACTTGGAATTGAAGACAATTCAATCCTCTCCCCCTAATAATATTGACGACAGTCACAATAACTTTCATGACATTCTCAAATCCAATAGTTTACGCACACAAATTCTCCTGGTGGATTAAACAGTGGTAATGGACGAAATCTTTTCCTTCTAGTTCCGGTTCTTTCCGTAGCAGCGCAACAAAACCTTCGTCCTTTCCCCCCATAGCAGGGATACCATCAGTTACCACACCCTCGAGGTTGATTAAGCTGAGGTCGAAACGCTGGAGCGTTTTCTTGGCGGCTTCAAGTATATCAGTGCCTTTTGTCGTTCCCTTCATAGGTTCGAGAGCTAGCAGTTCTTCTGTCACATTGAATTGTTGATCAATGCCACGGACAAAGATAGCCAGCTGTGCTGTGTCCTTCACATCTGTGCTCTCATCTAAAGCAAGTGAATATGACGTAAATTCAGACGACCGTTTTTTTTTAAAGTTCCTTCAATGTCATTGGCAAGTTCTTCAACATGTCGTGCTACAATTAGTCCAACAAACTCGGTTTTTTAAACTCTTCCTTATTATTTGGGCACAGAATATCCCCAGAAGCTATGAGACACTCTTTCACAAACACGAAGTACAAGAAGGTTTTTGATTTTTTAGCACTGTTTTCAGCTATTGCATAACTTATTTTGACACACGCTTCGCTCTCTTTCTTCTGCCTTTTAAACGTACCCTGCTGGCATTTTAAATCAATTTGAAGACTGTTTACTTTGTCCATACGAAGCAGCCCTCGAAGGTGATCGAAATTGGACTAATGCTTTGTCTCATAGTGTCGTTTTATATTGTATTCTTTTGATACTGACACTGACTCACGACAAATTAAAGACACTGGCTTATCGTCGATCGATACAAAAAAGTACAAATTGGTCCACTTTTCATTAAAAACCCGATAAGAATCACTTGATTTATGCTTTTTACTCGTGGACGCCATAGTGATGGAAAGTGAACCCAAAGAATGATCCAAAATGGCTAACGGTTATTATCCATTGAATATGTCTCACACTAATGAAAAAAGTCTGGCACTATAAAACCACAATAGGCAATGGCTGACACATCGAACCTGCGTGCTCTTATATACGAATATCACATTGTTCACGACTGACTGGATGAGATCCTCTTGTATTTATATAAAAATAACGACGTATCGAGAACCTTCGAGATGTATCTGGAAGGCACTAGACAGCACACTCGAACGAACTACTGCTTCAGCCATCTACCTGCGACGTTACTACTAGTACTTAAGTACTGCTTGGCGCTGGTAGATGGCTGAAGAAGCAGGTCTATTTAATATTTATTTTAATAGGATTTTATGTAAAGTATCAAATGCACAGCGTTCCTTGTGAATCTGGAAAGCATGTTGCAATTCTAAATACCGCAGTATAGCTTAGTGGTCCGCGGGCATCATTGAAATTATTTTTTATTTACTCGCGTCTTAATGTTAAATAGTTAATTTTATCAAAATGGCCGGCGGGCCAAGGCAAAGAGCTGTGGCCCGCGGGTCATGAACGAATTATATATGTTATGGTTAAATTGATAAATCCGATTATTATTAATAATTATCGGTTAAAGTGAATAATTTACGGGAATTAATCACTTTAACCGGTTAAGGTGAATAATTCCTAGAGGATTCTGAACCAGAAATCATTATAAACTAACCTAACCTAACCTAACCTAACCTTCATTGGTTAGGTTAGGTTAGTTTATAAACCAGAAATCATTATAAACTAACCTAAACTAACCTGGATGCTGCATGTCGAACCAGAGTATAGTCGTAGTTTGTCGTGGGGCAGATTAATGGGGATGAAAGATAAACGTTGTTGTGGGTCGAGCTTAATGATTGCGGGCAGATAAATGCGGATTACGAATAAAAGTTCTTGTGGGCAGAGGAATGGCGATAATAGATAGATGTCGTTGCTGCACCTCTTCCCTCATCAATGGAGAAAAACACTGATCAGTTCCTCTCTGATTTATCTGTTATCCCCATTCATCTGCCCACAACAACTTTTATTTGTTATCCCGATTTATCTGCCCACGACAAACTACGACTGCACTCTGGTTCGACATGCAACATCCAGGTTAGTTTAGGTTAAGTTAAGTTAGGTTAGTTTATAATGATTTCGCATTTCTGATTTCATTGAGTGCAAAAGAAGTACTTTTTTTACTTTTTTCATTATAAACTACCCTACCCTAACCTAAGCTGTTATAATTTCTATTGAGAATGAAAACACATATATAAAACCTATAAACATGTTTTTATTACATTTACCAGACTCCTCTAGGAATTATTCACTTTAACCGGTTAAAGTGATTAATTCTAACTTTAACCGGTAATTATTAATAATAACCAGATTTATCACTTTAACCGTAAATTCGTTAGTGATTTCTATTTATTTCGCCCAGAAATCAAGTCATATATCATATCTCCGAAAATACGGCGAGAAAAAAAGAATTTATAAAAGTAAACAGCAAGAATTTGAAATCCGCTAACATATTGTACGTTACTACCGTCTCTTCATCGAGATCGCATGGTTATAAATTTATGGATGGAGGGGCTCACCGAAGAAGCTGCTAGCGTTTCATTGGTGGTCATTACTTCGTCATTATACCGAGACAAGAACATAAACTAGAAATTCTGAAATATAGAACGCGGATCCCCCAATCTTCCTCTTATAATAGCCAATAATGTCCGCTTAGACATAGCAGGCATCCCGAGCAAATGTACCATCAAGAAAAAAAAAAGCAATATACCACAGAAAGTAACAGCTGTCTTAAAAAAGTTATACAAGCATAAAAAATCGTGATAACAAAAAAGCTGATAAGAATAATACAGCTGTCATTAAAAAATCGAGAAGGATATCTCTCTCTCTCTCTCTCTCTCTCTCTCTCTCTCTATATATATATATATATATATATATATATATATATATATATATATATATATATATAGAGAGAGAGAGAGAGAGAGAGAGAGAGAGAGAGAGATGACAGTTCTCCTTGAAAAATTATCTGGTAAATTCTATTTAGTTACTTCTTGGCCAAGAATCTTTGACAAATTAAAATCATTTCGTTTTAGATCACTTAGTATTTATGGAATCCTAAAATTCATAAAATTCAATATCTCTCTATGCCATCTTGATAGTATAGATAGAAAGAATTATTTACAAAGTTGCATAATAGTTAGCTAAATAATTGCTTCCCATCACAGTTAACAATTCTACTTTTATATATAAACGATTTTCTTCATTTCACATCTCCAGTAAGAATCACATTTTTACAGACAAAATGGTTAGTTTTGGTATCAATCCTTATTATTTCCTTATTACTAATGTATCACTACCACAGACTAGGTTTAATTTAGTCAGACTCCCATCCCCCCCTCGCCACACACACACACACACAATATTTTTGAATTATTCAAATTGACTATGCATACAGGTTGCTTTACTTGGAAAGAAAAAAATCTCCAAACACATTTTTTAATGCAGTATTTTCAGAACAAATCACCCAGCACAGCTACTTTCTAACCTTTAATGTGTCTGCGCTATGCAATGATGTGTTTGCCATTTTTTCACCATGGACAACACATTTTGGACTCTTGAGACTCACATAAACACCCAAGACCCTATAAAATTCCAATTGACATTGGAAAAAATGAATTAAATAATTATCCTCACTTTCTTGAAACATTAGTCACTTGTCTTTCGGATGGGTCACTATCTTTTTTATATTTACGGAAAGCCAATACATACACGGGCTGGAAGATACTTACATAAATAATTATATCATCATCATCATCATCCTCAAAACGTTAACTCAGAGAGTTATTTGTTCCAGTAGTGCAGTCCTTGCCAGAGAACTTAACTTTCTTCTCCATAGTTTTTGGGTCAACGGCTATAACTCCTAGAAAGCAGACAAAATACATGTCCCCCTAACCCCCCCTCTCCAAACACACATCGGCAAAGTACAAAGATAACGAAAATACTAAAGAAATATAACCTTCACACCACATTCAAACCACACTTCATATTAGCAACCCCGATCAGCTCACCTAAAGGCAAACTCTCTCCTTATTCAGATGCTGGATTGTATAAAGTGATTGCAACATGGACTACTATGGACAAATTTCTTCCACCTTGAAGAAATACATTTGCTAGCATCATTATGGTAAGTCAGAACTGGCAGACCCCATACTTTCACTCCTCCACACAGGGTTAGTTGAGGGAGGGGGGGGAATATGTTTTATAGAAGACGTTACAAGTCGGAGAGACTATTTTTAGTGGCTACGAAGCCTTTTTCAAATCTCAAGAAGAATGAAAGTTAATCTGCCAAGAATTATGAGTTATCTCAATATCAGCTTCAATTTAACACCTTCTTCAATAGGACAATAGAGGGAACAAAACTAGGACTTTAAGGGTTTTATTTCATTATAACTTAGATTGCTTCCTCTAATGATTGTCGTGTGTACACAGTAAGGAGTAGTTGCACCCGGAAGATACTGATTTGAAATCCAGCAAAATATAATCCACTTAATATTTTATTTATTTATAATTTGTTTTGGTGTTGTGATATCGTGAAAAAGAGATGAATAACGTCAGACAGCTAAGCCTGTCTTCATGATTATATGCAATGTGTTAATATTTCTATAGTGCTGTAAGTATCCGATTAAGAAACTACATATTTTCATATTTTTGTTAAGTTAATAACCCTTATTTTATTTTTATTTTTGAAGTTTACTCTGCCTTGCATCAACACCCAACTATTCCTTCTCGCTGCTGTATTAAAGCGAAGTCAGGGAAATAAATAAAGTGGGGGAACAGCAGAAAATACATCAAACATCTGTCCATTAAAACACCAAGAATGTAACAAAATCAACTTTGCCACTAATTAGGTGTCCAGTAACTCCAGTCGAAAACGATTACTCAACTGTCATCTGATCAACACTGATAATAAAGTGATGATCATAGTACACGTTCCTGTTTCCTTTTCATTTATTCAGCTTTCGCCGTTATGTTGAATAAATTAAGAATATTTATATTTGGCTTTGATATGCCTGAAAAGGGCTCTAAGACTAAAGGCTCGCCTATAAGACCTTTCGAAATGTCCATGACCGACATGGAATTTCTGGGGTTTATATGCAGTATTATGTTTCTCCCACATCATTTATCTATATTGTAAGAGTGGACTGTAAAACATGTTTCAACAGTATGCTATTGATCTGCTAAACTTTGTGTTCATTTTCATTTTTACACTGTAGCGAAATAAGAGTATTCTTATTTGTTATTATCTTTTTCTCCTGTCATTGCACAATATTTCATTTTACCTCAAAATGACTGGGCGCAGTTTTCAGTGCGAAAATGCAATTTAATATTCTTTCTTGCGAATTAAGACGGAATAAAATTTAATTTAGATTCTTTTCGTATATCGATTTTATCGATGCTAGCAGTATAAAATGTTTTTAAGCTTTGTACCAAGCTGATCGGATAGATGTAATCCACTTTATAATCCGTACCCCTTGGAGAAATATGAAGCTTCTATGAAGTGCTTTAATATTTTTCTTCGGACGAAAGAATATCGCAAGGGACAGGATTAAAATCGGTTTAAACAGAATTGGATTGGGCGTTTCTTTCGTCCCATTCTTTATCTTTTGAAAGGATATACCGCGGGCTTTGTAGGTTTTTGAGGTTTGAAGGCTTCTTTTTCACTTGAATATTTTTCTTTGTTATTTTAAGAGGAAAAGAAATGCGTTTTGGAGATTAAAAACTTGTCAGTGGATACGGAGAGGGGAGACGTGATAGGAAGGATGCCACAGATACGCGGTATATCTTAAATTAAAGTGGAAGCGAGATGCGTTTTTACATTTTGAAAATGTCGAAAAGATTGTTACAAAGAATGGATGGATATTATTTATTGATTTTTATTTGCTCTTACAATGAATTCTAGATACATTAAACTAAACACGAAATTTCTCCGAAAATCACAACTTAAAAGATGTCTTTTACGTTGTAAACCAAGACATTTCGATGATTAAGGTTATCCATATAAGTTCTCTGGTAAATTTTAGAAACTTTTTAAAGTTTCTTTTTATATTTGGTAATAAAATATGGATGGATTCATAATATACTCAATTTTAATAAATTAAAAATTTCACTTTTTACCAAAAAAAAAAAAAAATCAAAAATGTGACACACCTTGCTTATGAAATACGCGGTATATTAAGTATCAAACGAAATGAATCTGTCGATATTTTTAATGAAGTAAAGTAAGCGGAAATTTATATACCTTTGCTGGTCTCGGAGGATTTAGTCCACCCAGATGTGCCACTTGTATTTTGTATTTCTTCACACAGCGGTACAGCCAATAGAAAATTTGACAAATGCTGCAAGTAATAACACACTGGTACGCTTGACCTCTCCCCTAACATATTCCTTTTTTTTAGACGAGCCCTCTAGGAGAAAAAAAAAAGTACATCCATTTCTTAGTATATGCAGTTGCATTCTGGATGGCTGGGAAATAAGACCTCGAAAACACACTTTGTTTAGAAATAACTCCGCAAATAAAAGACCTAAAAGTACCCTTTGTCCTTTTATATGCATAGGGTAGAACAATTTCGCTCTGGCTGAGCATATTTTATTCTAATTTGGTGTGAGATTTTGTTTAATGTAACAATTTTACGAAAAGAAAAAAAAAGGTAGAATGTTTAGAAACGATAGAAAATCATTAAGCATCATCATCATTATCATCACGCACTTCACGAGTCTATTATATCCCTTCGGCCTTGGAAGCCATTGGCAACTCTCTTCGGGGGACAATCTTTATATTGAAATTATCACAAATTAATAATAAATAAATTGCATCCAGTGTAGAACGGAAAAAATCTACGCGTTCAATAGCTATAATAATAAGCTACACCACTCTAAAAGAATGCGCTTGTGAAACCCACATTTATTTATTTATTTTTATTTTTTATTTTGTGATGCTGACTCTAACATTTCGTTTCTGCTTTCTCTACCAAACGTATTCATTTTATTACATTCTGTTCTGTTGCAAATGGGGTGTCCACAGTTAGACTTTTCCTAAAGTATTCTTTAAGTGTTTTAGTCTGTTTTTTTTTTTCAGTACTAAAAAAGACATCGCAGGATCTTTTTCTTGCTCCTTCAAGTGACCCCTTGTCTCCTTTAACAAACTAACCGATAAACAAAAGCCTCCTATCACTTAACTGATCCAATCTCGCCGTCACTTCAAGCAAGTTTAACGTTACTGTAGCTTTCTTATTGCATGCCGACACAGAAAGAATGTCATGAAAGTAAAACTAGAAGGGCATTCTTTCTCCAGTAACGTCTCGCAAGGAACGCTATTGTTTCCAGTCGCCTCATCAGTCGCATTGATCAGCTCTGCCACTCACGTCTTTTGCACGTGCAGTTATGCGCCTCTTAATACACCCGACCGATGCCAGAAAGTTTACAGCCTTTGCTAATAAAGACTGCGAAACACGGCAAAAGATAACGCGCGTATGTGCCGCCAAATATCTTCATTTCTTTCTCTTGGGAAATAATATACTAACTGGGGTTAAGGTTTCGTTTTTATTATTTTAGGAAGATTAAAAAAAAAAATCTTTTTTTTTATCTTCCCTAGTGAGCGACACTAGTGTTGGTTCATTCGCATTGAAACTATCATTTTACTATTCGTAAAGCGATCTCATTGGTCTGTCAATCGGTAATTATTTGCCGATTTACTGATCTCTTCAGTCAAGTTGGGATTCATCACACGCCTTATGCTTAGTGGGAAAAAAAAAAAAAAAAAAAAAAAAAAAAATTGAATTCTAGACTGTTATACAGTAGGAGAAAGATTCCTTTAGGTTTAGCTTGATTGTTATTACAGTCGAAATACCAAAGCTAAGATCCAAATATTTTTTTTTATCAAGTAAATGTGTTTTGTATCCTGTTTTGCAGGATCTCTGAGAAACCCGAATTTCTCACCACCTTGCGAGAGCAGTCACTCATCTTCTGTCGAAAAGCTCTCCAACGAATGGTCCTCTCATCCCAGACTGGATTCGAACCCCGGTTCGAATCCAGTGTAGACAGAGACCAATTATTGATGTACGTAATTGGACTCGAATCCGGTTTAGAAGTGAATGATCTTTTCTCAAGACTTTCAAATGAAGGTGAGTTATCCAGTCTCATACGGAGGTTGCGGTTTTTGATTGTGGGAAACTGAGTTTTCGTTCCGCAAATAGGCAAACTAGTCACACATAAGCAATTAATAGACATCATCCAATGGCTGGCTTCATAATATTAGTTGCTTCTGCCGTAGTTTAAGCCAGTAAATCAATCATGGGGGTTTCATATAACCAATGATTACAACCTTAGGCTATTTCTTTATGTAACCGTTTTCTATATACTATAAAAAACTGCACGTACTGTCCGACGACAAATACGAGAACCTCAGCTGGTAATGTGCCAAGAAGAGTCAATTCATGTTGAAGGGGAGAAAGAAATAAAGCGATGTACGAATTCGCCACCAACAAGCGAAATCACTTGCTTTATACGTAAAATTTTCAAACTGTCGACAAGTAAAATAGTGACCACTTTAAAAACTCGAATGTTCATAAAAGAAAAGTTAAATTTCCGACGTATAATAATAAACACTCATTCCACGAAATGCATTGATTACCCTATTATCGGAATGGATTCGCTTTCTTCTGCCATGCGCAGAAGTGTCGAGGGGTCTCGCATCTGTGGTCGCACAGTATACGTTTCAGCATTATTTAATTATTTATTTTTTTTTGCATTATCAATCTATTGAATTAGGTGTAATTCTCTAAATTGAGTCTCTAACTCTGCCACACGAAATTAAACAACATAAAGAGAAATGCTCGCTCCATTCTGCACATTATTTGTCTTCGTAAATATCTCTCTGTGCATACTAGTTTCTTGTGTTGCCAAGTGTATCTTTAAAACCATCTCTGTAATATGACCACATACAACAGACTTCTTGGGACTTCATACAAGCGACGTGCACCACTATCATTTTTATCAAACTCGATATCTACTTTGCCTTTTTCTTCTTTCTTTTAAGATAACGTTCGTCACTTGCAGGGTCATTGACAATGATCGTTCTGCTCATCGCCCCATGATCATCATTTAGAATCGTCGACCCTTGGCCGTTGAGGTCAATGTGGGTGGTATTTGCTAGCGTCATTTAACGGAACGGGTGAACAAAAAGAGTTGTGTTTGTAGAGGGGGTAACTGGATCGCTCGTGTTATTTGCGAATGTCGCCAAACTATGAAGAAACATTAACAGGACAACAAGTCTGAGAGGGGGGACGACCCAAGATGAACGACTTTTTAATTAAAACAGGGTGGTGACTGGCTGTATCTCGAGAGAGGAATTTTTCGAGAGAGAAAACAGACCATTTTGTGAATACTGCCGTGGTAGGTAGTCAAAATAGAAACAACAGACAGAGAGACAGACGGAAACACCAGGAAATGAGACACAAACAGAAAGCGCAGATGAGTGATGATTTTTGTAGTTATGAAGTATGTAAAATATAGCATTGTGAAATCCGGATTGATTTGGGCCGCATTCCTGAATTTTCGAATTTGTATCACTTAGAAGTTCCTTTAGTGTAAATTAACAAACAGATCCAAGATTAATATTTTTTCTATAAGTCATAGTGACTCCTGAATGCGATTTCATCTTACCTCCCCCCTCCCGATTTGTAGTTATTCGATGGCAATATTTAACGGAAGAAATGAGCGCCATCACCACCTTAAAATGTATACGTTTTATTGTAATCGTGATCGCAGATAAATGGATATGTAAATCTCCTGTTTTGAAAACACTGGTTGTTATTGAAGCTTTACTCAAAATCTGAAGAAAAGTAAAAACTCACCAGCCAGCAATGAATTGCTTTAACAATCAACTACTGTTTGTGGTACTTGATTATTGAAGGAATATCCATCACAACAGTTTAGAAATTTACTTTCAAAACATTGAAAGAATGGTTCTTCCAAATGGTTCTTCTTTTACAATTCACGAAGTGCTTGAAAAAGTTACTTTTGCAATTAAAGTTGCAAAACTTTCATTCTGACTCATTTCTATAACAGCTTTCCATTATCCATTATCAGCGATGATAAATCCGTTAGCACTCAAGTTGATGTCATGTATTTTTTTTACATAATTCTCAGAAATTAAATTTATGCACCTCCAAATAATCAGCAATGTTAAAACTTTCTTCAGATATTTTTATTTTAGAAAAGATTTCATTAAAATGTCTTATGGTGATAGTTTTAATAAATACAGTAGTTGAACTGGACCGAATGCGATAAGAAGACTGAGAAGTTCTTAATTCTTTCAACGTCGTGTGGCACGAAGCTCCGTCGATTTTTCTGTTTCGATTCTTTTTTTTTTTGTTTTGATTTTTTAGTCATCAAGTAGGCTGGTGTTGTAGACTTTGCAGTAGTTCAGTTTTATCAATACTTTTCCTACTTGCAACAATCATCCCACAATAATAATATTGCACTCGTATAAGAAGTCTTTATGAACGTTATTTTTTCCTGCTTTATTAAAACAACATTTTCGGTTACGC
Source organism: Typopeltis vanoorti (assembly GCF_054136105.1). Classification (NCBI taxonomy): domain Eukaryota; kingdom Metazoa; phylum Arthropoda; class Arachnida; order Uropygi; family Thelyphonidae; genus Typopeltis; species Typopeltis vanoorti. Next base: position 65,274,287 of record NC_143564.1, on the reverse strand, counting down.
CAGTAGATACGTTAAAAAATGACTTCTGTAAAAAATGCAAACCACTTTTTAAATGATTATACATAAAAATTACAATTGAATTCTATTGTAATTTCAATTACAACTGAGGCACTGTTGTTATACTGTCGATCTTGACTAAAGGCGATTAGCTTTCTAGCTCCACGAAATTCGAGTAGAAAAACACATCCTTCAGAAAATCAGCTGTGGAACTCACGCTATTTCAGACAGATATTATATAGGGTTAGTATGTAATGGCGGTATTTCATGCTGTACTCTACTCTACTCCCAAGAAGTCAAAGAAAATCATTATTAGCCTTTGGCCAGATGTCAGTGGCAACTAAAACTGGAGATCGGCTTCCTGGCAGTCTGTCAAACTCCCTTTGGGTCATAAAAGGTGTTAGCGAATATATATATATATACTAGGGGGTTCCGCCCTCTGACGCCTACGGCGCCCCCCCCCCCCCCGTGTTCCGGACTGGTAGGCCAGTTCTCCATGAATTCTGATGACTCGACACTCAGGGTAGCCCCTGAGTGTCGAGTCTTCAAAAGGGGGGATCTTCCCCCCCTGGCGCCTACGGCTCCTCCCCGTGTTCCGGGCTGATAGGCCGGTTCTCCTTGAATTCCGATTACTCGAATTTTCAAGACTCGACACTCAGGGTAGCCCCTGAGTTTCAAAACGTTTCAAATAACTTGACAAAAACGTTACATAAAAACGTTACAAAAAAAAACGTTATAAAAAACGTTACATAAAAACGTTACACAAAAACGTTACAGTCTACATCCGTTTCAAGCTGATGTCACATCCGTTTCCAATTTCAGCTTATCATTTTATAGTATAGAGTAGATATCTACTCTATACTATAAAATGATAAGCTGAAATTGGAAACGGATGAAGGCTGTATCGTTTTTGCGTAACGTTTTTATGTAATTTTTGTCAAGTTATTTGAAACTGAGGGGCTACCCTGAGTGTCGAGTCTTGAAAATTCGAGTCATTGGAATTCAAGGAGAACCGGCCTACCAGTCCGGAACACGGGGGATTGGGCGCCGTAGGCGTCAGGGGGCGGAGCCTTCTAGTATATATATATTATTATTATTATTCCTTGATTCCTCTTTTACAATGCGGTGTCGAGGATTTTTCTACATTTTTGTCGAGGATTTTTGCCTGTTCTGGGTGACGAAATACGGGTGAAAAAACCCGTATAAGGACCGGCTAACTCACGTTTAGTTGAAAGAGACAGATAAAGATTCCGCACGTCACTGACGGGAATCGAACCCAGGTCTTTCCGACCAAAGGGCTTCGTCTATACTGACTTAGCTACAGAGGCTCACACACACAAAAAAGTAAACTGTTGAAACGGCAATCGTATATTAGCAGCAGTGGCAATGAAACACGAGCTGAAGACTGCTGCTATAGAATGGTTTGTTTAATGTGTGACATTGATCCCTTTAAGATGTGGCAAAAGTGCCTTTGATTTAGATATGTTTCAAGAATGAATTAGTCTTTTCAACTGGCATAATTTTCTGCAGTTATTAACTACACATAAATACTTTATTAATATTATTTTTATCATATCTACATACACGATTACCTGTTCGTTAAGCGGTTTTTTTTTTTTTTTCCCAATAGAAATTTGCAACATTGGTACTACCAACCCGAAATTTTGTATAATCACCGGTTTGACTATGGTAATAAATTCCTCAGGCTATTTTTGGACCCAAACTTGGGAATAAAATGAGAAAAACATTAATCTATCAAATATTGTCAGATATGAGGAACTGAGTTTATTAAAAATAAATTTAAAAAACCTGAATTAAGAACCGAACAATGTCCTACAGGAAGTAAATGGGTTCGAATCCCATCTGTAACAATAGGTAAGAGCTTTTAAAATGAAGATGAGTTAGGCAAAGCCACGGTATTTTATCTTGCAAAATAGAAATATCGGGAAGATAATACAATTAACATAACACGCTGGCTTCATAGCCTTAGTTAGTAGTGCTTTAATTCCACTCAAACCAAACCAAAAAATCGAGCAGGCAACGCCTGGTGATTCTTCAGGCATATTAAAAAATATATAATAATAATAATAATAATAATAATAATAATACGTTTATTTCGTATTTTCGTTTCCCTTAAAAAAAGTGATAAATAAGATAGCCCAAGCTTATCTCTCTCTCTCTCTCTCTCCCTCCATTATGGCATACGCTTCATGTTTTATTCCAATTTCATGCGTCCTTCCTTTACGAGTTAGGCCTAAAAATTCTCTTAAGATTAAATAAATAAATCTGATACTTCAATAAGAAGTTATTTCCATCTTTATAGCTTTGCTACAACTACAAATTATGTATTCTCTAATAGATTTGCCTATTTTGCGGGGGTGGGGAATCCCAAACATCTCTGTATGACACTGTCCAGTTCACTATTCAGGTAAAAAGTTCTTGTGAAGGTTCCTTACCTCATAAACGAACTAAGTCTTTCCAAAATCAAGAATTTGCTACCGACTATGCTACGGAGGCTTGTATGCTATATTTGTAGAATAATAATAATATGACTTGAAACATTTTTATCTTCATTTTGACGTATAGGTTATGAAAACTGCGTTTCGAGCGGAAGTAGAATTTACGAAGCATAAAAAAGCAGAACAGACTTGCTGAATTTTAAATTTCAGTAAACACATCATTAGAATAAATCTAATCATTGCAGCAAGCTGTGTTTCCGTATATTAATATATTATTATAAATTATATTATTCGTTAAACTAATATCGAATTTGCCGGAACGAAATGTCATTAAGAAAGTAACGGAATTAAAAAAAAGAAGTTCATATGTAACAAAGTTTAAAAAATCAAGCAAAATAGAAAGTAAAAAAAAAAAAAAAACAGAAAACACAAAGGAGTCGGACAAACCTTCTTTTGGACAATAACTATTTCTGTGATTTTTTTTGTCTTTCTGCTACTGTATGACGATGGAAATATGCACTACGTAAGCATAGTTTTTTTTTTTTTTTTTGTATGAAACTGTTCGAAATTTTCAGATTTTTGAACTGCTGCCAACTTTTGAAACAAAAATTTGTAACACCTAAGGAAATAACTGTTCTGCGAAATCAATAAGTGCTGTTTTTATCCTACGGTTGCAGTTTTCTTCACAGGTGCCATTTTTTTGCCATTCTTGTCTCGAATACTAAGAAACTACATAACACCTGACAAGGTATTTTCACATTCGGGCCTCACCCATCATTGAAATTTCTGACCTTTCCTTCCACAGGGAGAGAGAGAGAGAGAGAGTTCATCCAATTATCTCTTACCTCCAACCACCACTACATAGCAATAGTTCTGCGGGAAGCCCGTTTCTAAGCTCCCATCGGCACGCTGACCTCCGCTGCCGGTGACGAACTCGCTGTCGGCATTCGCTTCGCAACTCTCTACTCATTTATCATCCAATGCTTAATAATACCGAGTGTGGGGTCTTGCGTCTGCAATCCAACACAGAGAGACGTAGCGGAACGCAGGGGGTTCCTGTAGTCGGAAGCTTCTGAAGTTCTCTCACACCTCACCCAATACTCTGTGGTTCCCTTTTCTCATCCCCTTCCACCCCCCTTCCGTTCGTTCATCGTGACATTAAGAGTTGTTTGTTTATGATCAAAGAGAGGTGTGGACAGAGCGGAAACATTTTATATGGCTCCATGGAATATTTGATAACACCGACAATAGCCGTTTGGTTTATCGTACAAGTCATCCTAACTTTATCAGAAGAACGGGAACGTAAAAAAGGTGAAAGTGATCATTGGGAATCAATACGATTATTTAGTTACAGTAGTTGAATTTGGGACCTGTGACTCTTGCACCAAGTTGCAGATTCAAAGAACGATTTGTCGTCTATAGGTTATTGAGGTTTATCTTTACAGAGTGTATATGACACTAATGTGTTACAGATTCTGTAAACCTATCGGCTGCGTGTGTGTGTGTGTTGGGGGATGGGGATACTAATATAAAAATGGATTGTAAATTTTGCAATAAATTACGTCTTCAAAGTAACTCTTGAATCCAGTAGAAGAAGAAATAGACAAGGGAACACATTTTATAAGCGCAACTTAATTCTGATGTAGCAACATAACTACCACCGTTATCAATATAATGAAAATGTATGAATTAAAGGAATACTATAGTCACACCAGATTCTACATACGCAAGGGGCAAACAATTTTTCTTCTCTTTTAGTTTAAATTTTTTGAACTAAACTGCATTCCATACAATTTTCTGCAATAAGGAAAATCAAAAAACCTTTAATTTTCAAAATCATTTGTTAATTGACAAAAAAAAAGATGAAGAAATGCAATGTAAAATGGACGTCATAATGCGTAACAATTAGAATCAATTCAACAATACTGATGCACACACCAAGGAATAAAGTAGCACATTGCATGATTGTTATTAGTGTTTGTAGCAAAGAGGAGACAATGGAATATTTTTGAGAGTCAAGAAGTCAAGGAAATGTAACACAATTACTGCATCCAAGATTAACTGTGGCTGGTGTTATTAAAAGAAAACATTTTGGTAAAAAGAGATCCAAAAAAGTGGGATTTGTCGGTTGCAACAAAACCCTTCAGTTGAAAAGACGTGGGTTCGAATCCTGTATAGGATGCAAACAAACTTTATCAGAGCTTTTCGACCAAGATGAGTTATCCAATCTCATGCGGGATGGGCCATTTTCCCTTCTCGAAACTCAGGTTTTTCATCCTGGAACCGAGCAAATGGACACATACAAATATATATATTTACATACGACTAACCTGCTTGAGGTTTGAAGTGTCTTAAAAAAATTCCATGTTTAGTGTCTACAAGATTTCTGGACTACGTAAGAAATAAATAAAAAATTAAAAATGGGGAAAAATTGCCAACTCACGATACTAATGTACTATATACGTTTATAACGTTTCGTGAGTGGAATCACATAAAAAAAAAAGGAAAAAAAAATCTTATCCAAAATTTATGATTTACGGAAGCCAATATAGGCAGGATTAATTTTGTTATTATTAAATTGAAACTTTAAATTTCGAATATAAATCTACTAACATTCCATAAATACAATGTTTCCATTAACAATTTTTCGAGTAGAGAATGCTGTGATTTTTCCCAAGGCTATGTTGTGTAAATATTACTTGTAGCGTGTTAGTGTCAATTTTATCTGCCAAATGCTGATAGCAGTGAAAAATGGTTTTCCAAAGAATTTTTTTAACAATTTATACAACAACCACTCGTATCGCATCTGCTGATGAAAATCCTTTACAGCCTAATTTGTTGGCTTTTAAGGCCAGTTTCTCGGATTGATCGACGAGCTAATTATTATTTCCACATCGAAGCGTTTCTCAACAAATATTTTCCCCAGAAAATGTTACACAAATTTTGTACATACATACGTGTATAGATGTGCAAATAAAGAATCTATTACAGATGCTTCATGTAGTATTTTTCTTTTAATTTGGACTTCATTTTTAGGGATTTTGTTAATTGCAAACGTGTGGTTAGGATTTATCATAAGGAGGAAAAAATCAGTTTTATTATTTTTATTTTTTCGCTTGTTAAAAGCATCCCTTGCGAGAATATTCGAAAAGAGCTGCAGTCAGTGGGTGGAGGCATATAACATTATACATATTCTGTTTCGTTTAAATACTTCATGTTATCTGTTGCTCCTCGCTTCATTATAATGCAAAACAAATGAGCACAGCTGGTTTTATGCAAGGTGTCCATAAATAAACATACCCTATTAAACCTTCATATTTTGAATTCTTGATGAGAACACAACTGGGCTACACGACACTGGAATATCAGGAATGGTGAGTGCTAAAGAAAAAAGAAAAATCGGTTGCAAGTAGCAATTCTGAAATCAACTGAGAACGTATTTTTTCCGAATAGGAATTCAGTACACACTGAACTCCAAAATGGAGTTCAAGTATTGCATCTCTAATACTCATTTCAGTTGTAAAAATAATGGGAAGATCCAAATGACAGATAATGAAAATCAAAATTTTCAAAAAATATTCTGACCAGTCAGTTGAAATCAACATACTGATACCTATTCTACTAAATTTTTTTGTGACACTATAAGCATTGATTTTTTATGAAATCGCTGCTTCAGCCTACTTTTAAGCAACAGTCTGTAAACTCATTAACTGGCTGCAGCAAACTAAACTAACTCTTCCTCTATTAAATCGGCAGCTACAGTAATCTGTAATCGGACAGCCACAGTGATGCTTCGTAATTTATTTTATGTTCTTCAAATCTACAGGTGGCCAAGAAGATTAAAATACGGCACACCATGCGATTGCTATTGCCGTCAATTTATTTATTTTTTCTTTTTCCTACAGCATGGGTTTATAACTGTTAACCTTTTTGCTCTAAACTAAAAACCATACTTGGTTTGAGAAGGTGAGAATTCGAATCATATCAAAGACTAAAAATATTCTTCCGGTATCTTTGAATCAAGCTTAAGTAGTCAGTCTTATAAAAATATGGAATATTTTTTTCCTCCGAACAAATAAAGCTTTCTGAAAAATAAAAACAGTTGATCATGAATAGCATGCCTTAGTTGCCTAATTATTAATGCAATTACAATAGTAATAATATTCATCTTTTTTTCTCTCATCTCATTTGATTCATGCATATCCCAATTTTGAATGTTTATTATCACTTAGAATATGTTTTAATAGACATTTGTGAGTTCACTGGAATGCATGTAGTTTAAAATGATCAATTAAATTTTAAATAATAAATAAAAATTTTCTTATTCAATGGCTCAATATTTCTAGCGATAGGAAAATAAAATAAAAATTAATTTTCCCTGTTTTGTCTTTATAATATCATTCTTCTTTCTTTACGTATTAGGCCTAATAGCCTGTTACGGTTACGTATTAAGCTTCGTGGCCCGTTACGATTCGAAACCGGAAATCCCACTGAATAGTTCGGTGAATCCTATTTCAATAGTGTCCTATGTCTTAGATGCTGTGTTCGCGGGGCCGGTTTGCCTGTTCTGGGGACAAAAAACCCGAGTTTCCGAGTGAAAAAAAAAAACTGCCTCCGTATGTGAGACCGGCTAACTCACCTTTCGTCGAAAGAGACCAGATAAAGGTTCCCCACCTCACTGAAGGAACCGAACTCGGGTCTTTCCGACAAAAGGGCTTCCTCTTTACCGACTGAGCTACGGAAGATCTTATAATATCATTAATATCATTAAAAGCGGACATTCAGAAGGTTTATTTATTTATAAAATAAAATATTCAGCATTGCGATGTTTCCCTTACATTAATGATAAAAGCAGATATCGGAAAATTTGCTGCGATTCAACGCGATAAATAGCACGGTAACTCTAAGTTTGGTATGATAGTTGGTGCCAGATGTGTCAGAGGGGTACAAATATCATGATAACTGCCATCTTCTTGGATATTCAAGGATAATAGCATGTAACGTTTAGTGACAGTGTACAGTAATCAGAAAACAACTACTCAATGGCAGTCCTGTGGTAAGAGAAAGTAGGTTCGAGTCGGTAGAAAGTTACATGTACCATGCATTTCAATAGACGAATCACGATCTGTCATTTTAGTGATGCGTACAATGAGCGGGAATGTACCGCATGTGGGGGTATAGTAGACAGTAGCAGATGAGTTCATTGTGACATTTAGCCAGTTAAGAAACAAACAAATACTGGTTCACTGAATATACTAACATTCATATTGGACACCTTAATAGTGAAGAAATATTCGCCTTATTCAACGACTCCTTATTTCAGCTGATTCATGCCGATGACCGGAACAGAATATTGAAACAACAGGTGCATGAATCAATGGACATAGCATTCTAGGTTATAGCACTCAGATCGGAGAGTTTCATGGTTTAAAGAGTATTTTCCTGCCATTCGTTAGATGCTCTTATACTAGTGGAATGACAACTGCATGGCATTACTTAGTTGAATCGATTTTACCAGCTGGTAATAGTTACTTCCGGAATGAACATACATGGCATAGATCGTTCGGTAGTTGGTGCTAGGATCCCAAAGATCAATTTACCACGCTTCCTGGCAAGCCGAATGACAGGATCTTAACTGAACTGAACATCGGTGTGATTGAAATGTCGGCAACAGCGATCGACCACTCTCAGGCAATTTCAAATGTCATTGAATGTGAGACAGTTTGTGTTTGGAAGATTTTCGAGTAGCTCCTGCCCAATCGATGGCTTCCTCTCCCCAAACCTTCACGACTCAAACTCTTGAAGCTCTCCTTGAGGTAATACAATACACTATCTAATAAGTAGGTAGGTGTGTCTAATAAAATGACTAGCAACATATACGCAGAATGATATCACTAAGAGCTTGTAGTCGTTCAGAAAATAATGAGTTAGATTTACGAGTATACATATCTCTTTTAAGAGAGGTTTTCATGTGATATCTCACTTATCTTCTTTCATAGATGTGTTGTGAACTATTTATAGAAGTTCAGATCAAGGTCAATCTCCACAGCCGTTCGCTCTGTGTCGATGCTTCGGTGCTGAAAAACATTTGTTTCTGCCAAATGCCATCTGCCAAAAAATATAATATGGAAATAGAAATAGCCACACCCACACACCCACCCTATACTAGTATTAGTATGCAATCAATCAGAGTATGTCAAAAATAAACTGGAAAAAAAAAAGAGAGCAAGTGATGATTTTAAATACTTAGAAATTACGATTTAACCAGAAGGAATAACAGAAGTAAAAGAACGGTCATTTAAGGCAAACAAAATTTCTGGATGTTTAAACAGATTAATATAGAAAAATTAAAATTTAAATATTGCAACTAAGACAAGTATATATAAAAAGTATGAAAAGCCCAGTTTTAATTTATGCATCTGAAACAAGAGATGAACCAGTTCAGATGGAACAGATAAACACAATTAAAGTAGCGAAAACTCTTAAAGAATATTGTGGGAAAATTTTGATTAGATTATAAATCAAAAGATGGATAAAAACAGTTACTAACCAATAAATGAATTGCTAGCAAAGTGGTAAAAGAATGATAAACGCTTAATAAAATAATATATAAAAAAAAGATAGAATGATTGGAATAGAAAAATAGAAATGAAGTACTAAAAGACCGGTTGGAAAACGACGAATTCAGTAGAAAGATGGATTGCAATGAATGTTGCCGCAAAAGGTCTAAGACTTAAAGCAAATTGCAAAAGGATGAAAACGTACATTCACAGAAAGCAGGATATTAGCAGAATGGTTCATAGTTAGAATATCAGGGGAAAGATGATTTGGTCAGAATCGAAGATACTTTGATCAGAATGCATTCTGTGAAAGATATACTTTGGTAAGAGTCAATGAAAAGGATTAATATTATACGATGACATTTGAACTAATATTTTTTTTAAATTAAAATTTCATTTATGTTATGATAAGAGTTTCTTTTATTTTGTGTTGAATTAAACGAACGATGGCATCCTACGCCATCTAGCGATATAACATGAAAAGCAGCAAAACCCCAGTATTATCAGCTAGTTGATTCAGGTCAATCAGAAACTCTCGAATCTATTCAGGAAAGTAAATAACCGCAAATTCGTTTCCTCCTCGTCTACACACGCACACACAACACTTCCTATTAATGTTTTACAGCAAACGTTTCATCTTGGCAGGACTTCGTCACCATACAAATTTCGTTCCCATTCCTGCTGAGGAAAAAGAACGCCAGTGACGTCCGAAGGACTTTGCGGGCCAAGAAATAACAATAGAATGGACGTAGGCAACCGGCACGCGACAGGGGGAGGGAAAAACGGATGGAGGACTGAGCTCTAGTTTAAAAAAAAAAAAAAAAAAAAACACGGCACGTGCTACGGCCGCGTTTACAGAAGTTGCTCTCAGGGGCACTGCGACACTCGGGATTACAGAAATGTCAGCAGGAGTTCCAGTTTCGGATCGAAAAGTATGAGCTTCTGTCTGTACTTCGTTCTGGTCTTTTTAACGAAAGCTCCGTCTTTGTTCCGGAGCGGAAACAACGCCCAAAAGTGACATTTTCTGCTTGAGGGATTCGATTTTGTCTCCAAGACTGCGCTTTTGTTCTCCTCTCCTAAGCAGAAAAGGAGAATTTTCTGCTGAATGTGATCCATTATGTAACCAGCCAGAACTATTCTCTCTCTCTCTCTTTCTTTCTTTCCCTCCCCTTCCTCCCGCAAATGCAGATCTTTACTGCAGTGATAATTTCCGCGCGCAGCATCGTCTGAAAGGCTTGCGTCCCTTTCATCGTTGCCGCACTAAGTTGTAGCTGGCAGTAGGTACGGTGACTACTAAATGGCTCTGAATAACCTCACTGACAAATTAAGGACTGATAATGCGTCTTATGAAGAAATGTGAAGTGCGCTGGTGAAGAAACCTTTTCTGTAATGATGGACGGGCTACTTGAGTGCTTTGGATACTAATTAAAAAAAAAATTTCTAGCTTTTATACTCAGAAAAGTGATCATTAAAAGTAGTATAGACAAGGGGGGGGGGGAGAAGAGTGAGAAAGATCCGTAGACGCTGCGGACGACATTAATAAATATTTCGTAGTCAAATTGTATCATTGATACTTCCCCAACTATGTCCTTTATCTGTCTTTATGCAAATTAAATTATAATAATTTGCAGAAGCGATTTGCAGTTTATGTTCCAAGTGCTTTTTTCTTCCCTCGAACATAATATGTGGGTTCATATTGAAATAATTTTTTGTTATTGTTGTTTGAGGACACAGTATGTGGACACATAATATTGCACTTTTTCTGCTCAAGAACATAATACGAAGGTGACTGGAATATCTTTTGTTGTTCCAGAACATAATACGTGACTAAGCGAAATATTACTTTTGTTCCATAGCATTACGCCAAGGTAAGAAATATATTTTTTTTTTATTCCAGAGTGTAATATACTGTACCATATGAGTGTACATTGTAATACTTTGTCTTAAAACATTGAAAAAATCTTTTTCATGATCTTCATGTACATAACTGCATTACAATTTTATGTAGAAAGATAAAAAAAAAAAAGGAAATTAAAACTCAATATGCTGCGTACATCGAAGTAAAACATTAATGGGGAAATCATCTTTCTAAATTAGACAAACGAAATTGGAAGGCGAGTAAATAACTTTTTTTTTTCTTCAGTTTTTCTAGGGAATGTTTTGAGTATGAATAACAGTTTATGTTCGTATTACCACTGTAACCACATCATCCCTTAATTGGGGATTCGGATAAGTGGTAATATGCACACTAAAAAGAAAAGATTAATGGAGTTAATCTTATACGACTAAAAGATTTTATAGACGAGCTCTTAGTGGAGAAAAAATACGTGATTTTAAAAGATGATTAAGATTCAAACTCTTTGAACAATGTACTCGTATTGTCTCATAGCTAATATGTGTGTGCGTGCGCGCTTTCATTCTGCTGCAAAGGACTATTTAATAATTTCTTAGAATGGTAAATAGATTAACAAATTTTATCTTAGATATATATTTACAGAGTCTTAGAACTCCGCTGGGTTCTTTGACTGAACCATTAATTGTAATGGATTATTTCGGACAGCTGATACGGACAAAAAAAAAAAAAAACGAGTCAGCAATGACAATGATATATAATCACAAAGTAGGTGTTGTCAAGTGATACCTCATTTCTCAAGTCAATGACATCGTAACGAATAGTAAGCCTTTAGACTTGTCACCGATGTAAGGGTGTGTATGAAAAAGCAATCAATTTTCATTCACCACTCGCAAACACAATTATAGAATACAACGCCAAAGTATTTATTGCGAATAGTATTTTCAAATTGCCTAAGGGCTGTTTATTTCTGACCACTAATCGAAATGTTATCTCTATAATCTGACAAGCATTTAAAACTAACGAAAAAAAAAAAAAAACAATAACTAGTTTCACTTCCTGTAATAATGACACACAACTGAGTCATATCTGATTGAGAACTCCTTTAGCAGATATAGATACCCTAAAAACATTTTGTATGGAGTCAAATGTATAAATACTAACTCATGAAAAGTAAGCATGACGTGAATACAGTTTCCTTTGCACTAATAGCTTTCAAAATGCATGCATACAGTGCGTATGCAAGCTAACCTATGATAAAGGCTTTCAGGCAGTGCCATACGTTCCATGTTCGCAAATATCTTCATTTTTATAAAACTTCTGAAATTCAGGAGTTTTATTGCATATTTTGTAACTGTGCAATAGTTTCCGACAGACTTAGCTTTTAATTTTACTGTCACATTCTTACAATCAAATCCATACTCGATTTCAAGTTCTACCAAGCCTCGTTGTCCTGTGTTGTAGTTTTTACAAAGTTAAATATCTATCTTTCACTTGCCTGTATTATTATCATAATGGAACGACCTGTTTGACTGGTAACGCAGACCGATGTTTAAAATTTTTCTTTTATTTGCAAAGAATACCTTCTACGTTGGTATATTATCAATGTAGATAACCTGCATGACATATCGGAAAAATGTTTAAGTTATGAATTACGAAGAAAACATAAAAAGCATTTTCTTTTTTAATGTATTTTTTACTTGTTATTTGTTATGATGACTATTTGTTATCAGTGAGGTTATTATTCGTTCATTATTCATTTTTCTTTAATTTTTAAAAGTACTCATTTTCCTTCTTACCATTCATTTTAAGTTAATAATTGAAATACTTGTATAATATTACGCCAAATGGGGGAGAGTGGAGTTAATAAAGCTATGGCTACAGCCCTTAAAAAGTCGAAAAACAATTTCAATGTCATCAGACATAAATGGACGAATGGGGAAAAATCAGAGAAAAATTTTTCATTAGAGATGGTTTAGTCTGAAATCCATCGTCATATGTTGCATTTTAATTCTAACTATCATTTTTCAAGTCAATCTACAACCTTTCGGGAGTGAAATTCACATTCAAAAAAAAAAAAAATCTAAACTTTAGCACTGCATTATTAGGATATTTGTTATCAGTAGTACAATCCTATCCTTTGATGTTGTAACTCCCATGGTATCCTTGGACTTCCAACTGAGGTATGCTATTGCTATACCGATTGTACCATGCAGGTGAATGTGAATGGGCAAAATTTATCTCGAGAAATAATACTGTTTTAATTTTTTATTTATGAGGACTTCAAATCTATATCGTAGATCATTATTATGCTTTCAGCGTGCCATATATTATGCTTTCAGCGTGCCATTTACAAGGCATCCAAAGTTCTGCTAGCAGAACTTTGGATGCCTTGTAAATTTCCAATTATGCAGTTGTTTACAGGATGTATTCGCTTTAACGAACCTTTTAATATATGCATGTTGACATGTCCAACGTTATATCGTTGGCATCTGAATTTATTAGGCTGATTTTATAAAACAAGTGTCCACGAACGTATATTCGTCGTACATTGGCTGCAGTTCACTGTCCCCACCCAGCTCATCGAGATAAAAAGAGTTACCTTTCAATCTTACAACACGGACAGGCGCTTGTTTACTATCGTCCTAGCCTGTAAAGACTAAGTAAAGATTGTCATTAAGCTATGTCTCTATTCATCTGATATGTACGTAGCCCATTTCCTGCCTTTTACGTTTCATTTCACGTGTGTATTGCAAGCGCGCGACGAAAAGCACTTAATTAACGATACCTCTTGACCTCAGTTACGAACGATGTGTTGTCTTTCTTTTTTTTTTTTTTGTTTTATAACGAAGCTTTAATTAGTAGACACGAAGCAAAAAAGCTGTTAACACACACACACACACACACGCACAAATTTAACAGATGTACGCAATTATACCATAACATCTACTAAAGATATGTGAGTACACCACAAATCGCGTGACAAATAAATGACTGCACGTGGGCTTGCGTGATTTCTAGATCGCTGCCCATCACTTTTGACAACACTAAAAATGATTACCGGACTCCAGACCACTGAGCAGTTTAATTTGGCAGTTCTCCATGATGATAATATTCGGGTTTATTACAACAGATGGCGCGCGCGCGCACACATACACACACAGTTTATTTACAGTTCCTGAAACAGGTGGCTGATGCTTCACGTTCATGTCAGAGTCATGAATGTCTCCGTGACCCAGTCGTAGGATTTCTACGATGTTTGTTGCTCTTATTTAGGGAAAAAAAAAAAGCTGGATTCGATATTTAGGAAGCGATGCACCTTATAAATACTCTTCTATTCCGAAGGTGAGATAGTCGGTTTGACTATTCTGAGTGTTTTTCATTCCGAAAAAGAGGCAAACCTCTCTGAAGAATACAAGCGATTAACCGGCCCAATATCCTGGCCTCATACCCTTGGCAGACTTGGTCGTAACTCCAAACCAAACTAAACCAAGCTGGAGTTGTGAGAGCATTCAGAGAATGTGAGAAACAACTAAATTTTCTTCACTAATTCTGTAGAAATTTCCACAAAGTATTCATATGAAAATATCATTATTTAATCATTAACTGTTTAATAAATCGTTATTAATGAAGAAAATAAACAGAAAAAATAAAAAAATAAAAATAAAAAATACTGAAAACTGGTAAATTATGATCTTCCGTACAATATAACAAAAGAATTTACTTGTTAGATACTGGCTGTTTATAATATTGTTGTGATAGTATTTCCGTGGGAATTGCACTGCCTCTGCAGATGGTGGTGTCAGATTCGTTTGTTTTTAGTATTCAATTATGGCTGGAGGATTGAGGCAATGAGGCCAGTGGGTGTTATTGTCTGTTAATCGCTTGCATCCTCCGGTTTGTATGCCATGCGGCATAGCAAAAATAAATAAATAAATACAAATAACCGTTCATACCTAAGTACTCACTTCTGCTTCCATATATTCTTCGTTTACAAATCTAGTTTACATTCAATAAAAAATTAATTCGATTTAGTTTTCTTTTTTTTTTTTATTTATCCTGTGTCGTATAAGTGAACTTAAAGAAGGATTTAGGATCGACATGCTTGAGTAAAATCATCCCGTTAGAATTTTTTTTAATTAACATAAAATTGCAAAAATCCATTTAACGGTCACAATACATCATTAATGATGTATTGATGATCTCCGGATAGAATTTTTCTCCATAAAACAACATCCAGTTCGACATTCTTGATGGATCATGAACTCAATTCGCCAAATCTTGTGATGTGTAGCAAAACAATGGATGTTTTTTTATTATTATTTTTTATATCCAGAGAGAAAATAATTCGCTACAGTTTTTCAATCGAAAAAACACGCAATTTGTCATTTTGATTTATGAATAGCCCTTTGTTTCCAAGCAATCTGCTTTTACTGTGGAAAAGTACGATAAGGTTATTTGGATGTCAGCTCGAATCTTCCCTTAATGATTTCACTTTATTTCCTTATTACTTTAAGCCTTTACTAGAAAGTATATTCAATGAAGAAAGTCTGGCCGCAGTGTCGCCATCTAATAAAAAATAATAATAAAAAAAGTACTTCATCGACTGTCTGGCCTCTTCCGTGACAGACAGAATATACACTTAGCCGATCCTATCACCTCCAGTACTTTGTTTTCGGACTAGACTTATACACGCGAGGGTTGTCTTGTCACTGCATTGTTGTCACTGGAGCGGAAACAGCACACCAGGTGGCGTGTGTACATGACATCCGGGTGTTGCTGTCAACCCTACCATTGTGGGTCATTTCATGTTGAAAGCCGTTTGCGGTTCTGTCGTTGGCTTCCGTGTTAGGTGGTAAAAATAACTAGACGATTTTACAATAGAACCCCTACAAATACTACCCGTTTGTGCCCTCATTTGCATAAGACAGTGAAAGAGGAGTTAAAAATAATGAGAAGGGAGACGATACCTTTACTCAAGCTCATTAGTTGGATATAAAGCTTTGGTATAATTGGTAATATAGATTCCTTAAGGAAAGTGCTGCCACCTGGCAGACAAACTTGCTATATTTCACTGATACGTAATCAAAAGCAAAGAAAATATCTAGGAGGAAAAAAACATTGCGATAATCTCTAGAGATTACTAAATAATAATGTGATTGCTTAATCGTAACTTCATTGATATGCAAATCGCACTAATACAATATACAGACACCACAGCCGGTTGTGGCCTAATCAATAACTTAATGCGGCCCCTGGCGTAAATTGAATAAATAGAAGAAAAAATATTTGTATAATATTAAATTATTAAAAAAAAATCAGTACATTGTTGATGCAAATAAATATTTCATTTAATCAAAATCAAATTTAAATTAAATGCACTTATTGTTGATTCAAAAAATGTATTACATTAAAATGCTATTTTCAATAAACATATTTACTGAACGTTATACAACTTTTATTTTTCCCTAAAAATTCAAGTTTTAAAAAATGCGCCCCTCGTAAGTATAATAATTACTTCATTTAGCCCGCGGCAGCATTTAAATTGTGCACCTCTTGTATCAAAAAGAAAACAGAACAAAAACTGAACATTACTCTTGCGCCCAATTCTTAACAATATTAAATAAAATTTCATGTATAGTTTTATTATACAACTTGTTTTCAGTTTGTCTTTGTGTGAAGAAGATTTTCTTCACTAACCAATAATAACCAAGACACTGCATACAATTCAACAATCAGGGGAATCGGTATATAGTTTGAAGATATAAGTTGCAATATAGGGTACATTCATCTGTGGGTGAGACTTGCTATATCGTATGATTATCGCATAATTATCATATGACTTTCGTTAAAAATGGTTTGAAAATCACTTCTCCAAATAGCATTAAAGAACTATTTTATAGGAGCACTTGTTGTATCGCCAACTATCTCTTAACTGATTATATTGTCATGATTTCATGATTGGGATCTGAAGAGATCGCATGATAATTCCTGGAACACTGGCCTAAAAGCCACTCCAGCTGATAAAATGAGAATGCTTGTGATTCCAGCAGCTTTGATATGTCACGATATGTTCTTCACGTATTTAAAAGATCGGGTGAGCGTTTTTAAAGTCTAGTGCTACATATTCGACGGGAGAGTTTCGTACAGGACTACCCCACACTTGATCAAACTAAATGATTAACTTTAGACCATAAACAATTTTACTAAAAGGTGAGTTTCTACTCAGAATATGGACTAGTCATTACTAACAACCATGTTCCCACATAAACATGTCCAAAAGCTCACGTAAAAGAAGACAAGAAATAAGAAAAGCCCCATATTGACTACGACATTGTTGATAGTGATATCATCATGCTGGTTAAGGATAAGAGTGTATAGTGGATTTGAAATTGGAAGTTACCATCACTTAGTGCTAAGCAGGATAAAAGTGGATATTATATTGACAAGAACAGTATGTAAGAAATTTTAAAAATAATTAAATTGGAGCCGATTTTACAGGTAAACTGTAGACTTGACTATACAACCATCATTGAAGAAAATGTCAAAGTTTTCCGCTTGAAGTCTCAGTGGTAAACTTTGAAGAAAACATTGATTGACTCCACTAGGGAGGCATGTCGTCTACAAGGATAGAAAAATAGCAACAGCATGGTGGACACAAGAAGTTAAAGAAGCAGCTGTGGAAAAGAAGAAAGCATACAGAAAATTCCTACAAATAAGTCGTCAGATTACTCAAAAGAATACAGAAAAAATATATAAAAAAAGTAAAAAAAAAAAAAAAAAGACCGACCTAAGCTGCACATACCGGTCACCGAATTCGAAACTTTTATGCAGATACATGTAAACGTCAGTTACTCAGCGTTATATGCAAAATACTTGATCACGTGCGTCACCACGTGTTCTAGGCAACTATTCAAGAATGTTGCTGGTGCAAGAAATTGCTAACAGTATTGATCACAATGGGAAAAATAAAGGACTTTTTGAAGTTCGATAAAGGGTTTATTGTGAGTGACCGCCTGGCTGGAGCCACGATTTTGAAAACAGCAGAGCTGACTGGTTTCTCAAAAGGTGAGATATCTTGGGTATTCAATCAGTGGAAAAATAATTCCCACATTGCTTGTATAAGAAGTGTAATTGTGGTCCTGAGATAGTCTCCCAGGAACGAGATCGCTGTCGTCTGCGAAGCCTTGTACGGACAAACAGAACTTCTCGTATGCAGCAACCGATCAAAGCCTTTAATGAGGCTGTTTCTGACCCATACCTCACTGAACTACGCGCAGAGAATTGAAGAGGATCGATAATGGCGGTCGCATGCCTATACAGAAAACCACTGATTTCTGCGAACAACCGGAAAGTTCGTCTACAGTTCATCAGGAATACTGTGACTGGACAGTGGAAAAAGTCATGTCGTGCGACGGGTCACAGTACATCTTATTCTGCACTGACGGTAGGTAGAGCGTTTGGCGGGAGCCCAATGAACCCAGCTTGCCTTGTAAATAAAACTCAAGGTTCTGGAGATGGTGTCATGGTGTGGCGCATGTTCTGTTGATCTCGAACTGCCCCAGATATTGCTGCAAGGTCGGGTTTCCTCGGAATATTTGAACATTGTTGCCGATCAAGCTCATCACTCGCTGGCTAAAAAGTCATTGACTTGTTAGCCAGCGAGTGATGGTTGTTTCATGGACTACAATGCTACTGTCCTTCTTGCGAAAATTGTTCAGCAGTGGTACAGGGACTTCTACCATCTTTTCTGGCCACCACAAAGCTCGGATCTGAATATGAATGTATGGAACATGTTAGAAAAACAGATCCGGGAGCAAATTCCTCTTTCGTTAAATCTGAGCCTGTTAAAGGATTAAAGGACTGTCTGGTGAACAGTCCTCCTATACTGTAGACGTAGATGCAATCAAACAACTTATGGAATCTATACCAAACCTCATGTGTGCTGTAATTCGGGCTAAAGGAGGTCCAACACGGTATTAAATAAAAGTTTCTAATTCAGTGGCCGGTATGTGTATATGTAGGTAGCTAAACAAAAATTATGAGAAGACTTTGGTAAGATTATAGAAGGTAAATATCAAGAAGATGGCAAAATATTCTGGAGATTGTTGAAAAAGCTCAGAAATGGAGGAAAGAGAGCTATAAAATGACTTAGAGATGATAATGGTGTCATAAAAAGTGAAGATAAATATATCCTAGATGTCTCGAGTAATTACTTTGAAAGATAAAAAAAAATCAGCTAATGCCTTTTAATCCCGTATAGGGAGTACACGAGGCCGTTTAGCCCTATCTAACTTTTTGGAGACCGAGTGGGCAGCTCAATCTCCACTGGCAGCCAATCAGAGATAGCTGGCCCAAGGCTCTCACTAATTAAGTGGCACGCAGTAAAGAGAGACGAGATAGCGGCTCAACAGGTGCCGCCATCTCGTCGTCCCTAACTCTAACAATATATTAATGTCTGAAAGAATGTGGGTTCCACGGTCGATTTTCTTGAGTTTACGGGACGAAAAACCCGAGTTTCCGGGAGAAAAAACCGCTTGCCCGTGCCAGACATCGACTAACTCGGAAACCGGTCGAAAAAAGGCTTAGAAAAATTTCCTTTAGTCGACGACTAGATTCGAAACAAAGTCTTCCTTCGTGCGGTCAAGCGCCGTGGTGTGTAAACGCCACATCCATTGAACTACACAGGCTCTTTCTAAATAAAACAAGCAGCGACAGCACAGTGGTACAATGCACTCAACAGGAATGCAGTCAAGAATACATATCAACACGCGAAGTAAAAAGTTATCAAAAACTTCAAATGTGGAAAGGCAGCTGGAATTGATGATATTCAATCAGAAATGCTCAAATATAGAGGTCTAAAAGTTTTACAGTAATTGCATTGCATAATCAGAACAGTTGGTCAGAATGTCAAATTCCGGTCAACTGGAACAGAATTTTCATAGTATCCAACTATAAAAAAAAAAGTGAAATAAAGCTGAATGTAAGTAATGTAGAGGTATTTTCCTAGTTAGTTTCCTGAAAGTTTATCCGACTATACTTGGAAAAATGACTAAGAAAAACTGCAGAAAGGAAGCTTGTAGAAGAAGAAGAAGAAGAAGTAGAACAAGTTGGGTTCTGACCAATAGAGGTCGTAAAGAGAGATTTTTGCTTTGAGAAAATTAGTTGAGAAATCATCGAAATATGACAAGGATCTGTACTTAAGTTTTGTAGATCTGGAAAAGCATATGACAAGGTGCCCAGAGAAAAGCTTTCCAAAACACTACAGCTATATGACGGGACATTATATAGATTGATATATAGTCTATATGTGAATTATAAGTCAATAGTTAGAATTAAAGGAAGGGGTTAGACATGGATGATCTCCACTCTTATTCATCATGTATATGCTCATTATGACCGAAAGTGGCATTAAACCTGATATTCGAATTGGAGATGCAAAATGTAGCTCTGCTTTATGAAGATAATGTGCTCCTAAACATAGTAGTTACCAGGATTCTCTAACTAAATTGCACGCCAGCTGTAACAAATTTGGCATGAAAATCAGCAATAAAGAAAACAAAACTGTGAAGAAATCGAGTACAGATTTCAACGCAGAAACATATAGAAACCTTCAGTTGAATTCTCAATGAACGTAAAGAGCAAAACATCGTGAAGATGAAAAATTAAATTTGAAAGTATAGAACAGAATAAGCAAATTAAGCCAGCAATATGCAGGACGGTGTTCAAACTAGTTCAAACATCTGAGAGTTGGGTTAGAAATAAAGCACTTAATCAAAGATTGGGGACCACAGATATGAGAGTTCTTAGGAAAATTAGGAGCCCTGAGTAGATGGCATCCATGGAAGAATCACATTAGGAAGGAACCTGACATTGCTTTCATTTAAGAATGTGTGAGCAGGGCTAATCTAAGATGGTTTATCTTAAACAGAATGGAAGAGAAAAGATTAGCAAAAATAGATATTTGATACTAAGATGGCAAGAAAAAGTCCCAGAGGAAGACCAAAGTGGATTGGTTTATTCAAAAAAAAAAAAAATTGGAGTGCTCACAAGTAATAGACTAATTTGAAAGAAAATTGTTGATATGAGATTAATACTAATGTAAACTTAATCGTGTAGTGCTGTCATAGCAACCTGAACAACCTTTGAGGGCACATGTCAGGAAATGAATGATGGTCAGTGTTGTTGTTCAGTATTATGTCGGTGCAACTAAGGGCATAAGGCAAAGTGTGCACTTTGATCTTCTTGTGCGCTTATACGAGGGTGAAGAGCTCAAGGATCTGAGAATATTTCTTACGTCCTAAGTAGGATTCGATTCAGGTCTTTCTACTCGAGTTGGGCAGTTATCGAACAATAAAACAGTTCTGTGACTGTTTAGGTAACAGTTAACAAACAACAGTTAGTACCACTTCTACAGTTCAATGTTCGTTAGCACATTTATAAAAGTTAAGGAGATCAGTTGTCCACAGAGTGTGGCATTATTGTCTTAATCCCCATTAAATTTGTCATTATTCTTATTTACTTAATTTTATGCCTCTATTGTTCAACGTTATTCCATTTTAAGTTTTTAACTGTATGCTAATACAGGTATGTTTTCTTTTTCGTTTCTCCCCCCCCCTCTCTCTCTTTAATATCCTTTTCCTCCCTACTTGTTTTCCCTCTATGCTTACAATTGAGTTAAAGCATATGCAATAACTTAATTTTATTATTAATTTTGTGGCTATTTAGCCTATTTTTGTTTTATTTTATTTATTTTGTTAATTGTATTATTTTGTTATTTTTTCCTGTAGCCATGATTTATAATCATTAAAATAATCTCTATTCAACTTTTTTGTTTAATTATGTTTATTAACCTTTTTTTTACTTGATTATTATTGTTTAATCTCCTTTAAGATATCTTTGATTAAGTTTTCTTAATTATTGATTTAATAGAAAGAATAAAAAAAATATCGAAATAAAAAAATAATAAAAATGCACTTATCATGGAAAAGGAAAATATATTATTAGAGTATTGCTACATGACACCTCCAAGGAGTGCAAGAATTCCATCGTGTGAGGGCGCTTAAACACCGCATCTTGTCTATACTGTTTAATTTGTACTACGCCATCTATCGCTCACTAATTCGCTACATAATCACATTCCATATATCGCCCAGCGATAGTATTTTAGTCTGTTTAATCGAGTATGTTGCAGGGCGATATGTATGAATTTATGTGGATTAAAAATGTGATTTTTTTTTTAATCTGTTAATCCACTTTCAAGTGTAAAAAAAACCCCAAATGAAGATTTCATTTGGGCTTTTTTGCGAAGAGAATCGAACTGAAGTCATATCCAGTTGAAGAGTACATTATCCCGTTGTTCTTCCAACTGCGCACTGGCGAAACTTATACTGTATGTGGCACTTTGTTAATTTTGTAAAACTATATGCTCGTTGTAATAATAATAATAATAATAATAATAATAATAATAATAATAATAATAATAATAATAATAATCCATGGTACTTAAAGGCTCTGTCAAGATTGACTTGATAGGTCATGATTAAAGATAAGGTGGTTATTCTATACCTAAATATATATTTTTGCGCATAAATTGTATGCTTTCTTCTGAATGGATGAAAAACAGGAGTTCAAGTGAGGAAAAAATCAAAACCACCTCCATGTGAGACCGGCTAAGTTACCTTCAATTAAAATCTTATAAAAGTTCTTTTTGTTTTAGATAGGATTCGAACTTTGGTTTTTCCAATCAAAAGGTTTCGTTGAATGAACTGCGAAGATTCTTCGATGTTTATTATACATCTGCATATATTGATGCTGTCAATAAATTATTATTATTATTATTATTATTATTATTATTATTATTATTATTATTATTATTATTATTATTAGAGTTGTTTTTATTATTATTGCCTTTTATGATTGTCTACGATCATTTCTTTACTTGTGAGCTTGTATATTCTAGAGACATTATTGTTTTATCTAATTCTGCCACTTCAAATAATTTGAATTAATCAAAATCGAAACGATTCAATCCCTTTTGATAGAAATTAAAAACGCAAACTTGGTTAAAATTTACCAACAGGGAACGGAATTGTTTTGTCAAAATTTGGCAAATGATTGCCGATGACTGGTGATTGAAACCGAATTCGGTTTCAGATTTGATCTACATGGATATTGAATGCCTTCTAAATCCAAACCAGAGCGGAGTTATTGCAATATACAGTACAATTTTTTCTTTCTGTGTTTCGACAATTTGTGACTGGGATTGGCGAGACAATTTTTTTGTAAAGAGTTTGTAAGATTTCACTAATATATGAAATATTAGTGAAATCTGTACACTTAGAGGTACTGAAATAATTTGAGTACGTACGGACGAAAGAAAAAAAAAGAAATGTGTTAGAATCGAGATAGATTCATACATATTTTGCGTAAAATCATTCATTATGAATTGAACCTGGATGGCAGATGATTTCTAATTCCCCACGTGAGACGACCACTACCCTTTTTAGTGGATGACCTGAAAAAAAAAAGTACCCTATTGTGTCTTTAGAACTGCGTTCTCGGATTATTTAACCCTACCTGTGATGTGGATTATAGACTTTACTTAATGAGTAGTTAAAAGTTATATTCAATATAGTGAATATATTTAAATAAATAATGAGAACACTAATCCCAGAGTGATGAGTACTAATCTCAACTGTAAGTTAATTGCAGAGCATACAATAGTGTAGACTAAATTCCGACCACAGAATAGTAAGTGCACATATAAAACTTCGTCTCTGTGCTTTTAAACCTAAACAAGAATAACAAATAAATATCACTGGAATGACCTAGCTCTTCCTACCGTACAAATTCAGTATAACTCAAAAACTAATGGAATGTTCGATGCCTGAAGACCATCCCTTAGTTTTGTTCATATTGTACAATCAATCCATGAGGTAGCAGCAAAAACTGAGCAAATGGATGGATGGTCGCTAAGACTTCTTCATCTTCTCAAAGGAAATGGGTAACACACAACACTGAAGACTTGATAAAAAAAACGCAAAGACATTAAGCAGCAATACAGGAATCAGAGAACGCACAATCTACATAATTAAAAGAATAAATGATGAAGTATATATGTCCTTTCGAAATGGTGACGAAAACCATCTCCAGGCTATCTGTCAAAAATCAGAACTCTATCAAATTACTCATAATACCAGAGAAATGTACCTAGCAGCTAATTCTTTATGTACCAAGGCGAGGAAGCCCAAAAAATTTAGAATAAAAGCTAAAAACGTTTATCTTCTGGATACCTAATGATAAAAGTGAAGAACTCTTACTATGGAAGAACCTTCGAAAAACTATTCAATAATTCATCATTTAACTTTATTACAAATGCTTTGCAAGACATGATAATCCAAAAAGAACTTATTATTAGGTGTAACAATTTTACGATGCAAGAATTTGAAACAGTACTGAAAACCAAAAAGAATGAGAAATCATCTGGATTGGATGGTATAACAACAGAAGCTATTAAATATGGAGGAAAAGAGTTTTGGAAACAACTGTTAAATATCTGTAATACAGTTCTAGCTACATTCGACATTTCATCACAATGGAGAGCAGGCCTAATAATGCTAATACCCAAGAAAGCTAATATGAACAACCCAGAAAATTACAGTGGAATCATATTACTTCCTGCCACACTAAAATTTATAACAGGATTCTTCTAAAACGAATAGAACCATATGTAACACCTGTTCGACTCAAAAATCAGCAAGTTTCTTGAAAAAAAAACAGAAGCACTGTTGAACACATCGACTGCCTTAGAAGGTTGTTAGAGGATCAAAAGATAAAATCCTTCGCTTAATCTTAAACTTCATAGATTTCTCAAAACTTTCGATTCAATCAATAGACAAGGGATGTTCTAATTTCTCAGTTATTATAGCATACCCTTGAAAGTAATCAAAGCAGTAGCAGAACCGTACCAGAACTATCATGGGGGATGGTTAATGGAGAGATGACTGAGAGCTTTCCTGTTTACACTGGAATTCTTCGAGAAGACTTTTTGGCACCATATCTTTTCATTATTACGCTTGATTATTTATTCAGATTCACAGGAAATTGGTATGGAATAATTCTTGAAGATTCGGCTGGATAAACCACATAAGCGGTCTTTGTTTTGCAGATGATGCTTTATTGACTCGAACACTCAGACTGCCCAAAACCACTTGGATAATTGATGTAAAAATGAAGCAGTGGTCAGGTTGGCAATCAATACCAGTAAAACTGAAGTCCCAAAAAACAGAATGGAAGGAGACATTAAGCTGAATGGCCACATTCTTGAATAAGTAAATGATTTTCAGTACCTTGGTTCCTACATCGATACTCTAACTGACAGTGAAAAGAAAACAGAAAAATCTTCAGTTCCATAAAAGTTTAACTAATATCTGGAAATCCAATATCATCACCAGAAATCTCAAAATTCGTCTGCAAAACCACCAGTTGAGCTATATTTACACGTGGTACCCAGACATGGAACATCACTGCTCAACGAGCAGTTAATATCATCAATAGCGCTTAAAGACACGTGCCTCCGAACATTACTAGGATATACATGACAAGATAACATTCCCAATACTGTCATCATTCTTGAAGAAAGCCAGCAAAAACCCATAGAAAAAACATTTTAAAATAAATAAATAAACTGAGATGGTTGGGACACCAACTTAGATATTCATTCACATACATTCAGTGTTCTTGCTCTCTACAGGCCAACTAATGGACACAGAGGGAGAAGAATACTAAGGAAACAGTTTTGGCAATACATAAGCAAACTTCTTTCTGAAGATGAGACTCGTGAGCATCTAACATTTACCAATTTGCACAAAACAGAGCAATCTGACTCACTTTCATCTAATAGATTCTAACTCCATGAGTTTTTTGCTATATAAACATTTCTGTATATAATTCCCTCTTCATACATGAATAAATATGATGACGACGATGATTAATCCCAATATTCTTTCAATAATTTTCATTAATTCATAAAAAAAATCGACTGTAGAATTCAGAGTATTTCAAGGACAATAGCATATAGTGTTACGGTAAAGGACCACGGTATTGTGGCAGTTGTCTACCATACCCTCTCCAGTGAATGCCGTTTAAAATCATTGATAGTCTTGGGTAGTAAATCTCTGATTAGCTAAAGGTGGAGATTGACTCCCCTGCAATTTACAAAAAGTTAGGGATTAAACGATTGTCTTGGGGGATTAAAACTATCATTGGCTTTTTTCTATTAATTCAGTAATTAACTGTCGATATTATCCTCTGACTTTGTTTCACATACAGATTTCTTTCAAATTTCAACAATTACGTATGCACTGTAACTCGATCTTATAATGACAAATCTGCTTACTATTGTGATCACGGTTATCGAAAGATTTCTTTTTCTTTTCTTTTTTTTCCTTCTTTCTTTCGTCATATTGTTTTCATACCTGCCTGATAGCAGCACCGAAATACACATTTTCCCAGTTAATGTCAAAATTCAGGTAATGTTTTTCTTCTATTATGGCATCATCATCTGAGTGAGCCACTGAATGGGAAGCTACTAATTTTAATAACCGAAGTGTAACTTTAAGAAACAAAGTTTACAATTTCTATTGCAGGAACGTCTTACTTATACAACAATATAACGATTATGGCTACTATGTTACCCTTAGTCACGTTTTATTTACTATATACAGTATTTCTATTTTTTTATTTTTTATTTTGTTTCAAAAAAAAAATGACGTTGAAAATGATACGTGACTAAGGATAACATTGAACCTATTATGAACAGAACGGAAAAGTAGATGGAGTCGTTGAAAGGAGTTCCAGTCAAGTTTTGAGCTGGAAATATGCGTTATATTTAAATGATTTAAGAGAGTTTTAATGTCAAGAGCAACAGTTAAAGCAAGAAGCTGTTGCTGCGAGTATAGTGATGGTAAATCAATCGATTATCCTGTAAATAAAGTGAGAAAAAATCAAACCAAAAGTGATTTATGGAGCAGTTACAGTAATTGTGTTCCGCTGTGCTGGTCTAAACAACAACACATTTTATGATTTCGTGAGGATTCACTTTCAAGGGTTAAAAAAGGTTAAAAAAAATAAGATGAGTGAAAATGAAATTTTCTGTGTCATTACATTTCTCTTTTTTGTTTCACTGGATGAAAAAGTGCTTACAAGAACATTACATTTTTACCAGAGAGTGGGTAAGATGAGCGGAACGCTTGAATGAGTCTGAACAATGGGAAATGATATGGGTGGATGATTTGGCTGATATTACTTTCTGTGATGTGATGATGCGCTATTAGGTCAGAAATCACGCACGTCTAAAGATATGTCACGGCAGATTATAGGCTGAACGGGATTCCAGCATCCTTTCTGGTCACGCTTTGGAATATATGATTGGAGGGAGGACTATCAAGGTCACTATAGCTGTGGAAAACCAAAACTAAAATTGTTATCCATCAATTTATGCGTGTATACACTGGGATGTATTCAATAACATCAGCCAGCTTAAATCTAGGGTTACTCAGAAAAGCCTTGGCGTGAGATACATCTGAGATCTGTAAAAGAAATGCACACCTGCTGGAGGCATTGTCTTAATTGACTAATTAACTGTCCATGTAATTTAATTCCTCTTTATGTACGAATCTAAAGTACCTTAAGTTCTTCAGTCTACACAACCTTGAATATAATTTATGTATTTAAAAACAAAAAAATAACAACTAAAGAAAGGCTTCTTCTTGTCCAAGAATATTTATGAAATATCTTGTCCAGCTGGAGATTTATAAATTTTCTCCTTTCCCTTAGGGTGATTAAGTACTTAACATTAGTCGTCATTTAGTCTCTTGCTTATTATCAGAACAGCTCATCAAAGAAAGCAGTGATGTATGTGTGTGTGTGTGTGTGTGTGTGTGTGTGTGTGTGTGTGTGTGTGTGTTAAAGATACCAAGCAATTTTATAAGCTAGGTTTTTAATCCTTTTTCCCAAGTAAGCTAACAGACAAGTAAGTTGCCTCAGACCTGAACTACGTGCAAGTCTGAGGCAACTCGTTGCAAAGGTGGCGTAAGATACGATCACTTTTCTTGGTATTTTCCCCTAATGCAAAGCACATTCCCTTGCGGAGATGTATGATGCTATGCATTACTGTTTGCTTACTTGGGAAGAAGGATTAAAACCTAGCTTATAAAATTGCTTGGTATCTTTAACATAGTAGTATATACCCAAGGTAAAAAACTTTCTACATCTTACTCTCATCCTGAGATTTATATTTAATGAAGTTAAAGCACCTTGTGGCAATTTGTTTAGACAAAATTTATAAGCTCTGCATTATTTTAACCTTGGTATTTTTTAGGTCTGACTCCCACTGACGAGACCTCAAAAAAAAGGTCGAAACCGGCGCGGCTCTGGCTCTGATTTGAGAGGCTCTGCTTGGGGGTAGGTTTTTGCCTGTCTCTGAGTGGAGCCACCGCTGAGATTATGGCTCTGCTTGGTCGTGGGGGTGAGCCTGCCACTCGGTAGAGTCAATGCTGAGAAGTTCTTCTCGGTGATGGGGTGAACCTGTCACTGAGTGGAACAACGTTGAGTTGGGCGATCTTTCGGGATCGTGTTATTTTTAGAGCCGCTTCACCTATACAAAGGTCGAAACCGGTCTGGGTAGTAACTATTACCTTTAATGCATACCATCATACATCTCCGCAAGGGAATGTGCTTTGCATTAGGGGAAAATACCAAAAAAAGTGATTGGATCTTACTCCACCTTTGCAACGAGTTGCCTCAGACTTGCACTATGTGCAGGCGCAAACTTGACTTACTTGTCTCTTTGCTTACTTAGGAAGAAGGATTAAAACCTAGCTTATAAAATTGTTTGGTATCTTTAACATAGTATATACCCAAGGTAAAAAACTTTCTACATATATATATGTAGAGAGTTTTTTACCTTGGGTATAATATATGTTAAAGATACCAAGCTATTTTAAATATAAACCTTACTCCACCTTTGCAACGAGTTGCCTCAGACTTGCACTATGTGCAGGCGCAAACTTGACTTACTTGTCTCTTTGCTTACTTGGGAAGAAGGATTAAAACCTAGCTTATAAAATTGTTTGGTATCTTTAACATAGTATATACCCAAGGTAAAAAACTTTCTACATATATATATGTAGAGAGTTTTTTACCTTGGGTATAATATATGTTAAAGATACCAAGCTATTTTAAATATAAACCTGGTTTTTTACTCCATTTCCCAAGTAAGCAAACAGACAAGTCAGTCAAGTTTGCGCCTGAAAGTGTTGCAAGTCTAGCTGACCCTGCACGTAGTAAAACTTAGTATTTCTTAGCCTGGCTCCCATTGATGAGACCTTAATAAAGGTCGAAACTGGTCTGGGTAGTAGCCCCTTGCCTTTAATACATAGCATCATACATCTCCTCCAAGAGATGTGCTTTTCATTATTAAGGGTAAATATTAAGAATAGTGATCAGAGCTTATTCTTCCTTTACCAAGAGTTGCCTTGACTTGAACTACGTGTAGGGTCAGCTAGACTTGTCACACTTGCAGGCGCAAATTTGACTGACTTGTCTGTTTGCTTACTTGGGAAATGGAGTAAAAAAACAGGTTTATATTTAAAATAGCTTGGTATCTTTAACATATATATATATATATATATATATATATTCGGTAAGCGTAGTAGTGGTTTCACACCGGGTAACGAAATTCATCTCCCACCTAAAGACAATCACACACATCCACATCCATGCTCGCTGCAGGATCATGGGAATATGGTCGAAAACAGATAGGAACCGTACTGTTTAGAAGCACGCATCATATTTTGACTTCTGTTTCTTCGCTAACTATAAAAACTTATTACTTAGGGTATGTTTTCCACAGGATGTTGTATTTACATCTGTATTAGATTACTCTGATATTAATAATTCTCCTGAAATAACGCTTACATTAATAATCTACTTTTCCTCTACCCAAACAAGAGCACCAGCATAGCTCGTGAGATTCTCAAGACTGCCAATTAGTTTTTTTTTTTTTTTTAATGTTATTATAATGCTTCCCAAGCTGGAGAGTACATGTATGCTAATTTCGTGTGTTTCCGACTGGAGAACAGACATAACATAGAACTTAATATTTTACTTTCCCTGACCTTAACTATACGTCGTTAAAAATCGGAAATGGTTTGCTAGCGATGGCATCTATCTAAATTTCGCTAGATCTATCGAACTGGATATGGCCATAAAGTTTGTAACATTTAAAGTGATTTAGTTAGACAACAGCTAAGGAAATTTGTGGACAATGGATGAAGATATAAAGCGTATTCTAAGTCATAATTGCAAAAAAGTTGTTCCCATTAAGGGTAAGAGAAACACAATATTCAAGTACACCATGAATGATATCACCTTCTTATATACGAACGAATATGGACCAAACTTAAATAATAAGTTTATGAGTTTTAAATTATTAGCCGGAGAAATTAAGACTCTGATTGTGGTGGGTTTCTGAGACTTGACTTAACGATGATGTTCATAATATCGAAGAGCATAATGACAATTATAATGCTGTTAGAAGAGACCAAATAGGCAAAAGAGGAAGGAAACTGTTACTATTTATCAAGGAAGATTTGGACTATTGGATCGATGACATGTGAAGTTCCTATTCGAGTCAGGCATTTGAAAGCATTAATTGAGAGAGACCTTGTTTAATGGAGGAGACACTAATGCAAACGTGATAGCACTGAGGGTCGTCTTGATTAATGAAATGTTCAAGTTTATTCCTAAAACTAAATTTTGTAATAAATTTGGAGTAAGTTGGTTGAATAACGAAGTTCTTAAAGTAATACGTTATCAGAAATAACTATGAAAAGATAACATGGTATATCATGTATTAATATTATTACTATTTACTACTACTTACTATTACTATTATTATTAATACTATGTATTATAGACAAAGTAATGAAAAAAATTAATACGATTCGTATCGAGGTTATTCTTGAATGAAGTCATTAGTTGGATAGACCAAGGCTGTGAAGAAATTTATTTGGATTTTATCAAAGCCTTTGGTGGTGTTCCACATAAGAGCCTACTGGTCTTCTCTACCAAACAGATATTGAAGATCATCTAGTGAGAAATTGCTCTTCTTAGGGAAAGAGCACATCATCTCCAAGTCTGAAGAAGGTCCAAACACTTTTTTAATGACTTACATGGTATTGTAGATTACGAATTCTTTCTTAATCAAATCAAACTTATTATTCCTCTTTATAGTGCTTCTATCCCTCTTGGTGCAAGGTCCGCTATGATTATGCGACTGTGGGAAACACGAACCGACTTATAGCAGAGTCTGACGTTCGGGGGGAAGGAGGAAATACTTTTAATGACTGTAGAAGCGTGTGTGTTCATGAGGCCGGTTTGCCTGTTCTGGGGGACGAAAAACCCCCTTACCTCCGTAGGAGATCGGCTAACTCACCTTTGGTTGAAAGAGACCACCAGATAAAAGTTCTTCACGTCACTGACGCGAATCGAACCCAGGTCTTTCCGACCAAAGGGTTTCGTCTATACCGACTGAGCTACAGACGGTATAGACGAATTGGGTTGTTTTATCCGAAAACGACATAAGAAAGGGGTCAAAAGTGTCACTGCTCTTTTTGTGCATCCTCCTTATTGAATATCAGAAGACATTTTCTTTTTAGAAACTAAAGTAAAGAGAAGAACAATTTATTGGTATCATCACAAAAAAAAAAAGAAAAAAAATGCAAGTTATATTTTCTTCGTTTTAAACACGGGACTTCTGCAAATATTTCAGCAATGATGCGACTAGGTCATTAAGCGGCAAGAACATCGAATGAATGGAAAAAATGGAAAAGCAGAC
Organism: Typopeltis vanoorti; assembly: GCF_054136105.1. Classification (NCBI taxonomy): domain Eukaryota; kingdom Metazoa; phylum Arthropoda; class Arachnida; order Uropygi; family Thelyphonidae; genus Typopeltis; species Typopeltis vanoorti. The sequence continues at coordinate 65,242,517 of NC_143564.1, read as the reverse complement.
AAACGAGCTTATCCGAGAAAGAAAGAAAGAAAGAAAGAGATTAAGTGACAGGCACGCGACTTTGTAACGGAAGTGCTATTAATTTAGTAGGAATAAATTTTGTTTACGTATACGTCATATTTAGTTCAGCACCGTCATGGATATTGACGTTACCGGAGGTAAGTAATGAGGGAAATGATAATTTGATACGACACTGCTGAAACTATATTAACTCATTAAACTTCGTATTACGTTATAACTTCTACGTTTAGTTATTATTTTTTTTTTTATATAAATTTAAGGAATTTATAAAAAGTAAGTGAGTTTTGTTATCAAAATATCAAAACCTTTTAATGTGTTCGTAGTTAAGAGAGAGTTCTGAAGGAGCTTCACTAAACATCATGCGGGGTAACGATATATTCAGGAGCATTTTTTCTCTTTCTCCTCTCAACTGCAACTAAATAATAATTTCAAAAGTTATTCCAATCTGCAAAGTAGTACGATACGGTTTTTGCAAACTTTAAACGGAAGCCTCGGCAAAAGCTTACATTATTGCTAACGGCGATGTCTCTCTGCGCCTTCTCCGTTGACGATTGCGCGATGTTCTGGACAACCAGAAATTAACATGGACTACCTCCAAGCAGGAGAACAACGTCGAGACATGATGTTCCTGTGTCACGCAGATAATGAACGTAACGCGACCCCTCCCCTCGGACCTATAAAGTACTAGGTTGCCGTCAGTCTACGAGCACACTTCGAAACAAACGCGAGGGCCGACGAACTCACTAATGAGCAGAAGAGAAGGACTCAAATATCGACTTGCGTAAAGACGCCCGCTTCCAGTGTAGCGTCTGTTATTTCTTTTTTTTTTCTCCTCTTTTTTTTTTCTTTTTTTTTTACGACAAGAAGGTATTCTGTTGTTCAAGCATGGAGGTCGGGTCAAGAAAACAGCAGTAAAGATATGATGGATCCCCATCCCAAAAGCAGGTTATTAGTGTCGTTGTTACATCTAGTGTTTCCAACCCTACATCTAATAATATATCAAGTTCGGAAAGGGGGGAACAATGAATGAGATTGGATAACGTCCAGTCGTATTAAGTTGCAGCGTCGAAAAATCATTAATACTGCAAGAAAATGCGATTGACAAATGAAACCAGCGTTCTTCTTTTGAAAAAATGATAACTTTCAGGTTCTCTCAAGGTAGTTTGGTAAGATCATTTGAAAATCTTTATATTAGTGCGGTCCAGCTTTCTTACAAAGGATATATTTTGTTAAAATACAGATAGCGAAATATCTCACAATTCAGGAGACTGAAATGCTTCCGTTACATCTAAATATATCAGCGAGTAGCCTTGAATTTTCTGCAGTTCTTATCACTATCTACTTGATACTTTTATTATTTGATTTCAGTCAATGTACACTAGACGAAGTCCTCGAGAGTAGAACACATCTAGTTGCGTTCTTTTTTATAACAATATATAGAGCAGTTTACTGCATTTTTGTGTTCCCTCAACTTAATTAGCTATAAAATTTATATACAATGAGTGAGTGATCACTTCATTTGGAATACCTACCCATTTTTCACTCAGTGTATATGTACCCCGAATATCCTGTGGCATAGTACTGGGTGCATGCTAAATGGCTAGGTGTGTACAGTTTATTAACTTCCTGCGAAGTGTTATCATAGGCTGTCATATTAGTCAGCAACACTTGGTGCAACTGAAATGTAATTAACACTTCCGTGGCGCAGTAGCCAGGGTTATTTGATATACTATGTTGAGGGTAAGTTAGCCTGTCTCATACGAAAAAAAAAAACGTTGCCACCTCCCTATTTGTTAGAGAACACGCGCGCAGTGATAATACAGTGATAGTCCTGTCATGGCTCGGCCTCCTTAATTCAAAACAACCTAAATATATATATATATATTTATGAAATCCAAGTAAATTAATTATTCCTATGACAATGTAGCAAAACAGAATTTTACGCATCAGTACTAGTATTTGGTTAGAATTACGGTGGAAGAAACTACGACTATGAGACCAGAGTATTATTGCCTGCTGATTATTACATGAGTTCTCCAGCCTTTGGTCGGTTTTGAGGGAACAAATATCCTGCCTCTGTGTGAGACCGGTTAACTCACCTTCGACTGAAAAGTCCACATAAATACTACCGAAAAGAATAAACTGAATATTTTCAAAAGTGCTACTCTTCATTTGTTTATTTATTTCGCCAGCGCAGTGTAACAAATAAATTAATTATGGATTCGTCGATAAAAGAGGCTATCTCTTGTGCTGTTTATACTTTATACTGATTATTCCTGTGTTATATTTAATATAATGTCTATTACGTTTTTAAGGTTTTAACCAGAACGTCTTCAAGATATGTACAAGGGAGTTGCTGATTCTAAAACCTCAACATGAAATGAAAATTTTCGTTTGTAGTTACTGACAGTTAGATAAGCACTTTTTTTTTTTTTTTTCGTAATCATTCTTTTTCCTTTTTTCCCCTCTTTTATCTTGCGGTGTCGGGGGTTTTCTATTCATTTAACCGCAACCGTACACGAAGATAAGGTGGTTGGCCCTATGCCTCCCAGTGTATCCTATGTCTGTAGAAGGGTTGAGTTCTCAAGGCCGGTTTGCATGCTTGCGGGATAAAAAAAAGCCCAGATAAACCGGGGAGAAAAACCCTAGTCTACCCCCAAGACCGGCTAACTTGGCTATGTCAGAGAAAGATTCTAACGTCGGAGATGGGAATCGAGTCCAGTACGCTCCTTTCCCAGGCATATGGTTGCGAGGCGCATAGCCACTCGGCTAACCAAGCGGACTTATTTTTAATACCTTAAATACCTATAAATAGTAGAATAACTGATTTAAATTGGTTGAACAATGCGATTTGTAGATGTGTTTGCCAATTTTACTTTCTTCAATTTCCTTCCTAACTTCGCCCACCATTTTGGTCCAATTGTGACTAATTTGTCAAGACAACTTGAAACAATACAAGAAATAGCGATAACCGATTTTGACCGAAATCGGTCGAATGATTTGACTTATAGAATTTATGGAGAGGAAGTAATCACACCTTAGCGATGTTGGGCTAAAATTCAAAGGAATTAAGCAAAATAAGAAACATTTATTTGAAAATTAGTCGAAATCAGTTGTGCGGTGCGACCGGTAAAGGTATTGTCTGCGAATGAGGAGAAGAAAAAATTACTTTTTTTTTTTTGGGGGGGGGGGTGCAGTTTTTTTTCACTATTTTCAAAGCTCTCTAGGTTCTTTCATTAATTGGATTGAATAATTCAAATTTGGCCAACCGTTTCTTGTTGACTACATTTCTACAATAAAACTCTAATCGATAATATTAAACTTAGAAACGAAGTGACAGTAAATGAATTTTGTCCTTCATAATTCTTGTAATAAGAATAATTACTCTCGGCACTACCTGAGAGTCATCTGCCGTGACTTCATTAACACAAGCGCAAGGGCTGTCATTTTTAGATGACCTCAGGAACCATGACTTATTCTTCCAAAAACTACCTATTGAACAACAATTCACGTAGAAACGCACGTGTTTATTTCATGTCCACAAAATCTAAACAATATTATTGTCTTCAAAATTAGAATGAGATATTCGTTATAATCCACCAAAGAAATCTGTGGTATCCCAGGAGTTATCCAAGTATTAACAATCTGAAAATAGCAGAGGATATCTATTAGGTATCCTCTTTTGTTGCTTCTATTGGAAACAACGAAAAATTATTCAGTATTTGTTATTTATAGTGGCTTTAATATCGAAGTGGATCGTTTTATCTTTGTTGTATGATTTCAACCATACTTCTAAAATACTATTATTACTATTATTAAAATGAGGCTCTTTATGAATCGCCTTGTTTTTCCAATATTTGCTATTATGAAGATTAAATGCTTTCTCGAAAAAAACCAACTACCCATTTTTTAAACCAAGTTTCCATCAGTTTCTCAAGTGCTGACTAAATCATTCTCAATTGTTATTTCAAGATGGAATTCAGCTAATGCACACATCCTGCACGAAATATCCCAAAAGCCTTTTAAGGCCACCAACGACGACGATGAAATCTAAGACGTTAATCAAAGATTAAAATGGTGATGACTGCGTCCTCTGCCTGGGATAGACTGAATTAGAAAACAATTATCAGATTCATCGGATACTTTACTTCGTGCGAGCAGTTGGCACGTCCATATCTACGGACCAAGAGATAAAAACATTTGCTGGGGAGTTGCGCTCTAAGTATTTTTGCTGATAAGACGTAGTTGGTAGGAGAAAAGAGAGCTTCCATGGAACAGTTTTAGCATGTTTGGAAATGCTACTACAGCTAAGAGTATTACTTGATGTATTTGATCGAATTTCATGGATAACCGTTTAATTTATTTCAATGTACTTAACCTCATATTGAAAGGAAAAACAGTAATCCCCTTAATCAAGTGGTCGCTTTTTATGTATACAAAATGAAAAATAAATAAATGAAAAACGATAACGTGTTGCATGCATTTGTTCAGATGCCATCAAGTGTTATTGAACAATACAATGATATTGGTTATTTAATTTATTTTTCTTACTTTTTTATATTATTGCACAGAATACGAGATTCCAGTTGGAATCTCGTATTCTTAAACTTATGTTTATTAAATTTAATTATGCTGATAGAAAATGGTCCTCGAAGAACTCTAAAGTTCTTCGCTGCAAGTACCATCTTCTTCTTCTATTTTTCGGCCCTGAGCTCTACCAATCCAATCCACTATTCCAATTTCAATCAGTTATTATTATTATTATTATTGGTGATAATAATAATAGTATACGGAATAGTATTATGATACTATTCCTTATACTGCTTCATTAAAATGAGAAATATATGTAAGAAAATGTGCATTTCAACACATATCATTCTGTTAAATCACTGCAACGAAGGAAAGAACTAAATTTATACTAAAGATGTGCAAGAGGTAAATATCAAAAGGGTAGAGGCAGATGATAGAACAAAGAATATGTTATTGAGTCTACTTAGTTTGATATAACATTACCTAACCTGTTTTTTTTTTTTTTTATTTTATTTGGTAGACAATTCGTGATCCAATTTCAAAGAATATTTGGACATTCGTAGTTTTTGCGATATATTCAGATCAACGGTTTTACAAGCTTGCAAGTCGGAAACCGTTAGATGACGTCATAATCGATGCTGGAAAAAAATAAAACGGCATCTTGTAATGGGTGTCGAATACTGTCAAGTAATTTGTTCTTTAATATCAGAAGGGGAGTGTTAAGTCAAATTTATGACGAAATATGCTTAGAAAATACTAGAGCCGAATAAGAGAATTATCTAAACTATATGTTTCTTAACTTAGCCTTATTTTCTTTCTTTCTTTCTTTTAAGTACAATGATATAGGGAACGTGCTATGTTCTACGCAAAATATAATAAATAAATATATATATATGGTGTATTATTTAAAAGTAAATTCGTAATAAAGAAAAATATATGTGGTGTGTGTCTTTATTTTGTTTATTTAAATAAATGTACATAATAGTAGAAAAGTCTTCAAATTTGAATTTTTTTAAATATCATGCATTGCACTATATACTCTAAAATACTTTGCATGGTATATTGTAATTACGAAAATACTTATATGTAATGAACTGCAAAGTTGGATAAATACTTAAATACATACCGATACTAATAAAGCAATAAGCAAAATAGACTGTTCATGATGGAAGTCATATTTGGTTCCTTTTTAAGATTAACACATACTATTTGGATTACAAGACCATAGGTTTTAATACACATATATACAAAAACATCGATTACAGTTGTCGAACATTTAAAGAGGCTGCAGTAGTCCTACGAACAGGATGTAACCTTAATCGTAACCAAGGGGTTATATTAAAGGATATGTGGAGAAATCTGATTAACTTATTAAGTTTAGCGGAGCTACATTACGCCAAAAATTATGTAACGCGACTTTGTAAAAATGACTGACTCCTCACGCTTCATACGTATCATGTCACGCGAACCTTTCCAATTTTGTGTAACTGTTGTTAACCATTTCTGCATTCATTTTTTTGCATTTACTAGTAGTTTTTTTTACCTTCTCGTCTTGACAAAGCTAGTCGGTTACAGCTAGCGAAACTAGTAGACGTTTTTGTATATATGTGTATTAAATACACATATATACTCTTGGGTATATATATGTGTATATTTTGGATCACAAGACCTGTGGTCTTGTAATCCAAATAGTATGTGTTAAGCAAAATAGACCTTAAACATTATTCAAATTCTGCTGCCAAAGTGATCAGTACAAATACATTTTTTTATGTTGCACCCATCCACGAAGGCATCTATAAACCTTAGTACATTCGTACAGTGATGGGCTAAGTATTTTTCTCCCATTTTTTTAAAAATATATATAATATATATGTGTTTTTGTAATTTTTATTTATAAATAGTCCGGAAATGCTGCTCTAGAGATCAAACGTAGAACTTTTTTAGCCACTCCAGGCCTCTAATAAGCGGGACGGTGGCCTCACACCGAGCAATGAAATTCATCTCCCACCATTTGTCATCTCCTATTTATCTCCCACCATTTAAATCATTATATAATTTAAAAGAATTAACTCCGGTGTTTTCAAAACCACTGCATGAGTGCATGATCCAAATCACCACTCTTCACTTATTTTTTACTGGATTTTTCTTTGTCATTTACTGCAAGTAAGTTGGTTATTCGATGTTGAAACCATTCATAGGTGGGATTATAATAAACAAAGAGTTCCATTGAAGTATTTCATACAAACATTTTATTACATATACGTTTTTATTACATTTTTCTAAGAATGGAAGTACTAGTTCTACTACCTCTCTCTCTCGTGTGCTATAAATAAGAATTAAGCGAAGGGCAGTCATAAACAAAAACCATAAAATGTCAGACAACGGCAAATCACTCAAGCGAAGCAGCCATTCGGAAAAATATTTAGTTACGCCGATCTATTTTATTCAGAAAAAAAAAAAAGTGGCATGCCGTTGTAGTTGGAAAATAAAATTACGATATTTTCAACAACACACTCACATCGCGATTTTTACTAATCCCGAATTATTCAGATATCAATTTATGTATCTGATAATTATGATAATAGCATTGGTTTCAAAAATCAGTGATTCAATATAATAATACTGTTTATTTCAGTATAATCTGTCACAATGCAAAAAAAAACAAACAATCTATTAAGATATATAATTCCTAGACTATTGCAAATACGCGAGTATTACACATAAAGAAACCATAGGTAACTGAACTCGTAATAAATGTTATGCTTGAGATTATCCATTATTCATGGGTGTTTCATTTGTTCTGGGTAGCGTTATCTCAATAAAGACGCTGGCCTTCAGAAGCCTGAATAAAACTCTTGACTATCATAGTTACAGTTAGGGTTGAAACTATATCCGTGTGGAAACTTTTTAGCGTTTAGTCATAAAGTCGCCGACGGATTTAACGGGAGGTTCCATCAGTTTCCTCTCTTCATATTAAAGTATCTCCGTCCTGTCCTTTGCCGTCATTTCTCAGCTGATATGTTAGAGCAGATTTGATGATGGCGAAAATGCCGAGGCGGTGACATTCATTTCTGCGCGTTTTTATCTGGATATGATGCCGCAGGGCCACCCCGCGATCTAGATAGGGAACCATTGTTTTCGAATGACCCACCGTAACCTGGAATTCGGAAAGGACTGTTGTGGAATGCACATGATCATTACTCATCGGCGCTTTGAGAAGCTCTGGTTTCTTAACCATAGTGTCAAGATGTGCTTCCAGAGAGGTTGTTGGGAGTTAAATTGATTGCTTATTTTTAGGGTTGGAAGTAGGGTTCTGTTCTTGTAGAGCATTTTTTTTTAATAAATTTACAAAGCGTTCCCTATATTGAAGAACCAAATGAGGAAATACAGAAGCTCATAGTTATGGATTATCTTTCAGACAGACTGTCTTTACCTATTTTTAACTGGTTGTGAGGATAATTCAAAAAAGACCGAAGTGACATATCGGAAATCACTTCTAGCATATCAAGCTCTTTAATGTCATGCTACACAAATGTTTAAAATTTATGGACGGAGGGGAGGGGAAATTCAAGAATGCGCGGATTCTGGATCTTCGGTTTTTCATTCTTTCTCTGTTTTTTTTTTTTTTTTTTTTTTTAAATTAGCACAATATGGCACGTATGTCAAACATGCTTTACACAGAGCTATTGTAGTGCACTTTAAACTTAGACCGTGTTCTTTAATTAGGTATCAAATTATGAATTATTTAAAAAAAATACTAAAATTGACCTTTGTCAATTGAATTATTAAAGTTTTGTTACATTATTAGAATACTTACACATTTTAGTAGAAGGATTTAGGCTTAGATTAGTTTGACCAAGTTTTTATCACATACACGGTTAAGAGCCCAAACATTTACTATTTTGATATAAACTTTATGTCAAAATAATCTAAGCGTAAATCCTTCTACTAAAATCTAGAAAATGGACGATTCTGAAAGTTTATCTTATGCTGCTTTACTGTTTTTTGTATATAATTCAATTTAAAATAATAACTATAGAGCAATTATTTCTCTATTCATTAACAATACTAATTAAAATGAATTAATAAAATACTAACATTTAGCATGCTTGCTAATATATTTATATTATATTAGTTAACATTAATATTAACATGCTTGCTAATATATTTCATCTATTCAAATTTTACCAAGTTCATTTATATTTAAACTGTTTTACAAAAGGTATGAGACCTTGGAGAAGAGATATATCCTTTAATAACTGCAATTTTTTTTTTTTTTGGCTAAATACGAGCATTCTTAGATTTGTATCTCATTATGCAGCATGACCCACAGGTGCAGTTAAAAGTGGTACAGCATGCGACTGAAAAAGTTGAAAATGCCTTCGGGATAGAAAAGCATTCTAGGAAGTCAGCAGTCTCAGAAAAAATATATATAAATAAAAAAAAAAACCCTTTCTGCTTCCTTCGTTGTCGAGTGAATTAAATTGCCCTAGAGAACCATGTGATATCCCGTATTACCTTTATAGTGACAGTTAAATGTAAGTCGATACCATATTTATCTCGTTTCTAAGCAAGAATCTATTTCAGGTGGTAATAAAAAGTAGCCACTAAAAAGTGCGTGAGACGAAATCAAATGAATTACTTAATGAACTTGATTTTATAAAAAAAAAAAAATAAAATAAAATATAATATAAACACAGAAAAATAGATATTTAAATAGCATACACATCTTTAATTTTCCCATGAAATAAAAATCCTATCCGTGGTTCTACATTTATAAATAAACTTTTTAATTATTAAATTAATTTAAAAGATACGCCATCAAAGCAGCATCCATTCGGTGATGTGTTTGTCTGGACCATATCGACCTCTTTCGTGTAGACTGAGACATATGTCTGTTTTAATTTATCTTAAATTTTAATGGTAATAAGGTCATCAAATGACTAACATGAACTTTTTTTTTTTTCTCCCGTTCATAGTGACGTATGAACTTACTTCTCGGAACTTTTTTTTTTTCTATACTGATAATAAAATGCCGATTTATTTTAAAGTACATGTCATGCTTGGTAAATACGCGACACTTACATAAAGTATTGCGTTCGAATGCTGTCGTGCGGCAAATATTCATACTCTTTTAAGCATTTTTTTTCTTCACAAATATCTCGCGATAAAAATCGCGCTCATTGATTATTAACGAAGCTATTTATAAGCCCTGTGTGATCACAAAACTTAAAATTATTTTTACGCTCGAAGGCACCGCAAACTACGTCTTGAAATCAGGGTTGTCCACAACAACCACCCATCTAACCAGAAGTGGTCGAAGACTGGGGCTATCTAGGTACTTCAACCGGCCTACTATTGTCACCGAAACAAAGAAGGTGTGTTTGCACAGACCTCATTCCGTGAAATGCCACTTGTGAGTGGCGCAAAATAGCAACAGTCACGCAGCAGAGAGAAAGAGAGAGAGAGATGCAGGGTGGCAACTTGGATAGCGTTCAAAGTCAGCCGATAAAACAAAAGCTCGTGCCCTCACTTTGAACTGTTGGGAGGGGACGGTTCTGCCTGACTGGCTATAACGATGTGACATTCTGAGCTCACGATACCCCGTAATAGTCCACATTACTGAATGACGGCTTTGTTTTCCGTTCTCTTATCTGATTCTGTAGATTGCGGCACTCAGGGATGCGTGCTTGTGTCTGTATGAGGTTAGTGGTGGGCATTAATTGAATCGTATGCACGCACACCTGCTACAAGGTCAACGGACGGTAGCTGTTAAATGTGTGAAGGGAAAAAATACACGTGTCCCGTAATGGTGCAGTTGGCTTTTTGTTAATTCACTCTGATTAGGATATATAGATCCAGATTTAAGGGTTTAGCACTCGTAGTGACTATTTCTTGGAGTACCTCTTTGTTATTAACAAATAAAATAATCATGCAATGATTATTTTTGTAGTAGAAATTTGCGTCAAAAGTGCCAAGTCTTGGAAGAAAGACCGTTAGACGTTCGTTCCTCAAGAAAGTTGCTCTAGTCGCTGACTAGAGCAACTTTCCTGAGGCATTCTCCGTTCTCCTGTAGAAATCGATTGAATTTGACTTGCAGTTTTCATAAAGCTAAATGTAAGAATCTTCTTAAAGCTTATAAAACCACTCGAAATTCATGTGTACATATTTTCCTAGAGGATTAAGATCAAGAAGCTTTCGATATATATTTTTATGAGACCAGCATACAATAATTACAGAACCAGCGTATTGTATAATAGACTAACGTGTTTCAAGTTACCACCAACAGCAATCACGCTGTCTAAAAGAACAGATATTTTGAAACGTGCGAAAACGAAACATTAATTTTTGCAAAAGCAACTGGAATAAGTGAAAGACCACGATCAGAGAAGCCAATGACCAAAAAAGTCTGTACACATTCGCTAATAGAACTACACATTTGGGTATAATGTCGTGGAATTCATTCAGGATAGTTTGAACTATGGTGCATTATTCCATTCAACACTTGCATTTGGTTGCTGTTCACTTTTCTCGGTCATATTTGAATATAAGCCTATCAGTATAACCGCCTAAACTTGGAACGTAGAAACAGGAATGAAATACATAATTTACTGAATGAACTAAATATTTACAACCTGACGTTTCGCCAGCTCGAACTAGCATTGCCAAACGCACATTCAAAATACACACTCAGCGAAGACTAAACTTAAAACGAGCTCCAGAGCAGGAACAATCACCTGTAGGAAGGGAGACAGTGGCGTTCCCTCTGGTGATGTCCTGTGAGAAATGCTGGCAGGCAGATGGGGAGGTGCGTCAAAATTTATCTATTAAACCATTTCTATTACAGTTCATTGGGTTCTGTAGCACAAGTCGCTTCTAGGAACAGTCTGTGATTTAAACTGGAATCTGTGTAGTATTTTGCTTTTTTTTTCATCTGATGAAATGGTCTTCATCTAAGGCATGCTGAGTAGTCTGTGTTTTAGTTGTCCAAACCGAACATATTTTTGTTCTTTTATTATGGTGGTCCATTCTGCCTGTCCAAAGTAGTGGATCCCACACCAACAGGGAATGTTGTTGGAGGGGAGTTTGGAAAGTTCTGATGAACACCTAGAACAAAAATATTAAAGCAACTGATATAACCATGAGAACGAACATATCTTAAAACCCTTTAACCTCCATGTTTCGTCATATTGTAATTTATTTTCTTTTCCTTTTAGGATATACACGTAAGACAGAATGAATTAATTTTTGTTCTAGGTGTTTATCAGAAATTTCCAGAACCCCCCCCCCCCCCAACCAACACATAGGCACCTGGGAGGATCCTGACAGACTTTAATTTGTCTAAGGAAAGTGGAGACTTCATCCAAAGCTCCATATACTGTTATAATTTTGTGTTATTTCAAGGGTGAGCCCAGTTTATCTGTTGTACCTTTAATATAGGGTAGGGATATGATGCATTTGCAGTTTTGGCTGGGGTTGTTGTTCCATTTTAACGATTTAAGAAACGAATATGAATAGATTTTAGAGTTAATTACTTGTCACAGAATATAGAATATTTGCAAACACATCATGTTTTCAGCTGTACCAGCATCATAAAGAAGTTAGTGTATGTTTGCAGACTAAAAATGTTCCAGAGTTATCTCAGATTTATGTTACACATACAGAGAAGCTGCATTAAGACATAGCATATCTTGAAGATTACTTTTCTATTCAGTGAAATGATATCTCAATGCAGCATCATAAAGGTAGTAGCAATAAGTTCAAGTCTTCTAACGCTTTGAGAATAGCAACCAGAGAATGATTTTGAGTTATTTAATTTTTAAATCAACTCTTCTCTTTTGTACTTTTGTTTACAATTTTTTTCAACAGTAGTAAGAAATGTTAGGATAACAAATATGTTCCAAGCTGTTAGATCACTTATGGCTCTGGGAGAAATCTGTGCATTTCTTTTCCACAGACTAGCGTAAGTGAACTCCTGTTCGAATAGCATGTACACTACAAAAAAATTTTATGTATCGGGAAACAATCAGTCTGTGCATCCTGTGGTGACCAGATGAAACTTGCATTAGTTGAAATCAGTCAAGCTCCTAAGATGATGCATGGTACTCATATATGTTCTTCATACTTTCATGTGTGGGGAAAAAAAAAAAAATCATTTCAGAAGTGCTCTAACCTCTTGTATCCTAACTTTTTGAATACAGATAGACAGCTTCTATCCTTAAATCTTCACTAATAATGGACCCATGAAGCTTCCAGGAGAGTAGTATGACAGACAACTGTTATCTAGTCCCTGTAAAAGTGCTTATGCTGAATTTTTTAAGATGTGGAATTAAAAATTTAAGTTTCAGGAGAAAAAGTCCTTCTAGTTGGAGACATTTTTTTTTTTTTTTCTGAATAAGTTTCTTTGCCATCCTAATAATATGGAAGCAAAGGGCTACACAGGCTTAGGATTAATGTATAATAAATACTAAGTCCTGCAATCTACAGTCATTTCATGTTCCTCAGTGTCAATTTAGTTACCTGTCTACACATTTCCTGATATCTGCATACAACAGTTCAACTGCCTTTTAATGCCTTATAAAGAGAAATAATAACCTCTTATTCCTATTCAGTACCCACCCAGTAATCTGTTGCATCACCTATTCAATATATCCCTGCCCTATGAACTTCAACTTCCTGTTCGTGATCACATCTGGAAACCCTCTCCTACCAAAGAGACATCTAATCTTATCAATCCCAAAATATTGTAACAAAGCTGAAATGGTGACCATTCTCCTCCTATCCAAAATATCGATCTATACTTGTCCTATATCTGGGTGTAATCTAGTACACAAAAGAACATTTTATAGATTTTTCAACTGAAGTTATTCTAATATGGAGAACTCCCTCCTCCCCTTTCCAAATGAATCTGATATGTTTGGATTTTTCAGGATTTTAATTCACAAAACAAAGAGGCCTGAGAACACATGCATCAAATAAGTACAACATAGTTCTCATAGTATAGTTGATTCAGTGGATTCCTGAACAACTAATTTGCAAAAATAAGATTTGAAAAATAATGTGCCACAAATGCCAATACATTTGAATTGTTCACTATTGCTGAAATTCTTTACCTTTATTTATAATATTTATGGAATTAGGATATTATTGTTTGGAATTACAGTTGGAAAAAAAAATAAGGCAAGAGTTGAGTTTTCTTTTTGGCTAGTTTGTGTATTCTGCTAGATGAAAAATTCCTACACCTCGACATGAGACCTAGAATTATTATTATTACAGAGACCTCCAGGGTGTCAGGACTCACTGACATAGTCCACATATCACCTGAACCTTTAACCCATTCATTCAGTCACCTATAATATAACATTTGCTACCACCCTTGCTAACAGAAACCACTGCTTCCACTGGCAGTAGTAACAGCAATATACAATTCTACAAAGCTTATAAATTATCCTCTCCAACATCTGTTATCTGTGCAGAATGGTTTCCTATTTTAGTTAACATATATCACACTTAGTCTTAACTAAACCATGAATTTTCATTAAACTAAATTTTATACTCTGCTGTGCACAGCTTTCATATTCAGGGTGGGGATTAAAAACAGAGAAATTATAATAAACAGACACGAACTAAATCACCTACGACTTGTGCATGACTTTATTCTTTAGGTAACTCAGCAGAACTTCAAGAAATGATCAGTGAAATTAATGTAGAAAGTAAAAAAAAAAAAAAAGTTAAACAAATACAAAATAAAAGGACTTTTTTTTGAGAAAGATTTGGTAGAGTCATGCAAAAAAAGTTATATAAAGAATTCAACTTAGTTGGGTTGCCTTTGGAAAATACCAGAAATACTCAAAGGAGACATTCCAATCTGCCTTAAAAGAAAAATATTAGTTGTATACTTCTGATTACTGACATATGGAAGTGAAACATCTGACCAAAAAAAAAAAAAAAAAAACAATTGAAAATTACAGAGAAAAATGAAAAAAAGTTCACTGCTTGGTATTACTATTACCATTCAAGATAAAAAGTGCAACTCTTGGATTAGAGCTAAGATCAAGGTGAGAGACATTGTAACAACCATTAAAATATCCGAATGACAATGGACAGGTCATAGTGCAAGGAGTAAGAATTGAATATAGACAACAATGATATCTAAGTGATATTCCGGAGATGGCAAGGCAAGGACACTGTCCTACTCTTATTCATCATCTATATAGATCACAATTACGAAAGAAAGTTGCATTAAACCTGATATTAAAATATGAGATATCAAACTTAGCTCTCTGTTTTATGCAGTTTATGTTGTACTCCTAAACACATCCAGTGTAAGTCCTTGAAGTTCTCCAACTAAACTGAATAACAAATTTGGCATGAAAATCAGCAATAAAAAGACCAAACCTATGGAAGAAATAGATATAAAAGATGATTCAATGGAAAACCTATAGAACCAGTAAGCTATTTAGGCACAGTTTTTAGCAAAGATGGCAAATTAACTTTGGAAATACAATGGCATTTGTTATCAACAATAATACAACTGATAATACTTTTGTTCTGTGTGCATTTTCTCTGTGCAGATTTTTATACTGGAATATGGTGCAAATAATGACTAATCTATATACCGAGCAGAAATGGGCAGGTAGCTGACATTTCTTCACATTTTTACAAAACATTTCTGAATGTCTGGGATTCATTTTCTACCATGCTATTTAAATCTGAAACAAGCATCAGATTTCCCTTTTTTCTTTATATGGTTGGTCTCTCTAATCACTTGAAAAATTTCTTCACTTCTTTCCAACAAGGAACTTCTGTGGGACCATGCATACACATTGTTCTCATCATCCAGTTTTCTATTTTGCTCCTTTTCTTGATCCACAGTGCATGAGCAATAATCTTTAATTCTTATGTTGAGATGGAAATTTTCTATTTCTTCTGTCAACTTTGCTTCTTTCTTATTCACACATCTTATGTTTGCTGTGGCTACCTTACCTTCAATTCTACTTAGGATGAGATGGTTTCAGCTGCTCACTTTTCATTGGCCACTCTAATCCCCCTCTAATGAAAATAGAGAAATAGTGAAAACTTGTATAAAGGTGATGTTGCAACTGGCATGACATCGGATTATGCTGCACCCAGTAGCTCAAGCAATCTAGAATGTGATATGCTTGGTTCCGAATTGCCAGCTCATTTGAATGTGAATGAAGGATACCTAGAAATAGGCTGTATCGTGGGATAAAGTGAAGACTGGATATTGGGTCATGAGTTCCAGTTCATTCCCTGAATTCTTTATAGATTATGTGGAAGATTCCTAATAGTTTCATAACAATCCCATTGCAAAAATTGAAAGCGTAAGTTAAAATTAAACTTTATTCCACACACACATATGCATATATATATATACACCAGTTTTACAGTAGTATGATTATTTGCTTTTATCCAACTTCTTCCTTTTCTTCTTCTTCCATTGGAGCTTTTCATTAGCAAACTTATCATCATCTTCCATAAGTCTTTTTGCTGCAGAAGAAATATTCTTCTGCTTGATTCTTGGAACATTTACATCTGCTACAGGCCTCTCAAATGGGTTAATGTCCTCTGATAAATCACGGAACCTGAAAAAAAGATTGCATTACCAGTCTATTTCACAGTGACAATATTATTATTCAACAATATTGAATGGAAGTTTAAAAGCACAAAATATTTAGCTTGTAAGCTTACAAGTTCACCAGTTGCAAGGATCTCAATATATACAGGGTGGTTCTGGAAGAAGTTCTGCCGGATTTACTGAACAATGTTCCAATGACTGTGCGTCGGCAGATGTGGTTCCAACATGACGGGGCTCCAGCCCATTTTGGCATTTCTGTGCGTCAGTATTTGGACAGGTCCTTTGGGGCTCGATGGATTGGGCATGGTGGACCCGTCGCATCGCCCCCATGCTCACCTGATTTATTGAGAATTGATTTCTTTCTGTGGGGACTCTTAAAGGTATGGTGTATGAAACACCTGTTGCATCTGCAATGAACCTCGTGGAAAGAATTGCCATCGCTGCTGCTAATATCTGGGAAACTCCAGGTATTTTCGAAAATACCTGGCAATCAATGCGTCGTCGGTGTCAGGCATGCATCACTGCTAATGGTCGTAACTTTGAGCACCTGATGTGAAACATCATGTTATGTATGTATCCAACTACTATTGAACTGTTCAGTTATGCCTAATAAAGTTTTTTACACTACTTACTGCCTTGAGTTATTTCTGTATCTTTGTGTCCCTGTTAGTACCTTCCGGTGGCGTTTCCGGTCATGCTTTCCTATGTGAATATGGTTGATTTTGATGTTCTCTACCTCCCCTCAAAGTTTGTACATGGAATTCTGAACCACCCTGTATATAGCCATCTTTATAAAGTGGATAAACATATCAATGTGAAACTCAAGTAGGTCTGATACAATAAGAGGCCTCTTTTTTTTTTTACAAGAGTTTTTGTAGATATGAGCAATATGATATTAAATGCAGACACATTTTTCAACTCTAATGAAAAAGCCAGTTTTCTATTTTCATAGGAGAATATTTATATTTCCTGCATTTGCATAAATAAAATACATCTGCCAATATGGAATAGTTGCTTTGAAGCATAATATGTATCTCTTTACTGAGAATAAAAGTTAACAAAGTATTATAATGTCTGAACCATCCATTCATCATATCTACAACAAATAATATTAATTTAATTATAGCACATTTTCAATTGCTAATTCAGTTTTATTCTTTGCATTTCATCATCTTGTGCTAATCTTCCATAGTCATTCTCTGCAATGGACTGATATTCTATCATTCTAGCTATCCACTTTGTGAAACATTCTTTATTGCTTAGCATAAAAGTGTCAGAATAATAAACACTTAAAGAAGACAGTGATCACTTACACATGATATACAGGGTGTCCACAAATGTTTACCCTGATTATAATATATTATAACTCTTCAGTGGAAACTTGAAATGGAACAAAGACTTCAATGCATAACATATAGAAAAAAGAAAGTCAATGAACAACTTCAGCATGTGTACTGGCAGTAATAACACGTCTAGGAGTGTAATGTCTGGTGACCTCCGGGGGGACCACGGGATCCCGAATCGCCAATCCAGCGATTCGAGAATTCTCGATTAAGAGAATTATTGAAGTCTTGTTGAAAGATAACATTTGGTTGCATCTCCTGTAGCTGGGGAATGGCATAATTATTGAGCATGTCTAAGTACACATTTCCATTAATTTTTTTTTCAAGAAAGAAGAAAGGGCCAATCACTGGATCATGCATTAGTCCACACTACACATTGAGACATTGAGTTTTGGACTAGCTCGAATGTGTTCTCTTATGACACGTGGGTTTTCAGATCCCTACATTGTGTCTGTTGACTACTCCACTCACGTGAAATGTTGCCTCATCAGAGAAACAAACACGGTGCAAAAAATCATTATCCTCATCGATGTGGTTCAAAATGAGGTTAGCAAATTCTTCACACCTTGGACGATCATCTGGCTTTATCTCCTGGACAATTTGGACTTTGTACGCGAACAATTTCAAATATTTGCGTGCCACAAAGTGATACGTAAATGTTGGCACTGTAACTGGAGATTTTGTTTCTGCTAGCCACAGAACACATTGAGCTTTTTCCTGTACTGAAGCCATTTTTAAAGAAAATCAGCAGCAGCACTCCTGGTGGCAAAAGCACTATACTGAAGATACCAGTATGAAAACTTTATGTGTGCCTAAGTTTACCTGCAACAAAATTTATTCAGTTAGTTTCATTGTTAAAATATTATAGTCAGTTGAAATCAGGGTAAACATTTGTGGACAGCCTGTACAATAACTGTTAAGTTTTTGTTCAGAACTACATATCTGCATTTTACCAATGTTAACGCTTTCATGTTTGCCATAGAATTCATACAGATATTAAATTGAATAACTGCTTAATGTAACTAAAACTACTGCAGTGTACATTTATATAAAACAGCCCAAATATACATCATTCACAACATGCAATTACAAAATTGCCTTATTTCATGTTTGAAAATTCAGATTGCTGAACCTCCCATAAATAATTGTTCTCATGAAATTAGAAACATGCAGAACTCATGAATTCATTTGATTTAAAAAAAAAAAGTATCTCATAATGAACATCACCACTTTACATTTGTGGAAATACACTAAACCAGAGTACAGCATAAAACCTCATATACAAAGTTCTGTAGTACCAATTTATTTAGGAAATTTAGCAAACCTACTGTATTAAACTTATATAAGTTAAGGGGATATTAGATCCGCCATTATTTCAAAGCCGAATGTTGAAACTATGACAGTTTCATAAGGTAAGTTGACCAGAGAGCTTACGTGAATACATTCCCTGGCATTCACAAGTTGCCTTAGTATACTAAGGCACCTAGTGAATGCTGAATGTAATAATGTTGGATCTAATATACGCTCGATTTATATAATTTTACATTGCCAAACTGAAGCCTTTTGGTTCTTTATTTTAGTAATTACTGTAATAAAATATTTATTTGGTCCCTACATATTTGCTATAGTTGAGTAGCTGAGTACATATTTGCTATAGATGATATTATTGGAGTCCTGACATAGATCAATTTGGAGGAAAATACCTAATAGGCTGTTAGTATATATAAACTTAATCATGCAGCAATATCATAGTATAGCTGTGCAGACCAAAGTTCCCTAGAACCAGTGCTTTTTAAAATTATTATTGAAAAATTGAAAACAGTAAAAGCACAAAACACTTCACAATAGCAAACTGAATTTCCTCACAAATTATACTGTATAATGTTGAATTGGAGGTGTCAAATAATAATAATAAAAAGCAACATTAGAAGCCACCCTGTCGGAGAAATACTGGATAAAAAAAAATTGCATTTTATATGATAACTACAGAAAAAAAAAAAAGAGAGAGAGAGAGAGAGAAAATTGCACTCAGTAAACAAATAAAATGGTGGGAAAACATAGTGATAATGGAACACAAAGAACTGGAAGGATTCATACATAAAGAAACACGAAATGACAACATCAAGTGTAAACAATAATGGGAGCTACAAAAGAAAGAAAGAAGGGAACTAGAGGAGTATGAAATTATATAAACGAAAATCGAGAATTGAAGTTTAAATTTCGATTATCATTTAAATGTTATGTTAGCTTATATTAACATCACTTAAGATCTCCATAATGAGAATTACAGACATCTTAAGTTTAAGAAACACAGAGGAGTAAAGCTGATGTCACACACAATGAAAATCCTAGAAAGGGTTCTTGATGGAAGACTGAGGAAGAAGGTGGAGATTGCAAAGGAGCAATCTGGCGGCTTCATGCCTGGTCAATCGACGACAGATGTTATCTTTGGTTATGGCAGATGATGGAAAAGTTTCGAGAGAAACAGATGTTCATAACTTATATTCATCCCCACTTTCTAACTGAAGGTGGCCATTTATAAAGATGAATGACTGCTGAACTTGTCAGGTTATTTTGTATTTTAATGACTGACTACACATATTTAATTTTCATTATGATTTCAAGAAAGTGATATTACTTTAAGCTAATGAAACATTTCAAAATTTAAATGCTAATTCATTTAACATTTTCATTTTTATAATTTCATATTCTTATTGGTTCTTTTTTATTGTTTCCATATTGCTGTTTTGTGTCATTTTGTATATATTCTGCAAAACCTTCGTTTTCTGTCATCAATTACAATGAACTACAATTTTCTTTGTTTTGATTCTCACTATTTCCTTTGTTTACTAGTAATATGGATGGGGAAAAATTACCTCCCCCCTACATTCAATGTAGCAAGCATATGCTGTCTCCTTTACATATACCCTAGAAGAAATGTATCAGGAAGTTGATCACTCACACACAATGCTTGGAAAGAATTCAATGAGTGTGAGGAACAAACAGCCATCGTGCTCACCTTAGTAAGATGTACGACATCTTTGGTTGCAATGACTGTAGCAATCCTAAGGGGCATACTTTCTACAAAAATATGATAGCGATCAATGGGAATTTTGGACCATTTTTCCTGTAGACATGCATTGAGGTCCCAGACTGTTGTATGGCAGATGTTCCTTGGCCTCACTCGATACTCCAGTTCATCCCACTGATATTCAATAGGGTTGAGATCAGGGTTCTGTGGAGGTCTGCCAAGTATGGCGACATTCATGTCCACAAACTATGCAGTTACAGCAGCCTTAATGACATGGTGCACTGTTTTGCTGAAAGAGATAATGACCGGATATATAGAAACACCACAAAGTACAAAGCATTGCATTGTCCAGAACTTCTCAGAGTTCAATGTTTATGGCAACACAAACAGAAGTCTAAGACCAAACCAGGAAAAAAAAATCTGCCAATGCCACCACCGAATTTCATAGTTGGGGTTATGCACTCTGGTAAGTGGCTTTCACCAGGCATCTGCCACACTCACACCTGTCCATCTGTTCAGTAGATGTAGCTGTTTCCCTGCTCCATAACACAGCTTTTCAAGCTTCCATGTTCGACTGTTGAGCAGTACCAATGAAGACAATAATGTATGTTGGGTCAGGTAATGCAGAGGCTTGTGTATTGCTACCATGGAAACCTATGTTCTGAGCATTGATTCTGGATGTTCTTGTGAAGTTTCATTTTCCAGTCGAAGCCCGGAACTTCGCATTCAACACATCAGCCAACGGATAGCAGTTTTTACGTATTATCCTTCATAACACCCTATGGTCACATCCAGAGAATATGGTGTGTCATCAGCTGCAGGTAGCACTTGCAGTTGACTCCCTGTGCTTCCACCTCAGTATGGCATCATTGATTATTGATATGGAATGGCCCAATTTGTCAAACAGATAGGCCTGCAACAGGCATCCTATCACAATGCCTCTTTCAAACTTCATTTGTTCCTTTCTTGCAGCCATTTCACATGGTTACAGTTACACTGACTTGGAAGTATCATTTTCCTCCACTTTATACTGGCTACAAACAAGTGACTTGTTACATGGCACGATGCGCCTTGCCCATGAGGATGTCCGATGACTTTTCGAAATTTTTACAAAATTTTCTTAATTTCATTAAGAAAATTTCATAAAAATATGCAGATCAAGTTTTGAGTTGAACAGTGTATAGATGTTGAGGAGTGCCTGTTCATGTTTTTACTTGAACTGAGACCATATGATTAGAGGTTATGAGAAATAGTAGTGGCCAGTACAATGGAGCAGTACCCATGAAAGTATCTATAAAAAAGTTATAATGCAGAAAGAAAGCATCTAAAAGAAAATGATTGGAGAGGGTCTGTGAGAGATGTCATTAATTAGGCTGACTGTCTTCTGCATATAACCAAGAATACTTTGGAGATTTTGTGTGCACCACTCCAAATGTGAGAACATACCATTCCGAAGAACAATCTAATCTCAATGTAGGGCTGGCTGGATTTTGAATTTATAAAGTGTTAGAAGCTGGGAGGGAGGGAGCGAGAGAGGGGTAATGTTTTGAATGAAGAAGAATACCAGTTTTCTAGAGGTTGGCACCACTGTAATGCCATAGGATACAAGTGTCATAATGGGAAGAAAATTGATCTCAGAAAAAGAAATATGGATAAAATTAAGGATGAAGCAGCTAAAAAGAGAGAAAATATACAGAGCATAGGAGGGAGAGATGGTTAAGAAAAAAGGTCCAGGGTGCTGGGAAAATGATGAGGATTGTGGAGTGTTCTGGTTAGCAGATGTACAATTTGTATTAGATCACAACTGATAGCAAATAATGTGACACTCCTAGACTTTTTATCCATTAAGTTAGAAATTGGGAACTGGTTTGATTTATGAACATTAAGTTCCAAGGAAGATAATTTAACAGTTTGGTAATCAGACCATATGAAATCAACTTTAGAGATAAATAATCAAAGAGGTCAGCATGGTCTAAACTAGGAGAGCAATAAAGGCAGCAATTGAAGGCAATAAAATACAAATAAATCAGCCACTTTAGGACAAAATAATTCAGAAAGAATCAAAAATATATCTTATGAATGAAAATAAATAAACTGTTTATGGCACATAGGCTAAATGGTTCTAAGTTCAACTGTATGATAATGAATAACATATCGATATACAAGAATGGTATTGAAAAACATGATTGCTTCAGATCAATGGTATATTATTGCATATTTTTCTGTGATATCTGCAATATTTGCCCAACTTTCAAATTCAGTGAATCTCATGATCAGGAGTACAGGCTTATAGATGTTTCCATCTTTTCTAAGAATCTCTGAACTATTTCAAGATTATCCAATTTATGTAATTCTTAGTTAATCCATGATACTCATATAAAATAGGTTTCCAATCTTTCATGGAAAGAATTTGCATAAAAACTTTCTGGTGTCTATGAAACTATGTGGAAATGGAGTTTCCAGATAGCTTCATAGTGCTAGCCCAGGGATAGACAAACTTTTTCTGAGAAAGGCTGGATAGTAAATATCCTTTGTGGGCCAAGAAGTAAAATCAGGGATATCACATATTTATATGTATAAGATAATAAAAAAAATTGTGTAAGTTTTGTTTTCTAACAAAATACAGAATACAGTTGTGTACAAACAGCTTTTTGGGAAATTAGTGAGAAGTATGGAATTATTTTTTATGAGCCATAATTACACTTAATAAGGTTCAAATTTTGTGTTCCAATAATCAAAACTGATTGCAAATGTCCATCAGATAAGGCTGATCTATAACAAGATTTTACGTATTTCATATTTGAATATGTCTATTCAAATATGAAATACATAAATGTATTTCCATATATGAAATTTGTAGCAATGTTCATATTTGAAAATTGGAACAGATATGTACCAATTTCACTTGGCATAAACTTGTGATATGTGCAACTAAGAAATCCATAGAATTCAAAGCAGTGTCAAGTTTGCACTAAGTTCAAGTGGACATCACTGGCACTGCACAGCAACTTGTGACAGCGAATGAGCATGATTACATCACACTAACACTATGGATGCTGAAACAACAATTTCATAATTCGGTCATGAAATTCAAATAAAAAAACATCCTTAGCTTGCAGACTTTATCTGACCCAAAGGCAATAGTTTGACAATCTCCTGCACCAGACAATTCCCTTCACTAGAAGAAAGAATATTTCAAGTAACTTTTCTAAGCATTCATCAGCCAGTTTCTTCAGAGCTAGTAAATCTCATATGGGCAAGTAGGATTTTTTCCTCTCATAAACTTGAGTTTTTAACCCTAGAACTCAAAAAATTGACTATAGAACTCACTGTTTTAAACAATAATATAGTTAAGAGACTATAGTATAGTAACAGTTTTTTTTTTTTGCCATGCTTTCTTCTCTGGATGTCTATGAAATCGCTGGTTGCCTTGGACCAGATATTAGTGATGTCAAAAGCTGGAGGCTGACTGCCTACTGATCTTTATAAAGTTGGTTAGGGTTAAATGGCCTTACCTATTCTCTTTATAACAATTTTCTGCTTCCTAAAGCAAGCTACACTACAAATATCAACACTTTCTGCCAAAGGAGAGTGACAATATATATATATTAGAAAATAAATTTTAAATGACTTTAAACTGAGATAAAATATTAAATTTTAACGATACAACTAGTTTCAGCCTTTTACAGCCTTCTTCAGGTATCCACTAAAGGTAGAACACAGTAATAAAAAATTGAAGTTACAACAAAAAACTGAGAATTACAGGCAAAAAATGCAATACATAATTGACACAAAAACGTATTTATCAAGTCGTTCTATCTAACGTGCTATTGTTTGTTGTATGCATGCTTGCAGGTTCTCATGAGCATCAGTATTGAACAACTGCAGTATGGCTATCAGGGATGTTATAACTGAAATTGCTGTTCAAATGTTCAGGATTAAGGAGGATTTCTCTGGACTCCACGATTTTTCTTTCAAACTCATCACTACAGCGAAAAATGTTTTCGGATTTATCCCAGCAAACTGAGTGACTCTGTAGATCGTCGTGAGGGTTATTAGAGAAAAGAACATGACTGGATAGCGCAGATGCATGTGATCTTTTATAGGAGATGTCTCTCTTATGCTCCTCGATATGCAGTTCAACAGATTTGTTAGTCGGTCCAAAATAAGGAATATTACAGTCGCACCATAACTTGTAAAAACTTGGATATTTCAGGTTATGATGAATAGGCTTCAGATGGCTTATAAGAGATCAGACTTTATGGAGTGTAGTGAAAAACGTCCTGATGTTGTATTTTTTAAGGACTTTAGCCAATTTATTGGAGACTGAACTAATGTAAAGTATTGAGATGCTACCTTTAAAATCAATACTTTCCGTAGTACGCTGCCTAGGAGGATCCAGAAGAAATTTCTTAATTGTTTTTTCAGAATATTCATTTTGTTTAAAGATAAGAGATAGTTATTTGAAACAAAAGCCATATCGCCCTTCTCATTTAAGCTGAAACTTTGGAGACATTATTCACTGCCGAACTAGAATGAAATAACTGCCTTCCTTTCCTGGATGTAATTCTTACACGATGCTCTGATAGATTTAAAATCTCTATATACCGAAAACCAACCATATTAACAGATATCTGCACTGTCAATCTCATCACTTTCCATCACAAAAGCTCGGAACTATTTCTACCTTAGGACACAGAGCACAATTCTTTTAAATGAACCAGATGATCTCCAAAAAGAAACTGAACAACTTTCTCTTATCTATAAACAAAATGGATATTCTGAAAAAACAATTAAGAAATTTCTTCTGGATCCTCCTAGGCAGCGTACTATGGAAAATATTGATTTTAAAGGTAGCATCTCAATACTTTACATTAGTTCAGTCTCCAATAAATTGGCTAAAGTCCTTAAAAAATACAACATCAGGACGTTTTTCACTACACTCCCTAAAGTCCATTCTCTTATAAGCCATCTGAAGCCTATTCATCATAACCTGAAATACCAGGTTATGATGAATAGGCTGTTTACAAGTGTTTATAAGTTATGGTGCGACTGTAATATTCCTTATTTTGGACAGACTAACAAATCTGTTGAATTGCGTATTGAAGAGCATAAGAGAGACATCTCCTATAAAAGATCACATGCATCTGCGCTATCCAGTCATGTTCTTTTCTCTAATAACCCTCACGATGATCTACAGAGTCACTCAGTTTGCTGGGATAAATCTGAAAACATTTTTCGCTGTAGTGATGAGTTTGAAAGAAAAATCGTGGAGTCCAGAGAAATCCTCCTTAATCCTGAACATTTGAACAGCAATTTGAGTTATAACATCCCTGATAGCCATACTGCAGTTGTTCAATACTGGCGCTCACGAGAACTTGCAAGCACGCATACAACAAACAATAGCATGATAGATAGAACGACTTGAAAAATACAACGTTTTTGTGTCAATTATGTATTGCATTTTTTGCCTGTAATTCTCAGTTTTTTGTAACTTCAATTTTTTATTACTGTGTTCTACCTTTAGTGGATACCTGAAAAAGGCTGTAAAAGGCTGAAACTAGTTGTATCATTATTATTAAAATTTAATATTTTATCTCAGTTTAAAGTCATTTAAAATTTATTCTCTAAAATGTATCATTACAACTGAGTAGAAGATCAAGAATACATATATATATATATATTATATTATATAGACACGTGAGTGGCCTGAAAAGTTCTCGTCTCTGAAAAGTTCTTCATAAATGGCAACACTATCAGCAAGATTTTTTTTTTCTAAGTTGGTACATCTGTCATAAGCATTCATGTGAAACAGCAAGTCTTCTATCAAGCTGTATTTTTTATACAGCTGTCGGAAGCAAAGTGTTGTGTGTATCCCTTGAAATGGTTAAAATTGAGTATTGTGTGGTTATAAAATTCTTTCTGAAAGAAGGTTTAACAGCAAAAGAAATCACTCAAAGTTCATAAAAGTTTATGAGCAATCTTCTCCTTCATTTTTGACAATTAAGAAATGGACTGCAGAGTTTAAATGTGGCTGTACCAGCCTTGAAGATGATCTGTGTGAAGGACGCTGAAAAAGTGTAACAACACCAGAAATCATTGATCAAGTGCACGTATGGTATTGGATGACCGGCGAGTCAAAGTGAGTGAAGTCGCTGAGACTGTAGGCATTTCAAAAGAACGTGTAGGATGTATTTTGTATGAAGAATTGCAAATGAAAAGGTTTGCACAAGATGGGTGCCGCATTTGCTCAGAGCAGATCAAAAACGCACTCGCATGAAAATCTCTGAACAGTGCTTGGAACGTTTTAACAAGAATAAAACTGATTCTGTGCATCGATTTATTACTTTGGATGAGACTTGGATTCACCAGTACACACTAGAATCCAAACAGCAGTCAAAACAGTGGACAGCAGCCAGTTGTTCGGCACCAAAGAAGACAAGGTCATGGCATCGGTGTTTTGGGATCGCGTTTTTGTTTATCAATTATCTTGAAAAGGGTAAAACAATAATTGGGGAATATTATTCCAATCTTTAACCAGACTAGACGAAAAAATTAGTGACAAAAGATCCGGTTTGCAGAAGAAAAAAATCATCTTTCATCAGGACAATGCACCTACTCACAAAGGTGTTTTGGCAATAGGAAAAGTAAGAGATCTGCACTATGAATTGTTGGAACATCCACTCTATTCCCCAGATTTGGCTCCCTCTGACTTCTATCTCTTCCCAAAACTAAAACTCTTCCTCACTGGTCAGCATTTTTATTCGAATCAAGAGGTGATTACAGCTGTAGAGGGGTATTTAGCAGATCTTACTGAGAACCACTACAGGGATGGGATGATGGTGCTGGAGCATTGCTGGAATAAATGTATTAGTCTTAAGGGAGATTATATTGAAACATAAAAATAAAATTTTGAATTATAAATTCGTTTTTTCATTGTTAGGCCGAGAACTTTTCAGACCACCCACATATATAGACACACATACACGTGTATATACATATGCACTAATACATGAAAGAAATTCACTTTAAAATTATAATGAATACATAATGCACATGTGCATGCATATACACACACTTAAGATGTTCATTTTCAGATGATTATCTCCCAATCACATCAAAGTTTGGCTAACATAGAAAGACTTCACCACAAGTCTCTTTACATAATCTTCTAAATTTCTAAGAACTATGATCAGAAAGGAGGTTATTTCCTAATTTCAAGAACATTCCCTGTTCTTGAAATTACACCTGTCAAAATTCAAGTAGCTCATCCAAGTGATCAAAAATATAATGTAGCTTACAATAGTGCAGAGTCAGAATGTAGTGCATATATATGTAAGTATTTCTGAACATGAGCTTAATATAAAGGTCAAAACGCAAATTCTAATTTTATTTATGTTATTTATTTCGAAATGGCAGTTGTTTCCATAAATCTAAAGCAATAATTGTTCACTATTCAATCACATACACCGAAAGAGCAATTAGTTTTTCTTAAATAGAAGGATGGTGAATAACTGAATATTTCAAGAACTGCTTTATGTTGTCATAAGAAGTTTGTTTTCGCATATAATTTTTTAATATTTTTAACTGCTATCTCAGATTTGCTTTTATCCTATGACTATTTTATAGATACTTCTAGGATGCTTCTTCATTGAAATGGTATCTGTTATTTCTATAAAGTCTATAAAAAACATCCTTTTTAGTCCAACATTTCCCCAGACTCTAGACTCTTCAAATGATACTTGAATTCAGCTTTTGAAAAGTTAAAGAATTTTAAAAGTCACAAATCATAAGAAAAAAAGAAAAAAAAAGAAAACTGAACAGTAATCAGCAGTGCATTTGAATTAAAAATTACTGTTAGCAATAAACAACCGGAGAATGCAAAAACTATATTTGGATGACAAGAAAGAGCATCTACGCGAGATTATTAAAGAATGCTGAATCACAAAATATTAAATTTAATGAATTTTACTGTATTATCTTGTCCCATTCTAACATAACAATATAAATGTGATGTTGAAACTAATGTAATCATTAACAGCAATATATAAGAGCATTTGGGAAATGTAGCAAATTTTACATACTTTTTAATCAAACTGTACATAACCGCCCGATTCTTTTTTCGAATGCTTTCCTTGCTGGCATACTTTAGTAGGAGATCTCCAATGGCATTATAATCAAACTGAGTGAAAAAAAGAAAAAAATTCATAAGACTGTGCACATAATATTTATAGTACATAAAATATTACAGAATATGAATGCTAACATAAAAGAATAGGTATTACAAAAACTAATTTCAAAAGAATTGTACTATTTAAATACATGATACACAACATTTATAGAGAACCCAAATATTTATTTTTTTATGAAAAAAAAAAAAAAAAAACTGAAGTTTTGACAGTATATATGTAGCTTAGGAGGCAAGTACACCTTCTGCACAAGATGCCGTTGGTGTGAACTACTATAAATGAATGACCCTTGAGAGGAAGGCTATATCTGCATTTCATTACATTTTACTCTAATTATATGGCTTCTTCAGATTTGTTTGGATACTCATCAATAGACAGATGAAGGCTCAGATACTTTATCTTATAGCATTGTCTTGTGTCAAATTAAAATGTTAATGACAACTTTATATCTCTGCCACATGAGAAACTATAAAATATAAGACACCTTATAGCATCTCATGTTGAAAATACAAAGTTATAGTTTTATACCTTCAACATCCCTTGGGATACAGAAACTGATTAAAAAGAAGAAGTATAAGTGTAATTGCACAGAAGATGATGAGAAATTCTGCAAAAAACTGTGAAATTGAAATAGTAAATAAAAGGCACTTGTAGTACAATATTTTGAGAATTTTCCAACTTCAATTTCATGAATAATGAGGCTGTAAACATCTAGACAGGCAAACAAACTCAGAAATTAAAACAATTTTTGTAGGGCTTGGCAATGGATCTCATTAGACCATTCACATCAGAGAGAATAAGTTCAAAACAACCCTTAAGCTCTCAAACTTTCAGAACTGAGAGTGAAAGTTGTTGTACTTACTGTCACTCCCAACTGAGGTGATATTGTAAGATGCATTATTTGAAGATGAGAAAACAATAAAAGTATGAAGCAGACTTGTTCCATAAGTAGCAACTGAATATTCCTGAATATCTGAAAAAGGCATTGCTAAAGGATGGAAACCACTTCAACAGAGGAGGAAGGTGTGTATAGGATCCTTAAAGGCTAAAGACTGTGAGCAGATCTCTACATACAAAATAAGGAATGTTGAAACTGAATAAGGTGCTTCTGATCTAAGGTACAATCCTCACATTACCGTGGTGTGTCCCAATTACTAAGTATCTACTTGGATACTGAATGAATGAGGACGGACTATCACTTGGAACTCAGCCAACCAAAATGTGTTCTATACTGGGTAAAACTATACATTATCCATTACAGACATTATCATATAGCATGCTGAATGGGAAAAAAGCAAGTTATACATACTCTGTACCCCCATCCCCCATTGTTTTTGTCAAGAAACTGGAGTGAATGATAAAAAATTGGTCTGGAGTAGGATGACCTCAAATTGAACTGAATCACAGATGATTCACCATGCATATCAAGGATTTAGGCCTAGCTTGGCCTAAATCCTTGATACGCATCTGGTTTTCTTTTTCCTATTGGCTTGTACTTTAAGACTTGTTTTGGTAATCTTTCTGTTTTCATTCTTTGAACGTGTTCCATCCATTTATGTTTATATTTTTTATTTTTCTACTACTGGTTCTTGGTTTAATTCTTTCATAGTTTCTTCATTTCTTTTGTGATCAAATAGGGTATACTTTTCAGTTTTTCTCATAAACTTCATTTCTGCTGTTATTAATCTTTGTTTGTCTTTTTGTTTTATTGTCCAGATTTCACTTCCACATATTAAGACTGGTAGGGCTAATGTATTGTATACTTTTAGTCTGGTTTTCTTTTGAACTAGATTTGGTTTAAATGTAGAGTTAATTACACCTGTTATTTTAAATATTTTGCAATTTTTACGTTTATATCTTTTTCATTTTCATATGTGATCATACATCCTAGGTAGTTAAACGAATTCACCTGTTCTAAGATCTTGTCCTTTAAAGGCCATGGGTTTTGATTTTTCTGTTGATATTATCATTCCATAATCTTTGGCTATCTCATTTAGATCTAAAATAGCTTTCTGTAAGTTATCTTCAGAATTTGTAATTATTATTTGGTTGTCGGCAAAGAAGAGAGTGTTTAAGTTTACTGTAGGAGAAAGTTTAATTCCTTGATGTATATTTTTATTCCATTTTATTATTATTTCATTTAAGTAAATATTAAAATATGTTTATAGGAGAAATTCATTATTTTTAGGTTATTATAAACTACAAAGTCAATCAATTTTTTACCATTCCTGTTTAGAATATGTTCTCCATGTATTCCTATATTATTATTAATTTTCATGTTTCCAATTCTTGCATTTAAGTCTCCTAATAAAATTACGTAATCATTTTTATTTATTTTATTATATATGTTTTGTAGTTGATTATAAAAATCAATATTATCATGTTCTCTTTTCTTCTGGGGCATATAAACTAATTATTGTTAAATAGCCTCTATCTATTTTTATTCTAGCTTCTATTATTCTTTCATTCCATAATTTATAATGTTTTAACTGTTTTGAAAGGGAGTTATGAATGCAAATCATGACTCCTGCTTGTGCTCTCTGTCAACTCAACTGTATATCACATTAAAATTTTCAGTTCTTATAGTTCCTTTTAATTTCTTTTTTGTTTCAGCGATTACTGTTATTCTAAAATTTCTTTCATTTAATAGTTGGTCTAATTCTATTTCTTTATATGCTATTCCTCTTACATTCCAGTTTGCTATGTGTATTATATTTTGTCGTTTCCATTTTTGTTTTACCTTTTCCATTGCAGGGTCGTTTTCCATAGATTCAATCCGATTATCTTTTTCTGTCAGCTTACAAGTAGGAACCCTGAACATCAGAACATGAATTCACAGTTTTATTGCCTGGGTGGCTGAATAGTTAACATATCAGTTCTCCAACCAAAAAGTCTATAAGTTTGAACTCCCTCATGGACAAGGATCTTTATGTAAATCATGTGGATTTACATAAATATATGTAAATCCACATATGAATGAATTTAAACTATCAGTGCAAGACTACTCCTTAATTATTCGTGGATTGAAAAAAGTTCCATGTTTGGTCTCTAAACTGGATTTCTGGACTATGTAAATAAAAAAATACAAACTAATAATAATAATAATAATAATAAAATAAATAAATAAATGTCAAAAAATATCTTCTGTCAGGCCATGGTACTTGTGTGCTTATAGCACACAATATACCATAGATGAGAGACACATAAAAACATAATATATACAGCCAGGCCTCATATAATGCGAGTTTGATTAAAGGATTTTCAGTTACTGCAATTTGAAATAATTATATCACTTTTTACTTTACATGATACAAATTTCCAGTAACATGATTTTTTTATGTGACAGTTGAAAAAGATATGAATCGCATGCTAAACTTACTGTGCTGGCAATAAACAAGCATTTGCCTGTTGTCCACCTCATTATGTTCCATCAACCATCGGAAGCAGATGTGTTATTTGTCTCTTGCTAATAAAGTCACACAGACCTGCATTTAAACATTCCAATTTTCTACCCCTGTTAATTATCATCATCATCGATTTTCTGATTAAGTACCATCAGAGGATGTTCAGGCCACTATGACAACATTATATGATTTAAGTTTACATGAACAGTAATCACCTATCCACAATTTTCTTCCAAATTAATCTGTTACTTGTTGTATTTAACATTCATGCCTCTAATGCACTTCTGAATGAATCAACTCACCTAGACCTTGGTCTTCCTCTGGGTCTCTTTCCTGCCATCTTGGCATTAAACACCATCTATGCTAACCTTTCCTCACACTTTCTATTTAAGTGACATACCACCACCTTAGATTAGCTCTGCTCACACATTCTTCAATGCTGACAATGTCAAGTTCCTTTCAAATATCTTCATTTTAAAATGATTCTGCCACTGATGCCATCTGTTCATTCCCTTAATTTTTCTCAGACCTTTTATATATGTGGTCTCTAGTCTTTGATCAAGCACTTTATTTCTAACCCAACTCTCAGATCCATAACTTAAAACTCGTTTGAACATTATCCTGATTACTGCTAGTTTAGTGTTTTTTTCAATTTCTTTCTTATTCCATATGACTTTATTTTAACTGGCTCCCAACCATACCAAGCTTTGCTTATTCTATTATTTAATTTGCCATCTTCACTAAAAACTGTGACTAAATAGCTAAAATATTTTACTTGTTCTATAGGGTCTCTGTTGAGAATGCAGCTGAAGTTTTCAATGTTCCTACCTGTTTCATAGTTTTGGTCTTTTTTTTTTTTTTTTTTTGTTTTGTTTTTTTCTTTGCCGATTTTCATGCCAAATTTGTTACAGCTGTTATTAAATTTAGTTGGAGAACCCTGAAGACGAACTGGATATATTTAGGAGTACATCATCTGCAAAGAACTAAGTTTGATCAATTCTAATATCAGCATATCTGATATTAGAATTGATATCTCTAATTCTAATATCAGGTATGCTGCTTTCTTTCATATTGTAATCCATATAGATTATGAATAAGATGGGAGATAATGTGCATCCTTGTCTTTCTCCTGATTTTACATCAAACCATCAGTTAACTGCTTAATTATAACTTATAGACTATGTATATAGACCATGCATTGCTCTGTATAATATTCCATTTTATCCCATATAACTGTAATATTTTGAAAAGCTTTTCTCTACACACACCTTGTCATATGCCTTTTGCAGATCTATAAACTTCAGTACAGATCCTTATCATATTTCCATCCTTTCTCAACTATTTGTTGTAAAGTGCAAATCTAATCTTGACAACTCTATTTGCTTAGCTTGTTCTTCTCCATGTCTCTCTTCCACAATTTTTCTCAACCTCTTTTTGAATATGCTTGCATAAATCTTACCTGGAACACTTAGTAAAGAAATTCTTCTGTAATTCTCACATTCAGCTTTATTCCTTTTTTTTTATAGATGGGAACTATTAGAGCTCTACTCCAATCATCTGAAATACGATCCTCTGAATGATGCAGTGTAGCCAGTGCAAAACTTGAAATGTTTCTACTGCTTATTTCTGTTAATTATTTATAAAAGAATTATGGATATGTTGGCAGCTGTTGGATATTGTAGGATGGAAAAAGGAAAGACAACACTCTTCAAATTATTGTGTTCAAATATTTCCATAACAAATAGCTTCTTCAAATTAAAGATGCCAAGAAATTATATTCTAGTTTAATCCTTTATCCAAGTGTAAGCAACAAATAGTTTCTTCATTGTGTATTTTATGCAATAAGCATTTAATTCTGTAATTAAAGAGTATTTGCATTATCTTTTACAAAACATACGGTTAAACAGATTATTTAAAAGGTATTTTTAAAATTCTTTATGGACATTCCTGAAGGTCATGGATGAATTATAATTTTCCTATTTATTATTATTATATGGGCATCTCCATGGAGTCTGAAGACTCATTGCAGGAGACTCAATCTACCATAACTTTCCTTGAACCTATTAACAGAAAAAGCACTCAAAACTAACTGTGGCAACCCATTCCACTCATTCACTACTCTCAAGCAAACAATCTAGTTCTCACACCTCTACTGACCACACCTTTATTCAACTTCCAGGGGATGATCCCTTGTTCTGGTCCTTCTAGCCAAATGCTGAAACATTTCCCCTGCATCTATCCTATAAAACTCTTTAAGCAACTTAAATGTTTCCATCATATCCCCTGTTTTTCTCCTATCAACCAACTTCTGCAATTCACACACACCTTCAATCTATCTTCACAGGACACATTCCACATGCCCCCCTCACCATCTTGGTCACTTGCCTCTGAATCTACTCCACCACTTCCTCATTCCCAAGAAACCAGACTTGAGCACAATAATCCAGATGTGGATGTATCAAGAATTTATAAAGAGGAATAACTTCCTTATCTCTGCTTGTTAATGTGTTCTTCAAAAGTCAAGTAATCTTATGTGCTACTTTAGCAATATGTCTTCTAAACTTTAATTCTGTCTACTACTACCACCCCTAAATCTCTAGCTTCATCTATTTCCTGGAATATAGTGCTGTCAATGTGATACATGGCTTGTAACCTATTTATCCCAAAATGCATAACTTTATATTTCTCCACTTAAACTGAACCTCTTATATTTTGCCCATACTGACAGTCTATTTAAATAGTCCTGCAAGCTCTCCATATCACCTTGATTAACTATCGCTCCCTAATTTCGCATCATCAGCAAACAACTGAATATTTCCTTTCAGGTTATTTCCTTATATCATTTATGTACAAATTAAAACAGCAATGGTCCCAGCACTGAACCTTGTGGCAACATCAGTAGTCACCTGTTTTTGCCTCAATTCTGCCCCTCCACATACCATTTTTTAATATCTGTCTAGAAGCCACCCTCTTATACACTTGATCAGTGTCATATCCATCCCCATTTATTCTAATTTGCATAACAGTGGTACATGTGGTATTCTGTGAAATGCCTTTGCAAAATCGAGCAAAATCATCATGTAGCCATTTCCTTTATTCAACTCAGCTATTACTCTATTATAAAAAGTTTTATCTGCTTCTGTCTCCTCATAACCATCATCACTCATTAAGGTTAATCTTCCATAGTCATTCTTCCTCTTACTTGCCACATAATGAAAGAACTCTTTGGGATTTCCTTTGGCCTGCTAAATTCTTCTCATAATCTGATTTTGCCTTCCTTGCCATGCTGGTCCCCTTTCTCTTTATACCTTCCACAGCATTTTCTTGTTTCGCAGCTCGTGCTTATTATTATTATTTTTTAAATTAAGTAATTTTTTTTTTTTTTTAATGTTGAGCTCATACACGAGAGGTTGGTAGATCAACCTATAGTAAATTAGTGCCATGTATGGGCTGGGAAAGAAGGTACTTGTTCACACTGGATTCAAATGACTGTATATTGTATTCCTTAGGGAACACATCAAGTGGAAGACTGTTCCATAATATAGCAGTTGCAGGGATGAAGGAGGAGGAGGAGAAACTTGTTCTGTGGGTTTCAAGGTGCACTATGTAGGGATGTTGAGCAGCAGCTGCATGTGTTCCAACGAGTTTAGTACTAAGGGGGGTAATTATTGATGCTATTTCAGATGAACATTTTCCATGGAAATATTTGTATAAAACACATAGTGTGGAGACTGATCGTCTGTGCAAAAGTGGGGAGAGTGAGTTGGTAAGAGAAGGGTCATTAATAAGTCTGATTGCTCTCTGCTGTATTGAGTCGAGCATTTTGAGGGTCCGCCCCATATGTGGGAGCAATATTCAATGGTTGGGCAGATTTGTGATTTGTATAAGGTTAACAGCTGTCAGGGGTGAAGTAACATCTTGAGCAAAAGAGAAACCCTAGTTTTTTAGAAGCTGAGGATGCAGTGGTTGTTATGTGTTTACCTCAGGAGAGGCTTGATGTCAGGGTAATTCTAAGAGAAATCTCAAATTGTCTAGAAATTTGGGTGTTGTCAAAAATAATACTGGGAGAAAATGGTTCTTTTTTTATGAGAAAGAGACAGTACTGGGTTTTATTTGCATTGAAATTGACTAGGTTATCTGAACCCCATTGGAAGATGGCTTGGAGGTCTGAACTGAGGGAAGTAGTGGTTGCTGATCTGTAGATTGAGGTGAGTTGTGTGGAGTAAGATTTATCAAAAGAAAGGGAGGAGCACATTCTTTTGGAGGTAAGCTGAAGTAGGTCATTGATATATAGTAGGAAGAGGGTTGGTGAGAAGACAGAACCTTGAGAGGATAAGGAGCCATCCACCACCACACATAGTGTGCATCCAGGCAGAAAGCTAGCAATCCAACTATTTGAGATACACCAAACAATGGCTGCTTGCTTAGTAAGCCCTTGTGCCAGACCAGGTCAAATGCCTTGGAGATATCAAGTCCAACCGCTTGAGATTCACCAAACTTCTCCATGGCATTTGTCCAGAGATGGGTGACATATGTGAGCAGATCTCCTGTTGATTGGCAGTGACAGAATCCATACTGGCAGTTGTTTATTAGACAAATAGCTTCAAGGTAGTGTAGGAGTTGGGAATTGATGATTTTTTCCATTACTTCAGATAGGATTGAGGCAAGCAAGATAGGGTGGTAGTTGGACGGCAGTGACTTGTCGCCCTTCTTGGAATGGGTTGAATACAGGCCAATTTCCAGGCTGAGGGATAGATCCCAGTTGAGTAAGACAGCATATATAAGGACATAGGACAGGAGACAGTTCTGATGTGCAAACCATCAGGACAATTGGAAGAATGCCATCAGGGCCAGGAGACGTTTTTGTGTCTAATTTGGGCAATATTTTATTGATCTCTTTCTGACAAAAGGATATAGTGGGCATTGTATGTTGGTCATCTGGAAAGCAAAGTGTGAGGCCAGGAGAATGGCCTTTTCTGTAGGTGATGATGCAATGGAGCCACCTGGATATGATAAGGGTGGCAATACTGTTTAATGATATGAATCAATGATATTACTCATCCATGTTACTCCTACCTGATTAACCCTCCTTACCATAGGTATATAATTTAATGCTGCTTTTGCTAGATGCCCCTTAACTATATTACATGCACTACTAACATCCTTACCCTGCAGTGTTTTATGCCATGGTAGATTTAAGCTTCTTCCTAAACATGTCATAATCACCTGCCTTGTAGTTCCATAAATATCCCTTCTTGATAGAATATTCCTCATGTTTTACAAATTCCCAAGTGAAGACCATGTGGTCACTTTCACCAATTGGAGGCAATGTTGTCACCTAGATTATGGCTAGCTCTTCTGATCCTAGTCACTCCCTCCCTAGTCTCCTCCATCACATGCTGCCTTAGGTAATTATCTCTCAGCAGGTGTAAAAATTCTATTTCCTTCCTGCCATATGATCTTCCTTCCAGTCTATACACCCTCTGTCCAAAAAGAAACCGAGCTTTTCGAAAATAGAACCTAGTGGTGCCACCTGTTGTATCATTTTGTTATTGAAAGCAGCAATCTTCATTAGTGTTGTGCCAACTGTTTATGACATTTATTTCATTAGAGGCCGAGTTATACCAAGAGTGACAGTGTGTTTTGACGAACGGTCGGAAAATCAGTTTCAAAAAGAGAGCTGCGATTGACTTTTGTGTGGTAAAAGGTCTACTGAAATGTATCAAATGCTTCAAAAAGCATACGGTGATGAATGCTTATCCTGTACTCAAGTTTACGAGTGGTTTAAGTGATTTCAAAGTGGTCACGAGACACCTGAGGACGACGGAAAGCCGGGCCATCCAAAAACTGGACTGAGCGAAGTTGAATTGGGGATTCCAAAATCAACTATACACAACATTTTGACCGAGAGTTTGGGCCTTCATAAATTGAATTCGTGATTTGTTCCCCCACAAGTTGACAGATGACCAAAAAAAAAAAAATGTATCAAATTGAACACTGCAAGGACCTCATTAAAAAGACTCAAACTTCCTTGAAACGATCGTTACTGGTGGCAAAACGTGGTGTTTTGAGTATGAGTCCGAAACAAAGTGCCAGAGTGCTGAGTTTTGAGACCACCAGAAGAGGAGCATCTGAAAAAAAGTCGCTTGGAGAAGTCAAAAGTAATGACAATGCTGATTTGTTTCTACGATTCCAAGGACATTATCCACAAAAAATTTGTTTCGCCTGACCAAACGGTCAATGGTGAGTTTTATCTCGAAGTCTTGAAGCGAATGATAGCAAGAATTCGTTGCATATGGTATAAATATCGTGACGACCAACCATTCGTCAAAACATGCTGTAACTCTTGGCACTATAACTCGGCTTCTAATGAAACAAATGTCATAAACAGTTGATACAACACTAATGAAAGTTGTCACTTTAGACAACAAAAAGAGACAACAGGTGGTGCCACTAGTTTAAAATTTTTGAAAAGTGACTTTTCAAAAGTTTGAAAAGTTACTCGACCTGTACTCATTGTACTAATTTGGCAATGCATCTCTTCCAGATCATCTGTGGAACTCCCTGGCCTATAGCAACAACCAACTGTATATTTTGTCTAATTGGTCTTAATCTCACACCAGATTGCTTGTGTACAGACACCCTCCAAGCTGTCTCCTATTCTTTTTGGTTGCAATTAATCTGCTATCATCAGCAGTACTCTTCCCCCCCCATTCTTCCCCGAAAATGCTAAACCCTTCACATTCAATCCCTGTAACTACATCATCTGCTGTTAGCCAAGTCTCACTAATGCCTATAAATTTTGGCAAGGTTGCACTAATCAATGCCAAACACTCCTCCCTCTTGTTCCTGATACTTCTGACATTTGTATATAGAAAGGTAACATCTATTTATTCCTCCACCCACGTTTACTTTCTGAACTGACTACCCTATTCAATATTTTTGCTTGAGAGACTAGATTCCTCACTTGGTCATTTTCACACTCACTCGCTTCATGGGTGCCTTCACAAACTCACTTGCTTCCACTAATATTAGAGTGGATATTATATCATCATATTCAATTAACAGGTTTCCATATTATGCAATGCACTCACAAGATAAATTATTGAAGTTGAAGCCAGCCTGTACACACACGCACGCTACTTTACTTTTAGTTATTTAGGCATAATTTTTAGTGAAGATCACAAATTAAATATGGATGCAAATAACAGAATAAGTAAAACTCATATAGCAGGGGGCAAGTGAAATGGATTAAACATGAAGCTAGTAATATTTAAGATAATGCTCAAACTGGAGCCACTTAAGGATCAGAGCCGAGTAACTGAGAGGAGACCTCCACATTGCCTTTCAGGAATGCAAAGAACCAAGTGGGGTTTCTGACCTGAAGTCTAATCCTCACCTTCACATGGTACACCCTGTTAGTATCTATTGGGTGCTGAAGAACAAGAATAAGCTGATAATTTGAGATTTTACTGATCAAATTGCACTCTCTATTGGTTTGAACCACAAATACATACGAAGGTACAACATGATGAGATTTCATGTCAGCTGGGGCGTTGCCTGGTTAAACAAAACTCCTGCTGTTTTCAATAGAAAACCAGGGAGAGCAGTGAAAAGTCAGCCACTGGAACAAGCTCCAACACTCAACATCCAAAAAAAGAAGAATAAATCCAACGTCAGACAAACTGAAGATAGAGACCAACAATATAAGCAGTATTACTGGAAAGGAAATCATACTTGGAGAAGGGAATTGGATCTCAGTGATGGTGGTCTGGTAGAAAGGATAGTAAAAAGACTTAGGAGAAGTAGAGCAAAGTATACAGGAAGAAAAGCAAAGAAAAAGAGGAAGAACGAAAAGGGCCAGTACTCCACCATGAACAGGTGTCCCAAAGGGCTTGGAGAAGAACAAGCTGGATTCAGTCCAAATGGAGGTTGTCAGGATTAGATTTTCACTTTAAGACAAATAGTTGAGAAATCATGGGAATATAACAAGGATCTGCATTTAACTTTTGCAGATCTGGAAAAAGGCATATGATAAGGTGCAAAGGAACATTATATCAAGCAATGCATAATCTATAATTGAGATGCGAGTAGTTAGAATTGAAGATACAGGAAGATTTTTTTTATGTTAAATCAGGTATGAGAAAAGGATGTACATTATCTCCACTGTTATTCATCATCTATATAGATAGCATTATGAAGGAAAGTGGTATTAAACCTGCTAGCAAAACTGGAGATGTTAAGCTCAGTTATAAACTTTATACCAGTGGTTCTTAACCGGTGTTCTGTGAGAAGTTCTGGAATTTGTCATTTTTAAATTAATTTGTCTGCACAAATTAATTTAATGGTTTAATTGATGTTTAATTAATTATTAATCAACAATTAATTATCAATTATTGATTAATAATAAAAAATCAGCTAAATTACCAATTAATTATTAATTTATACATTACAAAATAACCAAGGTGTTCAGTCAAAATTTTAAGATTTGTGAAGTGTTCTGTAGTTGAAAAAAGTTTGAGAAACACTGCTTTATACAGATGATGAATAAATCCAGTGCAAGCCTGCAGGATTCCCCAATTAAACTGAATAACTGTTAGTATGAAAATCAGCAATCAAAAGACAATTGCACTGAAAATAGACAGAAACATTGAAAATATCAACTGCATCCTGAATGGAGAACCTATAAAAAAAATGTAAAACATTTCAGCTCTTTAATGAAGATAGCAAATTAAATATGGAAACAGACAACAGAATCAACAACAGCAGAACTAAAACAGAAGTCAAATGAATAAATTAATATGGAGCACAAGAGAATTTAATCAAAACACTAAATTAGCTGTATAAAAGACAGTGTTCAAACTTTAACTTATAAATCTGAGAGCTGGGCTAGAAATAAAACACTTGATCAAAGAATGGAGAACAAATATGAGAGTTCTGAAAGAGATTAGGAAAGTGAATAGATTGCATCAATAGCAGTATCGTAATAAAAAAGAGAATATTTTGATAGAACCGGACATTATTAGCATTCAGGAAAGGTTAGCAGAACACGTGTTCTTTGCTAGGATGGCAAGAAAACCATCCACTTAGACCATGATCTCAAAGGAAGATCATGGTCTAAGTGGATTGGTACAGTAAAAAGTGCCCTTCGAAGAGAGAAATATAAGATCTGATAATATTGGAGTCTTGACAGATTCATTTGGAGGAAAACTGTCAATAGGAAGTTAGTAACGATGCAAATTTTTCATGTACAATCATAATAAATGAGGAGACATGTCAGGAATTTGATGATGATGATTACAATTTATCAAGTTATTTCAATTTACCCAAATTCAGTTGACAATGCCGCAAAATAATACAAAGCAGCAACTCCACTTTGGGTAGGTGAAATTTAACAAAAGTTGTCTTCAGTATTTCTTCTAAAATACATCAAGTCACATCAATTTTGATTTAAATCAAACCATTTTTAATGGCAATATTAGAAAAAGGATTCAAAATGATATAAAATAATAACTTTGGCTGGATGAATTTAATGAAATCTAGTATTTTGGATCATTAATAAAACTTGTCAAGACATATTACATTTGGTTTTTAAATTGGACAATTTTTAGTGAAAAAAGGAATAAATTGTGATACAAATGATTAAAATAAGGATAAAATAAATAACCATAATTATTTATGACTGGAGGAATGATTGGTGTGTGTGTGGGGGGGGGGGGGGTATAGAAGAATGGTGAATGAAAGGAAGAGTGAATGGGAAAACCATAAAAGTGCGAGAAACTGGGAGAAAAGAGACAATATTGTATAGGGGGATTCAATGATAGGAGATAATACTTAATGAGAAAGTGACGAAAGCATGTTTTCCAGGTGCAAAGATAAAGGAGATGTTAGTGATGCTGAAAGTATGCAGAAGAATGGAGCAAACGAGTTGATTATATTGGCAGGCACAAATGACTTGAAAAGTGAGAAAAATGCAATGAGAGAAGATATGAAAGAGTTGTTAGAGTGGAAGCAAAAAAGTAAAGATTGTGAGTCTGCTGACTCAGTATGATAGGACAGAACTGAGAATAAGGGACATGATTGTCAAGGAGTCAATAAGACTGTGCAGGAGGAATGCATAAGCGTGAGGTGAATTTGATGGATGTAAGGACCTGTATATGCCTGATGGACAGCACTTAGATGATTTTAGAGTTAGATGCTTGGAGAAAATATTATTCAGTGAGAGTCTGGAAGTGTAAAACCAGGAAACTAGAGATATTAGAGGATGGGGAGAAGCAATCAAGCATGTATCTAGCCATTCCTGGGATAGAGAAGTATGAGGACAGGAAGGATTATGAAGAACTGGATGCAGTTACCCAGATTTTGAATCAGAATGGTCTGGTAATGACAGTATGTATGGGTAATTGTGGGCCCAAAGGGATGTTGAAATGCATGCACATGAATGCCTGAAGTATCAGAACTAATTGAGAGGAGTTTTTAGCATTGGTCAGCTCAACTTGGCCAAAAATTATTGGCATCAGCGAGACCTGGTTATCAGAAACTAATGTAGTTACAGAGATAATATGTAATGAATATTGTATTTTCAGAGAAGATAGAAGAAACAGGGCAAGAGGAAAGGTATTGTTACTGATAGCTGAAGACTTTAAACAACAAAAAAAAGTTAAGGAAGATCATAGATCTAATGAAATTGTTCATTTGAGGCTGTATCTGGTGTGAGATAGAGGCTAATAGGACAAAATATATTGTTGGTTGTGGCTACAGACCTGGGGATCCAGAAGAAACTATGGACAACATGCATCAGCAGATTAGCACAATGGGTGTAGGATAGGCAATTATCATGGGACACTCCAACTATAGTGATATACACTAGAAAGGGCACAGGGCAAAATAGAAATGGAATTTATACAGTTACTAAGGGATAATCTATCAGATTTATCTATAATTGCAGTAGCAACTCAAGATCTGATTAGGGAATGTGACCATGCAGCCTTGTCCTGCAAGGTTGCTCAACATGTGGAAATTTCAATTAAGAAAGGATTTCTGCAGAACTACAAAGCTGATGATTATGAAAAACTTAGGAGCATTTCTATGGTATAAGAAACTACATGGAATGAACGTCATTAGTGCATGGGAAGTAGTCAAGGATTGTCGGCACGGCAGTATTAGAATGCATACCCAGGATCAGGAGGAAAAACTGAATAGGAATTAAGTGGATGACTAGCATATAAAACAGGAATTGCAAAAAAAAGAAAGAATCGTGGAATGAATATAAACAACAAGGTGCTGAGAGGGGACCTCCACATAGCCTTTAAAGGAATGCAGAGAACGACCAGGGCTTCTGACCTAATGTCCAATCCTAACCTTCTCGTGGTGCACCCTGTTGGGTATCTACTTGGATGCTGAACGAACGAGGATGGGCTGGCAATTTGGGATTTAGCCGACCAAATTATATTCTTATTAGTTAAACCAAAATAAAAAATAATGGTACAACATAATAGAATTTCATGCCGGCTGGGGCGTCACCCAGTTAAACAAGGCCACCGTTGTTTTGCCAGGGAACCAGGGCAAACAGTGAAAAGTCAGCAGCTGGAACAAATCTGAAAACGCACCCCAACTCAACATCACCAGAGTTAAAGATCGGTACTATCAACATAAGAAGTCTGAATGGCAAAGAAATGGAGATAGCTAAAGAATTAGATAAGTACCAGATCGACATAATAGGGGTGATTGAAACAAAAAAGACAAAAAACTGGTGAGATCTTTTTGAGCAATAAATACAAAACGTTATATTCAGGCAATGACAATCAAGGAAAAGAAGGGGTAGCAATAGTATTCAACACAAAATATGAGGCTAATCTTCTTGAATTGCAGACAGTCTCAAGTAGAGTAATGTGGGAAAATATGAGAATGGGAAACTGGACAATGAGACTTA
This sequence comes from Typopeltis vanoorti, assembly GCF_054136105.1. Taxonomy (NCBI): domain Eukaryota; kingdom Metazoa; phylum Arthropoda; class Arachnida; order Uropygi; family Thelyphonidae; genus Typopeltis; species Typopeltis vanoorti. The sequence goes on along the minus strand of NC_143564.1, from coordinate 65,198,468 downwards.
TTTGTGCTAATGGTCCCACAGAAGGTTCTATTAGGGTAGAAGTGGAGGAATTTTTTAAGGCTTTAGAAAAAGCAACTGACACAATAAAAAAGGAAAAGTTGGCCCTTGCTGGGATCTAAATAGAAGAGTAGGAAATGATTGCCAGGCATATAAAAATATTTTGGGAAAATTTGGAGAAAAGAGCAAAGCTAATAATAATGGCAAATATTTGTTGGATTTCTGCTCAGGACATGGACTGGTTATTACTAACACCACGTTCTAACAGAAAAATGTGCACAAATTTACGTGGAGAGAAGAGGCAAGGAATAAGAAAAGTCTCACTGACTATGTTATTGTTGATAGTGATGTTTTCTCCCTGGTGCAGGACACCACAGTGTATAGATGATTTGAAATTGGAAGTCATCACTATTTAGTCTTGAGCAGGATAAAATTGAATTTCATATTCAAAAGAATAACATGTAAGAAAGTTTTAAAGTGAATAAAAGTTGAGCCGCTCTCAGGTGTGAACTCTAGACTAAAATACATAAAGATTATTGAAGAAAAAATGAAAGAGTTTGAGAACAGGAATCAAACCTTGGAGATTCAGTGGCAAGCCTTGAAAAAACTCTGATTGATTCAGCTAGAGAGGCATGTGGTGAAGTTAGCAAGGATCGAAAAATTAGAACTCCATGGTGGACACAGGAAGTTAAAGAGGGAGTGAAGGAAAAGAAGAAAGCATATCAAAAGTTCCTGGAAAATAAGTCAGCTTGTGCTCTTAGAGAATACAGACACAAATGTAAGAAAGCTAAACAGTGTGTAAAACTAGCTAAATAAAAGTCATGGGAAGACTTTGGTAAGAACACCAAAAATAAATATCAAAAAAGTGGCAAGATATTCTGGAGGTTGTTGAAGAAGCTTAGGAATAGAGGAAAGAGTGCTGTTAAAGGTGATAGAGATGATAAAGGTGACAAGAAAACAGGAGAAAAAGATATCCTTGAAGTATGGAGTAATTACTTTGAAAAACTGCTAAATGAAACAAGCAGTGATGACAGCACAGTGGTAAAAAACACCGACCAGCCATACAGTCAGGAATACATATCCATACTTGAAGTCGAAAAAGCTATCAAATGCTTGAAATGTGTAAAGGCAGCAGGAGTAGATGATATTCGACCAGAGATGCTGAAGTATGGTGGTATAAGAGTCGTACAGTGGCTGCACTGCATGGTTCAGAAAGCGTTCACAGAGGGACAAATTCCTGATGATTGGAGTAGAGCTCTAATAGTACCCATATATAAAAAGGGAAATAAAACTGAATGTGAGAATTACAGAGGTATTTCCCTACTGAGTGTTCCTGGCAAGATCTATGCAAGTATACTTGAGAAACGGTTGAGAAGACTTGTGGAAGAAAAGCTTGGTGAAGAACAAGCTGGATTCAGGCCAAATAGAGGCTGTCAGGATCTGATCTTCACTTTACGACAAATAGTCGAGAAAGCATGGTAATATAACAAAGATCTGTATTTAAGTTTTGATGATTTGGAAAAGGCATATGACAAGGTGCCAAGAGAGAAGCTATTCAATACACTACAGTTATATGGTGTCAATGGGGCATCAGGATCTGATCTTCACTTTACGACAAATAGTCGAGAAAGCATGGTAATATAACAAAGATCTGTATTTAAGTTTTGACGATTTGGAAAAGGCATATGACAAGGTGCCAAGAGAGAAGCTATTCAATACACTACAGTTATATGGTGTCAATGGGGCATTATATCAAGCAATACTTAAGTCTTTATTTGAGTTGTAAGTTAGCAGTTAGAATTGAAGGAAGTACAGGAAGATGGTTTAATGTTAAATTTGGTGTGAGACAAGGATGTACATTATCCCCTCTGTTATTCATTATCTACATGGATCACATTATGAAGGAAAGTGGTATTAAACATGATATCAAAATTGGAGATATTAATGTCGGCTCTTTGCTTTATGCGGATGATGTTATACTTCTAAATAAATCCGCTACAAGTCTGCAAGATTTTCTGACTAAATTAACTAGTGATTAGTTTACGGAATTAACAACGCATATGAAGTATATTAATTAAAGGTAACTTTAATGAATAACTTCTATATTTCGGCAACGTCACATTGCCAACTTCAGGAACGTAAAGATATGGTAAGTGCACGCAGGCACTAACACAAAGCAAATGAGGAAGAAAGCAAGAAACTAATATTGTTCCTAAAGTCCTAATGGTGCCCTCTGGTGGGCTAATTTGGTAGTCTTGGCAGTTGGGCTGAAGTTCTCATAATGTAAGTCTCCCAAATTTGGGGTAGTTTCATGCACCCAAATTTGTTGAGGTTAGGAATGTTTTTTAGAGCTGCTGAAGATTCTATGAATAATCTTTCGTATTTAAACTTGCTGCAATGAATTATTTTTGTTATCTTCCAACGAATTTTATGGTGGGTATCTAAGGCATGGTCTGCCAGCCCAGAGTAGCTGTACTGGTGGAACCGGATGTAGTCTTTGTGTTCTGAAATCCTGATATTTGTTGTTCTGCCTGTTTGGCCAAAGTTAGACAATTTGCAGCTGCACGGGACCTGGTATACACCCGGTAGGTCTAGGGGAAGTGGCTGGTCTTTGGTAGAGCGGATAAGGGATGCCAACTTTTTATATGGTTTGTAACAGGAAGTAAGGTCATATTTTTTGAGGATATTGGTTATTTTCTCAGAGGTGCCCTGGATGTAGGGTATGGTGATAGACTTGGTGTAATCTTTATTGTGGAGGGGGTTGTGGTTTACTGGTTTTACTATTTTTTGGATTTTTTGGGGTTATAGCCATTGGCTACGAAAGTGTTGAGGATGTGGTTTAGTTCAGTAGTTAGGGCCTTGTCATCTGAGCAGATTAATTTTGCCCTGTTATATAGTGTTTTTAAAACCCCATATTGTTGTGAGAGGGGGGGGGGGGGGAATGCTGGTGAATGTATCTGCCAGTATGGGTGGGTTTTCTGTGAACAGAGAAAACCAAAGATCCATCAAGCTGGCGGGTGATTAAAGTGTCTAGGAAGGGGAGGGTGTTGTTTTCCTCTTTTTGTAAGGTGAACTGGACTCTGGGGTATTGGTTGTTTAAGTGTGTTAGGAAGCAGTGGAGTGTGTCTGAGCCATGTGGCCAAATAGCAAACACATCATCCACATAACGAAGCCAAATAGTGGGTTTTTGTGGGGCGGAGTTTAAGGCTTTCTCTTCAAATGTCTTCATAAAGAAATTGGCCAAGGGTGGGAAAAGCGGTGAACCCATGGCTGTCCCCTCTATCTGTTTGTAGAACTTTCCTTGCCAAACGAAATAGCCTGAGTTCATTGCGAACTGAAATAGGGCTGAGATATCGGGACGAAACTAGGCTTGGATGAGCTCTAGTGTTTCTTTGAGTGGGACATTAGTGAATAGGGAGGAGACGTCAAAACTGACCATTATGTCAGTGTGTTGGAGTGTGAGGTTTTCTATACTGGCTTTAAAGTGGGCCGAGTTTACGAGGCAAATAAATCGTCTGACATTCCTAAAACGCTGCCGAGATAACAAAGTGATCCCTAATTGTGTTAAATTGAAGCACTGTTTTACTTCCGAGAAAGCTCTGCGCATTTATAATCGCACTAGCTTCACCCTGTTAAGAGAACAAATTACCGCGACGCGAGTTCTCCTGGCCGACGAAAACAAAACCTTACGGGCGTGCTAGAGGAAGAGCTTTCGGATACACTCGGGCCGTGATCTATGGTCGATACTTCATGACATCTCGTGTGCATCGGCAAAAAAAAGAATTCGAAAAAATACGAAGTCAGCACTTGAAAAAATACGAAAACCTGACAAAGAATTCTACTTCCTTACCACAGCCACCACTCAACACTGTAGTCAACCTCTCGTCGGCAGTCTTAAAGCCTGAAGCACTCACCGCACTTTCACGTGGTCACAATTTCACCCTAGCTCCTAAAAGAATACCTGCCGAAGAAATCATGATCCAGATAGAACGTGGGATTTGCAACCTGTCTAACCATATCGCCAACAACATTAGACTGGATGTAGTCGGTGTTCTCACTAAAGCCAAACCTCCAAAAACCAACTTATCCAAAAACGAATATGCTGCCCTACAAGAATTGAAAAACAACAAAAAAATAATAATCACCAAGGCGGATAAGGGAAACGCCACTGTGGTGCTCAATCAAAAAGACTACAAAGCTTAGCTAAATGCTTTAGTACTAGACCGTACGACTTACCTTCCCATTGAATATAATCCGACCAGCTCTCAGATTAGAACTCTCCACAGACTCCTTAAGAAGGTCACTTCTTGGCCTGTGGAAGTCACCAACAAACTAAAACCTTATAACTCTAGACCCCCCCCCCCCCACGATTATATGAACTCCCAAAAATACATAAACAAAATGTGCCATTGCGTCCCATAGTGGATGGCATTGATTCCCTCACATATAAATTAGCCAAACATTTAGCCAAAACGCTCACACACTACACTGGCAACACACCATCACACATAAAAAACTCAGCCCACTTTAAAGCCAGTATAGAAAACCTCACACTCCAACACACTGACATAATGGTCAGTTTTGACGTCTCCTCCCTATTCACTAATGTCCCACTCAAAGAAACCCTAGAGCTCATCCAAGCCAAGTTTCGTCCCGATATCTCAGCCCTATTTCAGTTCGCAATGAACTCAGGCTATTTCGTTTGGCAAGGAAAGTTCTACAAACAGATAGAGGGGACAGCCATGGGTTCACCACTTTCCCCACCCTTGGCCAATTTCTTTATGGAGACATTTGAAGAGAAAGCCTTAAACTCTGCCCCACAAAACCCCACTATTTGGATTCGTTATGTGGATGATGTGTTCGCTATTTGGCCACATGGCTCAGACACACTCCACTGCTTCCTAACACACTTAAACAACCAACACCCCAGAGTCCAGTTCACCTTACAAAAAGAGGAAAACAACACCCTCCCCTTCCTAGACACTTTAATCACCCGCCAGCTTGATGGATCTTTGGTTTTCTCTGTTCACAGAAAACTCATCCATACTGGCAGATACATTCACCAGCAGTTCCCCCCCCTCACAACAATATGGGGTTATAAAAACACTATATAACAGGGCAAAATTAATCTGCTCAGATGACAAGGCCCTAACTACTGAACTAAACCACATCCTCAACACTTTCTTAGCCAATGGCTATAACCCCAAAAAAAATCCAAAATATACTAAAACCAGTAAACCACAACCCCCCCCCCCCTCCACAATAAAGATTACACCAAGTCTATCACCATACCCTACATCCAGGGCACCTCTGAGAAAATAACCAATATCCTCAAAAAATATGACCTTACTTCCTGTTACAAACCATATAAAAAGTTGGCATCCCTTATCCGCTCTACCAAAGACCAACCACTTCCCCTAGACCTACCAGGTGTATACCAGGTCCCTTGCAGCTGCAAATTGTCCTACTTTGGCCAAACAGGCAGAACAACAAATATCAGGATTTCAGAACACAAAGACTACATCCGGTTCCACCAGTACAGCCGCTCTGGGCTGGCAGACCATGCCTTAGATACCCACCATAAAATTCGTTGGAAGAAAACAAAAATAATTCATTGCAGCAAGTTTAAATACGAAAGATTATTCATAGAATCTTCAGCAGCTCTAAAAAACGTTCCTAACCTCAACAAATTTGGGTGCATGAAACTACTCCAAATTTGGGAGACTTACATTATGAGAACTTCAGTCCAACTGCCAAGACTACCAAATTAGCCCACCAGAGGGCACCATTAGGACTTTAGGAACAATATTAGTTTCTTGCTTTCTTCCTCATTTGCTTTGTGTTAGTGCCTGCATGCACACACCATATCTTTATGTTCCTGAAGATGGCCATGTGACGTTGCCGAAATAGAGAAGTTATTCATTAAAGTTACCTTTAATTAATATACTTTATATGCGTTGTTAATTCCGTAAACTAATCACCAGTTATGTCTGACCAACGTATAAGCCTTGCTACTGACTAAATTAAATAACTATTGTAATATACATGGTATGAAGGTCAGCAATAAAAAGACAAAGACAATGAAAATAGGCAGAATCATTGAAAATGTCAACTGTGTTGTGAGTGGAGAACCTGTGGAACAAGTAAAACATTTCAGCTACTTAGGCATGATTTTTAGTGAAGATGGTAAATTAAATATAGAAATAGACAACAGAATCAGCAAAGTTGGTATGGTGGGAAGTCAACTGAATAAATTCATATATGGAATAAGAGAGAAATTAGTCAGAACACTAAATTAGCTGTATACAAGACAGTGTTCAAACCAGTTTTAACTTATGGATCTGAGAGCTGGATCAGAAGTAAAACACTTGACCAAAGACTAGAGACAGCAGATATGAGAGTCCTGAGAAAGATTATAGGTGTGAACAGATATCATCAATGGCAATATCATATTAAAAATGAGGATATTAGGAAAGAACTTGACATTGTCAACATCCAGGAATGCATTCTTCTTCTTTGAGTGCCATCTCCTATCGGAGGTCGGCAACCACCTTGGCAAATTTTGAGCGATTCTCAGCTATTCTGAACAGTCTCTCAGAGTTCATACCAGTCCACTGTCTGATATCTGCCAGCCAGGATTTTCTTCGTCTTCCTTGTCCTCTTCTTCCATTTATCTTCCCTTTTATAATCAATTGAAGTATCTTATATTTTTCATTACGAAGTAGGTGACCAAGATATGCAGTTTTCCTTCTTTTTATGGTATTATAAAAGTTCACGTGATTTCCCCATTTGTTTCAGTACTTCCTGATTGGACATTTTTGTTGTCCTTGGGATTTTTAACATTCGTCTGTATAACCACATCTCAAAGGCTTCAAGTCTTTTTATTGATGTTGTCTTCAAGGTCCAAGTTTCTGCACCGTACAGCAGTACAGACCATACATAGCATTTAACCATGTGTACTCTAAGCTCTAAGTTTAAACTGCGGTTACACAGTGTTGATTTCATCAAGAGAAAATTTTTTCTTGCCATTTCAATTCTAACTTTTATTTCCATTTCTGGATTGCAATCTTCATTTAACCAGCATCCGAGATATTTAAACTTTGCCACTCTTTCTATTTGTTTCCTATTTAAAGAAAGTGCTAAATTAAGATTGGTTTCTGCACCGTACAGCAGTACAGACCATACATAGCATTTAACCATGTGTACTCTAAGCTCTAAGTTTAAACTGCGGTTACACAGTGTTGATTTCATCAAGAGAAAATTTTTTCTTGCCATTTCAATTCTAACTTTTATTTCCATTTCTGGATTGCAATCTTCATTTAACCAGCATCCGAGATATTTAAACTTTGCCACTCTTTCTATTTGTTTCCTATTTAAAGAAAGTGCTAAATTAAGATTGGTTTCTTACTTATGACCATGAATTTAGTTTTGGTGATATTTATTTTTAATCCCATTTTTTCACTCTCTGCATTTATTAGCTCCAAAAGATTTTGAAGATCCTGAATATTGTCAGCCAGAAGAGCTGTATCATCGGCATATCGGATGTTACTGATGATTTCACCATTTACACTAATCCCTTCCTTTCTTCTTTCCAAGACTTTTTGAAATATGGCTTCTGAGTAGATGTTAAAAAGAAGACGTGACAGCACACATCCGTGCCTTACTCCTCGTTTGATGTTAATGGAGTCTGTAATAATGTCATCAACTTGAACAGATGCCTTTTGGTTCCAATATAAGTTTTCAATGATCCCGATGTCTTTACCATCTAATCCAATTCTTTTTAATAGTACAATCATTTTAGCATGTTGGACTTTGTCAAATGCTTTCTCGAAGTCGATGAAGCAAATGAATATTACCTTGTTTTAGTCAATACATTTTTGAAATAAGATCTGAGAACAGAAAAGGGCCTCTCTTGTTCCCAAGCCGTTTCTAAAGCCGAATTGGGTATCACTGATGGTGTCTTCACATTTTCTGTATATTCTTTTTTGAATTATTTTCAGAAACATTTTGAGAACGTGACTCATTAGGCTGATCATTCTATAGTCATTACAAGTTTTCGCATTTACTTTTTTAGGTAGCATGATGAAGGTCGACTGTAACCAGTCTTGAGAGATTATGCCTGTATCGTAGATCTTATTAAATAGCTTTACTAATATGTTAATGTTGTCACCTTCTAATAACGTTACTATTTCTGCTGGTATTCTATCTGGTCCTAGGGCTTTACCATTTTTAGCTGAGTTCAATGCACATTCTACCTCTGATTTTAGAATGCATGGACCTTCCATATGTTTATAAGTATTTTCTGGGTTCTGTCTGTCATCAGTAAAGAGTTCTTCTATATGTTTCACCCATTCTTGTATTTTGTCATCCTTTTTGGATATAATTTCTCCCTTTTTGTTTCGAAGGATACAGAATTGTTTTTTCTTATATATACCTGAGGTCTCTTTCATCTTTTTGTGTAGATTAAAATTGTCATGTTTTTCCTGTAGAATTTCTATTTCTTTACATTTTTCATTCATCCAGATTTCTTTTGCTTTTTTGATCTTGTGTTTAATAATTTTCTGAACCTCTGTATATTTTGTTGGATTATGATTTTTATATGATCTGCGTTGATCCATGAGAGAAAGAATTTCATCAGTCATCCAATCTTTCTTTTTTACTGCTCTATTAGGACATAAGGTATTGGTACATTTCTCTATGAAGACAGATTTCAATTTGTCCCACGACTCATCAACCCTCATGATGTCATCATTCTTGATAAGTGCTAGCTCTTGATTCAGATCTTGACTCAATTTGCTTCTTATCTCTGTGTTTTTTAATTTTCCCAAATCAAACCTTTTTGTTGATGTTGCTTAAGCATAGCTTTCAGTCTAAGTTGTAACTCTGCCACCAGTAGGTTATGATCAGAAGCAATATCTGCACTAGGATAGGTTTTTGTACTCTTTATAGAACTTCAAAATCGTTGATTAATTAGTAAGTAATCAATTTGGTTTCTGACTATATTCCCATTATTATCCTGTGGTGATCGCCAAGTATACAATCTTCGAGGTGGTAGCTTAAACCATGTGTTTGTGATTATTAGCTCCTCTTCCTGGCAGAATTGAAAAAGACGGTCACCTCTCTCATTTCTTGTGCCCAGTCCATGTTCGCCAACTACATCTCCACTTCTACCTTTCCCAACTTTAGCATTGAATTATTAGCAGAGCTAATCTCAGGTGGTATGGTCACTTAAACAGAATGGGCGAAGAAAGATTAGCAAAACAAGTGTTCTTTGCCAGGTTGGCAGCAAAACGAACCAGAGGAAGACCAAGATATAGGTGGATTGATACGGTACAAAGTGCTTTAGACGATAGAAATATAAGATCAGATAATGTTGGAGTCTTGACAAGTAACAGACTGATTTGGAGGAAAATTGTAGATGGGAAGTTAGTAATGATGTAATTTTTTCATGTAGTACTATCATATCCTGTACACCCCTTGAGGGTAAATGGCAGGAATTTGATGATGATGATGGTGATCAGCATGCCCATGAGCAGTATAAACCAGATTTAGCCTTCCTTACGTAGTATGGTAAAGAAGGCTAAATCAGATTTCATAAGAAAATTAGCTAAGCAGGTCAAAGTAAATTGAAAAGAGTTTTTTCGCTACATAGCAAGTAAGAGGAAGAAGAACTCTACTCAGTGCTATTAGTAGAAAATGACAGAAGCAGAAGAAATAATTCAAGTACTAAGTGATTGCTTTGCAAAAATATATTCATCCAGGTGGTGACTTTGCAGTTACTGAGGTGACAGAGACTGATGCGAGCATTGAGGTAAATGAACTGGAAGTACTCAGTATATTGAAAAATATTGTGAATACAACAGTGGGCCCGGACGATGTCTGCTTGTGTGCTACAAGAATGTGGAAGTGAACTGGCAGTGCCTCTAACAAAGATGTTTAATCTAAGTCGCAGCTCTGGCAAGGTTCCAAGGAAGTGGAAAAAGGGTAAGATAGTTCTATTACATAAAGATGGCTCCAAAACAGAAGTAGCAAATTACAGACCAATTAGTATCTCTGAAGTGGTGGTTAAAGTATTGGTAAGGTAAAATTCAGGAATGGGTTGATAGGAATATGATACTTTACATCCCTGGCAGGATCTATATTTAGCACATGTATGCTGCTTCCATGTCAAATGGTCACATTTTCAAAAAGTTTATATGCCATGTTAGTTGCAACCTTTTCGGTAGAATTTTATTTGTAAAATTAGCATTTGTGAAGTGTCTGGATGATATTAAATATCTCAAATGTAATTCAAAGTAATTTCAAGTTACATATACTTCTTCTATATAGATTGAGCACTTTCTGTATGTATCCAATGCCTGTATTATAAACGGCTGTTATATGTATTTTCTGGAACTGAAAAAGGATGTTAGGACAAATGTTTAGTTAGCTGCTATGCTTAGTACTACAATAAATCTGTTTTGTTTGCATGCATGTAGCATAGTTCGTGGGGGGGGGGAGTGTTTTTCCATTATAAGTGTAATTTCAGTTGTCTCTAATTACACTAATTGTTGCTAAATCTAGAACACAGATGTTATTGTTTCTTTCTTCTGCAGTAAAGTATCTGTTGAGGCGAATGTATTTCAGGTATAGGAACACTTTTATTCCAATCTTCAGAAACAACAGATGTACTAAAACTTTATCTATTGCTGAATAAAAATGAATACTTATTATGTATTATAAGCATTCGTTTATATTTATTTTTATTAAGTATTTATTTTGTTGATCTACAACAAAAAAAAAATACAAGCACATGTGAGCTATCTATTATTGATAAGGACAGAAGAACTGCTAACAAAACAAAACAAAAAAGTAATGAATGCATAATTCCCGAAAGTGTGGATAATTCCAATAATGATTGGATATTATATATCCTATCACTGCATAAAATTTATATTGATCCTCACTAAACAAAAGAGAATTCTTAGAAAATAAAGTGAAATATAAATAAAACAGAGAAATAAATATACATAACAAACACAACAAATTTCACAAAATAATTTGATGCTCCATCAACCCAATATATTCCTGCTATGCTTAAATTAATCATCTGATCAATATTATTAGTTCATTGGCTGTTTATTATTGGTTAGCTATTTATACTTAGCAAACAAATTTCTCCCTCTCCTTGTGTTTTTTTTTTTTTTTAAATTACGCCATCATAAATTCACTTATGCATGTCTAGAATATAGGATCACATGCTCTTTGCTCCACCCAGCAACTTACAAGACACACATATAATATCACAAATATTGATTATTAATAATTCCTTTGCCAGTAATGAAAGCAATTTCTATGCACACTTGTTATTTTCTTTACATTTCCCATTTCATATGGCTTATTAATGATGGGTCACATATTTACACCTTTGAGTAATTCAAATATACCAACCAATCCACTTTATCATTGTTTTCTAATATATCCTAAAACAAACATACTGTCTACACCCCAAACAAATTTCGTTTCAAATAAAAAAAAGTTATGATACGTAGTGCATCTTCCTTAAACAGACGCACAAAATTTCCGAGGAGCACAGAGCTACGATCATCCCATCATTAATGTGTTAAGGTGCTGGTTTGAATCCATTGAAATGTTATCAGTTATATGGTGCATGGTGTTGTGGGTTAACAATTTTTAAAAAGATTTAAACAATGAATTATAGCTATCACCTATGCTCTGATGTAAAGTTTCATCTATTTAATACTTAATATATGAGTTTTACATTCCTAATATTACCCGAATAATATCCAACTCTTCATCATCTTCCAGGCATGGACCATTCTGTTTACTATCACTATTACTTTCTTTATTTTCATCTTCATTAAGTTCTGTCAAAAGCCGAGGTGACTGGTAAATGATAAAATGGAATACATCCTTTGCAACACTAGACAGGAGTCTAGGGCTAAAAAAAATAATAATGATGATTTTTAGTAAATTAAATTGTCAAAATGATTTCTTAAGATCAGAGAAAGAGAAAGAGAGAGATATTATAAAGAAACGTGAAAAGTATGCTTTAAATGATTTGCCCAGTTGTTATTGATGATAAAATTTCTTCAACTATTACTGAGGTTGAAGCACTCAGCACAAATCCAAGAGCTGATGAATTAACTGTGAACTCTATTTTTTTTTTTTTTTTGAGTACACAGAGGAAAAAGATAAGGGAAGACAGGCGAGTAAATGATCAAATTTCTGTTATTCTAAACAATAACAACTAAAATTAGATGTTTTGCAAAGGGCAGACTTCCCCCACTGGCATTCTCTCATGTTTATTTTGTGGTATTTATGAGATCTCTTGCTTATTTCACTTTGGAAAAAAATCTGGTAGATCTGCATGTAGCTGGTCAATGGGAAGGGTGTCAATATTCGATTAATAACATGGAATCAGAGAGTCAGAACAATATAATCATGAAGAATATGCTATCGAGTTATATATAAACAGGATTCTTTGGGGAAAGAAAACAAAAAAAAAAGCTATATATAAGTTTTCTCATAGAATCATTATACAAAGAAAACTGAAGTTTTGCTATATCATCCTATCCTCAACAGATCTGATGGGTTGTATTTATTCTTTTATGAAAGAGAATACTCCTCAACACTGCTCATCTCAACTTTCCACATCACCAGGACTTCAGTACAATCAGTCTCTGCTACTCTATGCTTACTCATAATTTCACTTTCACACTGCCAATGCTGTTGGTACCTGTGCAAAAATTAGAATTTTATAATAAATAATGTCAGTTATCAATTATTTCTTTTCATGAAATATATAATCTTTACATGATTTTGTATAAAAAAACAGTGTGCAATAACTACAGATATCCACATCAGTGAGTACTGCTGCAGTAAAAGCTCATCTTCCTTAGCTGGAGGAGAAATACCAATTAGAACTCCACATGGTGGATGCTGTTCATTGCTTGGTGAAATATGGTCACCTTCAAATTAAAGATACCAAGAAATTATATACTTGGTTTAATCCTTTATCCAAGTGTAAGGAAACAAGTTTGCACATGAACTATTTTCAGGACTGTGGCAACTCGCATAAACAAGCTAAGACTTCACATCACTTGCCTTAGTATTCATAATGCAAAGCATATATCCTTATGGGTATATATAATGCTATGCATTATGTGAAGGGTCACTACCCAGACCGGTTTCGACCTTTATTAAGGTGAAAAAGCAAAGGGTTGCTCATCATAAGCCTAGAGTAGTTAGTATAGGGGGTGCAAGAGAGCCTGATAGTATTAGGAGAAAAAAAGACAGATAGATAGCATGAGAGTTATCTATCTGTCGTTTTACATACAGTGGTTAACCACCTTGAGTTGGCCTTCTCTGCCTGGGATTGCTCTCCAGTCATCCCAGCAATTGATTATAAGACTATATTGAATTAGAGGATGAAAATATTTAAAAAACCTCTCATACCAAGAATAGACAGAATTTTATCTCCCCCTGATGATTATCGCATAATGTAGGTAATCTACACCATTTAGTGATAAATTTGATATCTCCTAGAATGCTTCTTTCTAAATACAAAAAACGTCTGACTGAACAATAAAATTTCCAAAATACAATATTATAAAGCATTTGGATGTCATATTGCTGGTTTTCAAATCCATGATGTTTTTCTAACCTTCCATAAATGGTATTTTAATTCATTAATTATAAAAATCAAAATTCTCTTCCCACTGCTGACAGGAGGTGGGTATTGTAAAAAAAAATAACCTGTTCTGTTGTAAATAGTGGCATGCTCGACACATTACATAATCTGTTCCAAATACGCAGAGCAAGAGGGCAGCTATAGAATGCATGTTCTACTGTTTCCAATTGATAACAGATGTCACAGATTGGATCTCCGATGTTAAAGTACCTCCATTTGATGGCACTGACTGGAAGGCAGCCATATGCAATTCTCCAAGCAAGATCCTTCCTGTTAGGGTACCCTTGAAACTTCATCAAGTTATGAAACAAAATATTGTCGTCAGTACCCAACTGTGGAACTTCGCAGCAAAATAGATTAAAGATTTCTTTATACCAAATTTTACTTTTTTTTAATGTAAAGAATGATAATTCCAGAGTGTTATAGCAGTCTTAGAGTTAAGCACAGAGTGTTGTAGTATACAGGAACAATCTCAGTTTTTGGACCTTTATAATCATTAACTCCAAACAGGGGAAGATGAAAACCCAAGTAGTACCAGAGAAGGTCTGCACATGTGTGATTATTTTGCAATATTTTATGGATTTTTGAAGCTCTTCATCATCATCATCAAATTCCTGACATGTGCCCTCAAGGGGTGTACAGGATATGATAGTACTACACGAAAAATTTACATCATTACTAACTTCCTATATACAATTTTCCTCCAAATTAGTCTGTTACTTGTCAAGACTTCAACATTATCAGATCTGATATTTCTATCATCTAAGGCACTTTGTACCATATCAATCCACCAATATCTTGGTCTTCCTCTGGGTCGTTTTCCTGCCAACCTGGCAGCGAACACTTGATTTGCTAATCTTTCCTCGCCCATTCTGTTTAAGTGACCATACCACCTGAGATTAGTTATGCTAACGCATTCCTGAATGCTGACAATGTCAAGTTCTTTCCTAATATCCTTGTTTTTAATATGATATTGCCATTGATGTCATCTGTTCACACCTCTAATCTTTCTCAGGACTCTCTTATCTACAGTCTCTAGTCTTTGGTCAAGTGTTTTACTTCTGACCCAGCTCTCAGAGATCCATAAGTTAAAACTTGTTTGAGCACTGTTTTGTATTTAGTGTTCTGACTAATTTCTCTCTTATTCCATAATGAATTTATTCAATTGACTTCCTACCATACCAGCTTTGTTGATTCTGCTATTTCCATATTTAATTTACCATCTTCACTAAAAATCATGCCAAAGTAGCTGAAATGTTTTACTTGTTCCACAGGTTCCCCATTCACAACGAAGTTGACATTTTCAACAATTCTACATCTTTTCATTGTCTTTGTCTTTTTAATGCTGACCTTCATACCACATATATATTACAACAGTTATTCAATTTAGTCAGGGACTCTTGCAAACTTGTAGCGGATTTATTTAGCAGTATAACATCTTCCGCATAAAGCAAAGAATTGACATTAACATCTCCAATTCTGATATCATGTTTAATACCACTTTCCTTCATAATGTGATCCATATAGATAATGAATAACAGAGGGGATAAAGTACATCCTTATCTCACACAGATTTAACATTAAACCATCTTCCTGTACTTCCTTCAATTCTAACTGCTGACTTAAAACTCAAATAAAGACTAAGTATTGCTTGTTATAATGCCCCATTGGCACCATATAACTGTAGCATATTGAATAGTTTCTCTCTTGGAACCTTGTTATATGCCTTTTCCAGATCGACAAAACTTAAATACAGATCTTTGTTATATTACCATGCTTTTTCAACTATTTGTCATAAAGTGAAGATATGATCCTGACAGCCTCTATTTGGCCTAAATCCAGCTTGTTCTTCAGCAAGCTTTTCTTCCACAAGTCTTCTCAACCGTTTCTCAAGTATACTTGAAGAGATCTTGCCAGGAACACTCAGTAGGGAAATACCTCTGTAATTCTCACATTCAGTTTTATTTCCCTTTTTATATATGAGTACTATTAGAGCTCTACTCCAATCATCAGGAATTCGTCCCTCTGTCCAGACTTTCTGAACTATGCAGTGCAGCCACTATAAGACTTTCATACCACCATATTTCAGCATTTCTGGTCTAATATCATCTACTCCTGCTGCCTTTCTACATTTCAAGCCTTTTTCTGCTTCAAGTATGGATATGTATGCCTGTTGAGTGTTTTTTAGCACTGTGCTATCACGGCTTGTTTCATTTAACCATTTTTCGAAGTAATTACTCCATACTTCAAGGATATCTTTTTCTCCTGTTTTCATGTCACCTTTATCATCTCTAACTCCTTTAACAGCACTCTTTTCTCCATTTCTAAGCTTCTTCAACAACCTCCAGAATATCTTACCACCTTCTTAATATTTATTTTCTATGTTCTTGGCTTCATGTCCTCCCATGACTTTTGTTTAGCAAGTTTTACACAGTGTTTCGCTTTCTTGCATTTGTCTCTGTATTCTCTAAGAGCACAAGCTGACTTATTTTCCAGGAACTTTTGATATGCTTTCTTCTTTTCCTTCACTGCCTCTTTAACTTCCTGTGTCCACCATGGAGTTCTAATTTTTCTATCCTTGCTGACAACTTCACCACATGCCTCTCTAGCTGAATCCATCAGGGCTTTCTTCATGGCTTGCCACTGAATCTCCAAGGTTTGATTCCTGTTCTCAAACTCTTTCATTTTTTCTTCAATAATCTTTGTGTATTTTAGTCTACAGTTCACATCTGAGAGCTGCTCAACTTTTATTCGCTTTAAAACTTTCTTACATGTTATTCTTTTCAATATGAAATTCAATTTTCTCCTGCTCAAGACTAAATAGTGATCACTTCCAATTTCAAATTGTCTGTACACTGTGGTGTCCTGCACCAGGGAGAAAACATCACTATCAACAATAACATAGTCAATGAGACTTTTCTTATTCCTTGCCTCTTCTCTCCATGTGAATTTGTGCACATTTTTATGTTGGAACATGGTGTTAGTAATAACCAGTCCATGTCCTGAGCAGCAATCCAACAGATAATTGCCATTATTATTAGCTTTGCTCTTTTCTCCAAATTTTCATTAAACATGTTTGTATGTCTGACAATCACTTCCTACTCTGCTATTTAGATCCCCAACAAGGACCAACTTTTCCTTTTTCATTGTGTCAGTAGCTTTCTCTAGAGCCTCAAAAAATTCCTCCACTTCTACCTTAGTAGAACCTTCTGCGGGACCATAGGCAGAAATAAATCTCATTGTCCAATTCCCCATTCTGATATTTGCCCACATCACTCTACTTGAAACTGCCTGCCCTTCAAGAAGATTAGCCTCGTATTTTGTGTTGAATACTAGGGTTACTCCTTCTTTTTCTTGATTGTCATTGCCTGAATATAACATTTTGTATTTATTGCTCAGAAAAATATCACCATTTTTTGTCTTTTTTGTTTCAGTCACCCCTATTATGTCGATCTGGTACTTATCTTAATTCTTCAGCTAGCACCATTTCTTTGCCATTCAGGCTTCTTATGTTGATAGTACTGATCTTTAACTCTGGCGATGTTGAGTTGGGGTATGCTTTCAGATTTGTTCCAGTAGCTGACTTTTCGCTGTTCACCCTGGTGAAAATAACGAGGGCCTTGTTTAACCGGGTGACGCCCCAGCCGGCATGAAATTTTGTCATGTTGTACCATCATTTTCTATACTGGTTTAAGCCAATAAGAATACAATTTGGTCAGCTAAATCCCAAATTGCCAGCCCATCCTCGTTCGTTCAGTATCAGGTAGATACCCAACAGGGTGCACCACGAGAAGGTGAGGAATGGTCATTAGGTCAGAAGCACTGGTCGGTTCTCTGCATTCCTTTAAAGGCTATGTGGAGGTCTCCTCTCAGTTATAAAGCTTTGACCCTTAAGCACCCCCCATTTTTTATAGCTTAAATAGCAGAATTTTAAGACTGGAAGTCCAAATTCTCCATGCTTTGTTGATAGCAGAAGAAATTGCTTTATATCTTCTTGTTATCATCTGGAGCAAAAAAAATTGCAGAGGTTTACTATAAAATTGCTTTTATTCAGCTTCTGTGATGTCTGTAATATTTATTATGTACAACTGAACAGGAAAGATTATGGTTTTGAGTACCATGGCTTTAGAAGAAAAGGAGAGTTTCCCTATTTTCCAGTCTTCTAACATTTCCAAGTTCTTATAAGTTCTCAGACTGGTAATATTGGGTAAGTGGAGAAGGGAATTCCAAGTATAACTAGGGGGGGGGGGGGTTCTCTCTTTGGGATTAGCCCAAAAGGAACCTCCAAGATCCCGCTTTCCATAAACTTTTAATTTTGTCTTGTCTGCATTAATAATTAATCTGCTGCTTTTGCTGAATTTTTCCAAAATACCAAAATATATATATATGGAATCATTATCCTTCAAAGTTCGGCTACATCATCGGCATATGCTAATACGTTATTTTCCTTTTTAGCTGAAGGAACTGTTATTCCTCGCACAGCATGTGTATTGTTGACTTTTTGTAAGAAAAGTTCAAGAAACAATGCAAAGAGCAGTGGACTGAGAGGGCACCCTTGCTTGACTCCTTTTAGAATTTTTACTGGGTCTGACAGGAACCCATTAACTAGGAGGTGGGTGGTTGAATTGGCATAGGCTCCTTTGATAATAGATAGCAGTTTTTTACCTACACCAATTTGCTGGAGGATGTGGAATAGAAAGGGATGCCAGACATTATCAAATGCTTGAGTAAGGTCTACTGAATAGCACTGCCATCGACTGCTTTTTTGTGTTAACTAAGCGGATTAGATCATGTAGCAGAAACAGATTAAATTCTACTGTTCGACCTGGTACTCCATACACTTGTGTGCTTTTAATTATATATTTCATTCCAACTTTGAGCCTGTTATTGATAATGTGGAAAAATATCTTGTAGTCAGTATTAGTTAGAGAAATAGGTCTCCAGCTGCAGATTAAGGTGTGATCTCTATTAGGTTTAGGAATGAGGACAGTATGGTTTGCTACAAATTCACTTGGTATGTATTGATGTTTTATCTGAATTATCCTATTTATAAGGGAAGAAGAGATACAAATACCTTGATTCATGTATATGTATGCCTGGAGATTAGGATTGCAAATCCTCCATATGTCTACTAGTTGAGCATTGTCAAGACATGTTTTTAACTGTGCATATCCCACTACTGGGGTGTCCTCCTATTTTGTCTAATGTGGGATTTTCAATGCAATTCCAGTCACCAATTGCTATGATGTAATGGGCACCATATAAATATGGCTCCAATTCCTGGAAGAATTTTCGTCTAACTGTTCCATTGGATGGAGCATAAACATTTATAAACCTTATTACACACCCACAGTATTTCCAATCTATTGTCAAGATTCTCCATCCCTTTGGATATTACAGAATGACCCAAGGAGAGGGGGGGGGCAAGAATAAGAACTCCTACTCCAGCCCTGTTAAATCTTCCAAAGCTCCAATAAGAAAGAAGTGAATATCTATCAGTTAAACTTTTTATATCTTTGTATCTGCTGAAGTATGTTTCTTGGAGAAACAAAAACCTGATATTATGGCTTAGCATAAGTTTCCATATAGTTTCTTGTTTAATTTGCCTATGGAATCCTCGTACATTTAATGAGGCAATGCAGAAAGGAGATGCTATGATTATCGAAATGTCACTGGTAAGTCTTTAACTTCTAAATTTTGGATAAAACCGATGAGGTCTTCAATCTATGAAGAAGCAATTGTGTAACCTGCTTCTTGTAAACTGTTTTCCAGTTTTTTACAGTTGCTTTCCATTACTTCAAATTCATGGCTATCATTTTTGATTTGGAAGCTAGTTATTTTTTTATGTAGATAACTGTACTGAGAAAACTTTGAATCAGTAAACTTTATTATATTTTTTTTTTAAATTGTATCTCTTGCTTTCTCTTTATTAGCATGAGTTGGTTCTTCATAATCCATAAACTCTTCTGAGCATGAAGAGTTTTCATTTGATGATCCACAGCCTTCTTCATCTTTACATTTTTATTACTTCTTTTTCTTTTAGTTGTAGTTCTTTTTTTCAAATTTTTTTTGTTTATCTTCAATTTTTTTTATTAATTCGTCTTTCCTTTTTGATGATCTTGTCTGCATATCTTGTCCGAGTGCCAGGGGAACGGTCGTATTTTCAGGTAGCTCCCGAAAGCTAAGTACAATTTTGAATGGAAATTAGAATAAATGTTAAAAATCATAACGTAATATTGTCTAAATTTGGTAGCTTGTTGTGTCTGTGTGATTTTGGTGTAAATTCCGTAAATTAATTTAGTCTTTAACGATACGTTTCATATATTTGAATATGGCGCCAATGCGACGTAAGATAATGGCGTCCAAAAATACGACGCCATTGTTCAAAAACTGTAGTGTGAGAGAGTTTGTCCGGTGTGATGTGTGTGGAATGTATGCATTCCCGAATGAGTCTGGAGTATGGGTTGAAAGTGATAGTGGTGGGAGAATGTGTAGAAAGTGTATGCAAAATGAGGAGTCGAAGTATGTGTCAGGTTGTGAGACAGTTATGATTGAAGAAAGCCAGAATGCGAGTGAAAATAGTGGCTCGATAGGGAATTGCGGTGTACAAGATGGCAATGTGAGCGGTGATCTAAGAAAGAGTGAGAGCAATTATACAGAAAGAGAAAATGGTTTGAATGATAAAAAAAATGAGGAATTATTTGTAGGAAGTGAGATCGCTAGGCTGCGCGCAGTGATACAAGATGCGCAGCGGCAATTAGAGCACCTACAAAACTCTTTCCAGAGTGATTCGGCTAACGGAAATAAACAGCGTGGGCGAGTTTCCGAAATGAAGGAGAGAGTATTGTATGGTGACTCGTTATTAAGAGGAGTAATAGATGGGAGTGTAACTAAATCGTACTTGCCGGGTGCGAAATTTAAGGATGTAAGTGAGAGCATTAGAGTGCAAAAACAGAGGGTGAAAGAAATAACAATTGTGGCTGGTACGAATGAATTGAAAGGTGATAAATTTTTTATGAGAGAGGACTTGAAAGTATTGTTAAAGGTAGCGAAAGAAAAGAGTGACAGAGTTAGAATGGTGAGTCTGTTACCGCAGTATGACAGAGAGGAGT
Source organism: Typopeltis vanoorti (assembly GCF_054136105.1). Lineage (NCBI taxonomy): Eukaryota > Metazoa > Arthropoda > Arachnida > Uropygi > Thelyphonidae > Typopeltis > Typopeltis vanoorti. Next base: position 65,177,666 of record NC_143564.1, on the reverse strand, counting down.
TTAGAAGGAGGGCCATAATCGCAAATGATATTATGCGCAGGTTATGCGGACGGTGTGGTGTGGAATTTGTGGACGTGTGGAATGAGTTTGATGGGCGAAAGGACTTATACAAGATGGATGGACTGCATTTGAATGGACTTGGTGTGCGGAGACTGGAAAAAGTGTTGCTGAATGAAGTGAAAATGGATGTGCAGAACCAGGGAAACTAAAACTACCGAGGAGGAGGGGGGGGGGGGGAGTGGATATCCAGACATCAGTGAGACAGTTGAGTGTAAAAATGTATATAATGTACCTGAGCCAGCAATAAGGACAAAAAATGGGAATGGGATATTTAGAATAACGCATCAAGATAGGGGTGGGACAAAGGGAACACTGCAATTCATGTATACTAATGCCAGGAGTATTAGGAACCAGAAGGAAGAATTTTTGGCCTTGATTGGCTCTTCCTGGCCACAGGTTATTGGCATTAGTGAAACATGGCTGACGGAAGATGATATAGTTAGTGGGATAGAATGTGTAGGTTATAGTATGTTTAGGAGGGACAGAGAGAATAAAATTGGGGGAGGGATGTTATTGATGATAGCTGATGAACTGCAGCCAAGGAGAATTGAAGTATTGCAGGATAGTGAAAGGAGCTCATTTGAGGCTATTTAGTGTGAGATTGATACTGGCAGAATAAAATATACAGTTGGGTGCTGCTATAGACCAGGTGATGGAATAGATGGTGGAGATAGTATGCATAAACAAATTGATGAAATGAGTGGAAGGAGGGTAATTATTATGGGGGATTTCAACTATGGTAACATTGATTGGAAGGAGGAGAGGACACATGTGAGGAAGGAAATGGATTTTATTCAATTATTAAGGGATAACTATCTGAAACAGCATGTAATTGAAAATACTAGGGGTGTGAGAGTGCTTGACCCGGTAATAGTATCTGAGAATTTGACTGTAATGAATATGACCATGTTGCCACCTATTGGTGAGAGTGATCATAAAGTCTTGACCTGGGAGGTGGCTAAAGGTGTGAAATTTGTGATTAAGACAGGGTATATGTGGAATTACCGTGCTGGCAAGTATGACAAGCTTAGGAGATTGCTTGGATCAGTGCCATGGCATGTACAACTGCAAGGGCTGGACGTAGATAGAGCATGGGAAGTGATCAAAGAGCATTTACAGGAGGTTATGGCTGATTGTATACCTAAGGTCCGAATAGTGAAACAAGGAGGGGTTAAATGGATGAATAACACTATTAAGCTTGAGCTGCAAAAAAAGAAACAACTATGGAGGGAATTTAAAGAAAGGGGTGACCTGCAGGCACACGAACGGTATAAAGTACAGGCTAGAAGGGTAATGAGTGTGGTAAAAACAGCAAAAGCCGATTATGAAAGGAAACTAGCTATGCAAGCAAAAGAGAATCCCAAACAGTTCTTTCAATATGCTGCAAGCAAGAAAAAAACTGTACATGGCAAAATGATTTTAAGGAATGACGATGGTAAAGAGTTCACTGAACCAGTCGATATAGTGGAGTTACTGAGCGCGCACTTTGCAAAAGTATATCATCCAGGTGGTGACGTTGAAAAAATGAAGGAATCATTAGTTTATATGGAAATTGTGATGAATGAAGTGGAGGTGAATAGTCTATTACAGAACCTTAAATGTTGTGAGTCTCAGGTCTGGCTTAGTCCCGAAGGCGTGGAAAGAGGGGAAAATAGTTCCACTGCATAAAGGAGGATCCAAGACTATGGTTGCAAATTACCGACCGATCAGCATATCAGGAGTCATTGTCAAGGTCTTGGAGAAAGTAGTCAAGGGAAAAATACAGGAATGGATTGATGAAAATGAGATACTGTACAGAGGACAGCATGGCTTTGTGAAGGGTAGATCATGCCTCAGTAACTTGCTCAAGTTTTATAACAAGGTGACGGCTGAACTGGATAAGGGAAATGGGTTTACAGTGATACTGCTGGACCTGGCAAAGGCGTTTGACAGGATTCCACATGGAATTCTAATCCGTAAACTACAACATATGGGAATGGATACAGGGTTGGTGAGATGGATAGCTGGGTGGTTGATGGAGAGATATCAAAGAGTAGTTTATTCAGGAGTAGAGTCCAAAAAACGGCCTCTGACTAGTGGTGTGCCACAGGGTTCTGTTCTTGGACCACTGCTATTTAATCTGTTCATTAACAATATAGGGAATGGTCTAAGTGGGACAGTTCATTTGTTCGCTGATGATGCAAAGTTGGGTAGGGCGATAGTGAATGCAGAAGATGTCAAAGTCTTGCAAGATGACTTAGATAGATTGGAGTTCTGGACTAAGGAGAATGGATGTCAATTTAATGTGACAAAATGTAAGGTTATGCATTTCGGAGTGAAAAGATTAGCAGCAGTATACCACATTGGTGGAACTGTACTCCAAGAGATTGATGAGGCCAGGGACTTGGGAGTGTTGGTGGATAGGGAGATGAAGTTTAGGGGGCACATTGCGAAAGTAGCTAAATCAGCTCATCAACTCACTTGGTTGTTGAAAAATACCTTGACGAGCAGAGAAAAACAAGTTATTGTACCTCTGTACCGAGCCCTGATAAGACCTCATCTCGACTACTGTGCCCAGATTTGGTCACCCCGGTTCCTTCTTGATGGGGAGGAGGTTGAGAGGATCCAGAGGCGAGTGACTAAGATGATAGCAGGTCTATGGAATGCACCATATGAGAACAGGTTGAAGATTTGTGGGTTGCAGAAACTAGTTGATAGGCGAAAAAGGGGAGATATGATTGAGACATTCAAATTGCTAAAAGGATTCTATAGGATTAATTCAGATGATATTTCTGAGATCAGGACTGGTGGTGGGAGAACTAGGGGACACCCATGGAAGCTGGGCAAGAGCGTGGTTAGCAGGGGTGTTAGAGCTGGGTTCTTTACTTTTAGAGTGGTGAATGAGTGGAATAAGCTGCCAGAGTCTGTTGTGGGTGCTATGACGGTGAGCGAGTTCAAGGCAAGGTATGATAGATACTGTGAGACTGTTGAACAGCTGTGTGAACATGATGTTTAGGGCCTCCCTCGATGAGTCTAAGGACTCCTGGAGTAGCACGTGGTAATAATAATAATATTAAGTTCTTTCAGTTGTCTTACTTGCTTCTCAAGTTTCTCCTTGTAGAACAGTTGAATGTTTTTGCATTTCGTTGTGTACCTGTTCAGTTGTTATTTTAGGTTCATTATTTGTAATTTCATCTGATGCTCCATCAGTATTTGACTGAAAAAGTTGCCTCCTGCAGATCTGCAATTTTGGAGCTAATTTCTAACTGATTTGATCACATGCTTTTTGTGATTTTACCAAGTGTAGTTTGCTTAAAAGCACTGTCTTTACTAGACTGAATTGGAAGATCTGGGAACTCTTCATTATGCCTCTCTGATATATATGGTGTTCTAATTGGCTCTACAGGAGCTCCCACTCTTTCTGCGAAAGTTCTAAAATGGCAGGTGTTCAGAACTTTCACATTTCTGACAGGATTTGAGGCACTGATTAGCAATATATCCGATCTCCATGCAGTTGAAACATTTAGATTTGGGACAGTTACCACCTAAGTGATCGTGTGAACTGCAATGCAGGCATTGACGTTGTACTTTGAGATAGTTTACCATAACTCGGGTTGTACCGATGTTGACAAAATTTGGTACGGGCATCTTCATATCCAATGTGAAGGTGACTTCACCAGAAAACCAATTTGGATCTTCACTTGACAAACCCTTTTGTATATTACTAATCTACCCCATTTCGAAAATGCCTGTATAAGCATCAAGTATACTATCTCTTTTAAAACCTTAGTTACCTGTCTCACTTCTTCACATCCGGTAATTTAAATTCCTAGAGTTCGCAACCTTGAAGGATTTGGTACCATTATCTCAAGTGGGAAAAAGACTATAATCTCTGTGTTTAATTGGAAGGGAAAAACTTTCAGTCGTAAGACTGAGAATAAAATAATCCTGTTATACAGAAATAATTCTACACTACCAGCAAATGTTTGTTTGAGCTACTATAAATGGCGGCCGTGATACCGCTAAAAGTAATCCTGTAATGCAGATATTAACTGCACTACCAGCAATCCTAATATTTATTAAAAGAAACCAGTGCCTAGTGGGGACGAAATCATCACTAGCACCAGTAAAATAAATTAAAGTGAAAAACAAATGAAAGAAAACCAAAGTACTTATCTTGCCGAAAGTCTCTTCAGTGGGAGCCACACCCAGATGTGATACCAAGGTTGAAGTAATACAGAAGTCATATTTTCATATACAACTTGCTAAAAGGTGTCACACCTTATTATTAAATTACTCTGGATTAGAGAAAGTTGTTGGAAGTTTTTCCACTTGCTATACTACACTTGTTATACTACATATTAAAGATACCAAGAAATTATATACTTGTTTATTGGGGCTGAGATAGCTTCTTGCTGCCATGTTTGGTCCCAAAGAACAAAGGCTCTACCTTCTGTTGTCTCCCTTTTCTCACATGCAGTATGGGGTGATGTCCTTCTAAAAAATGACATACGGACCCCAGACCCTTCCCCATTCAAGATGGCAGCAGTAAAATGGTTCCACAAGCCAGCAACTATAATGTACATGGGATGGAACTTGACAGTAATGAATTTGGAGGATGCCTAATCAGCTAGTGATAAATTCTGCTGTCACACCACTTGTTCAGCTAGTCTGTGCTTGGAGGAAAGCATGATTCCCTCCTGCATACTGGTGGTATGCAGGAGGGAATCATTTTTGCCCTGTTCAGAATCAGATGATTGCTTCCTATTTCAAATCTGCCTGTAGGCTCTTGTAAACAAGACCAGAGGATACATTACAACAATGTAAAGCATAATACTTTTCTCATTTGTTCTCTTCACATGTTGTTTGTAATGGCTAGACTATGTCCAGAACAAAAACTGCAGCAGATATTTACCATTACTGTTAACTCAACTACTTTTCTCATAAGTTTTTCAGAACATTTCTATAAGTCTGAGAGTTTACATGCTTTTGTGTTTAAAGTAAAACCTTAATATATTCATAGCATATTGTAATAAGTCAGTGAAATAAATTTTGCTTACTTGACTTTACCTGATGAATCAAGCATGTACAAATTGTAAAGCAATATTATGATGCTCCATTACACTTTTTTTTTTTTTTTTATCTAAGTCCAGAGTTTATGAGAGAAATTTCAAAATTCAAAAATCTCCTTCACTAGCCAAAAGGTAATTTATGAAAAACAAAACAAAACCTCTACAACTTATTGTTTCATACCAAGACAAATAGGAAGATCAGTAAAAATCACTTTTCTTTTTATCAAAAATTTTAATAAAGGTGTTTTATATTTGTCTATGGGGTTCATTTCATACAAATCTTAATATGTACAAGAAATGAATTAAACCTAGACTATTATTTCTAGGTTAAGTTGCAAGTAGTTCAAAACTTACCTGTACACAAACACTGAAAACATTAAAGGTAGCAAGTTCTTCATGCACCATTTGGCATCTTTTATATGGCTGGATGATAACAGCCATAGCAAGTTGAAGAAAGACTATGCTTCTGAGCCAAAACATTGAGATAGTGATCCAGATCAGGGGTTGGCAAAGGACCAGATGGTAAATAATTTAAGCTGTGTAGGCGAAGAGGTAAAATCGAGAAATCATGTACATAAGGCAGGCAACAAAATTTACACCAATTTTTATTACAAAATACAGAATATAACTGTGTGCAAGAAGATTTTTGGGACAGTAGTGAGAAGTGTGGAATTCTTATGAGATAGTTACCCTATTCCTCATCATCAATTTCCTGATATGGGGTACATATCAGGAAACTATGACACCACTACATAATTAAATTTACATTATTATTAATCTTCTATCAACACTTTTCTTCCAAATCAATATATTACTTGTGAGCACTCCAATATTGTCAACATTTAATGCTTCTAAGGCACTTTTGACTGAATCAACCCACCTAGACCTTGGCTTCTCAGTCTCTTTCATGCCATCTTGGCATTAAACACGTTTTGCTAACCTTTCTTCACCTATTTCATTTAAGTGGCCATACCATGTTAGATTAGCTCTGCTGAAACAACTTCCTTTCATTTTCATTTTTAATCTGATTCTGCCATTAATGCCACTGGTTCAATCCCCAATTTTTCTCAGAACCTTCATATCTGTGGTTTCTAGTTTTTGATCAAATGCTTTATTTCTAACCTAACACTCAGATCCATAACTTCAAACTGTTTGAACACTGTCTTGTATACTGTTAATTTGGTATTTTGGCTAATTTTTCTCTTATTCCATATAAATTTATTCAACTGGCTACCCACCATAGCAGCTTTGCATATTCTGTTGTCTATTTCCAGATTTAACTTCATATCTTCACTAAACACTACCTAAATAGCTGAAATATTTTACTTGTTCTATAGAATCTCCATTCAGAATACAGCAGAAATTTTCTATGCTCCTGCCTATTTTCATAGTTTTGGTCTTTTTGTTGTGATTTTCATGCCAAATTTGTTACAGCTGTGACTCAATTTAGTTAGGTTATCCTGGAGACTTACACTAAACACAGAGAAATTCTCTGTGTTTAGGAGTAGAACATCATCTGCATAAAGCAAAGAGTTAAGTTTGACATCTCCAATTCTAGGCTTGATGCCACAGTCTTTCATAATGTGATCCATATTGATGATAAATAGAAGTAGAGTTAATGTGAATCCTTGGCCTCACCCCTTATTTTACAAACCATCTTCTTGTATTTCCATCAATTCTAACTGCTGACTGACAACTTAAATATAAGACTGTGTAGTGCTCTGTATAATGTTCTATCCACTCCATATACTGTAGTGTTTTGAAAAGCTTTTCTCTGGGCACCTTGTCATACGCCTTTTCCAGATCTACAAAACTTAAGTGCTTGTCATATTCCCATGATTTCTCAACTATTTGTCTTAAAGTGAAAATGTGATCTTGACAACATCTATTTGGTCTGAACCCAGTTTGTTCTTCTCCAAGTTTCTCTTCCACAATCTTTCTGAACCTCCTTTCAAGTATGAGTGCATAAATCTTACCAGGAACATTTAGTAGAGAAATTCTCTGTAATTCTCACATTCAGTTTTATTTTCTCTTTTTTTTATAGATGGGTACTATGAGAGCTCTACTCCAATCATTGGTAATTCAACCTTATGACCAGGCCCCCTGTATTATGCAGCATGACCACTGCAAAACTTTTATACCTCCTTTCTGGTCGAATATTATCTGCTCCAGCTGCTTTCCACATCAAGTTTGTGATGACTTTTTCTACCTCAAGTATTGTGATATGAACTCCTCTTGAAAAATTTTTAGTATAGTTCCATCACTGCTTGGTTTGTTTAACAGGTCTTCCAAAGTAATTACTCTAGACATCTAGGATATTCTTATCTTCAGTTTTCATATCACCTTTATTATATTTGATTCATTTTAAAGTACTCTTTCTTCCATTTATAAGCTTCTTCAATAGTCTCCAGAACATTTTACCACCTTTTTGATATTTATTTTCCATACTCTTACCAAAGTCTTCCCATGACTTTTATTTAGCTACTTTTACACATAACTTAGCTCGCTTACATTTTTATGTGTATTATTTTAAGGTGTCTGCTGACTTACATGCTAGAAACTTTTGGTATACTTTCTTCTTTTCCTGGACTGCTTTTTAACTTCTTGTATCCACCATGGTGTTCTTATTTTTGTATCCTTACATACAACTTCACCACATACCTCCCTAGCTGAATCAATCAATGTCTCAGTTTGCCACTTAGATTGCAAGGTTTAGTTCTTGTTTCCAAACTGTTGCAAATTTTCTTCAATAATGTTCACATAGTTGAGTCTATAATTTTTAAAAGCTGCTCAATTTTAATTCTTTTTAAACTTTCTTAGATACTTAAAATACCATCCTTAGCTTGCAAGCGCACGCGCACACACACACACCATTATTACTGGATTTCTGCAGGCATATTTACTCAGGGTACATGGTAGCTACATTATACACTAACTTGTCATTCCTGAGATTTGCATTGTAGCAGAGCATTCACACGAATATAATAGAATAATGGAAAGATATTTTGAACCATGAGAAAATTTAAGCATAAAATCCATATTCAAAATCAATCATGAAACACATCAGTGCAAAACTGTGAAGAATTTTATGAGAGAAAGGATAAGTAATTTGAAAAGTTAAAAATGGAAGATGGTAGTGGCAACTGCTAGCTAATAACAGTATGTTAGAATAAAGTTGTTTGGATTACTACATCAGCATAATTCATGTTAGTATTGAGACTGACTATTTTTCAAATATGGAAGAGATTCATTTGCCATATCTGCCATCAATTTCTATTATCATTGTTGTTGTGTTTCATGTGGTGAAGATAGGACTGAGAACAGCACTATGAAATGACATCTCCTCAACACACACACACACACACACAGCATTATTACTGGATTTCTGCAGGTATATTTACTCAGAGTACATGGTAGCTACATTATACACTAACCTGTCATTCCTGAAATTATGTAAGATAAATAATACATTAATATATATGCACTGGAATGGCTTATCAACATTTATTTCAATTTCAAATGTAAAAGGATTTAGTTCTTTAAAACTAGTTTATAAATACTGTACTTACTCTTTTGTGGATGATAATATAAAACAGTATGGAGTCAAGAATAATAAGGCTTTCTTTGAGGGCAGCTAAAGAGGAAAAAAAAAAATCTTGGCAACTATCCATCAAAATACAAGTTTCAAAAAAATCCTAAACAGCACTATTTGCTAATGAAATGAAATGCAACTTTTCTAGAAAATATTCATATTCAAGAAAAATAGTAAGCTGAAGAGACCAAAAATATCAATTTTGAATAAAGATATTTGTAATTTAAAATGTGGGGAGGGAGGGAGGGGGGGAAGAGTGTGTGTGTGTGTGTGTGTGTGTGTTAAGTGGGTATAAGCAAAGTCAGAAAAGCACATTGAGCAAAGACCCCAAATCAATATTCATGAAACACCCAATGAAATCGTAGTCAGCTGCCATGACTTGTGCAGCAAAAAAAGCTGCACAAGTCATGGCAGCTGCAAGGTGTCCCTGATAAGTCCATATCATCTCACTCAGTGAGAGCAAGTGCCTTGCTCTGTCAAGTGTCATCCATAAATTGTTTATTATCAACCGGTAGCACATGAACACACACAAACAAACTATACACTTTATAACTTAATTTCTAAGTTAATATACTCTACATTGAAGTACATCACTAATTAACATATCTGCTGCTCAGTGCATAACTCAACATATTTTCTGTTCAATAAAAGGTCAAAATTACATGCAAATTAATCCCTTTGCCTACTATCAGCCAAACTCTACAGACTATATGACTTCAATCTATCCTTGTAGCTAACATTCCACAATCCTGAAATAATATTTGTCAACCATCTCTGCATCCTCTCCAAAGTATCTTCATTCCCTCTCAACCATAATGGCCAGTTTGAGCATAGTAGTCCAGATGTGGCCTGATTAAGTTCTCATAAAATGGAATCACTACTATTTTATCTTTGCTGACTAATGCTTAATACTGGAGCAATCTTCTGAGTTGTCTTTATTATCTTTGCAACATGTCCCTTAAATTCAAATTTTGATTCACCATAACTCCAAGATCCAGCGCTTCCTCAAATTCTTCCAGTATACTTCTACGTATAAAGTATGCGGTATCCCATCTGAAGTTTCCAAAATTCAAAACAGCAACATTAAAGTGGCATCCTCATTCATCTTCCCACATTTTCACCCTATTCAGATCCTCCTGAAGAGCCACTACATCAGCACTAATCTCAATAACCTTTCCCAGCTTCATGTCATCCACAAACAACTGAATATCTTCTTGAATTCCAGTGACAATATCATTGATATAAAGGATGAAAAATAGTGGTCCCAGCACAGAATCATGTGGAATCCCACTGGTGACTTTACTTTTCCCTGATATTGCCTCTCAATATGCAATCCTATCCAAACCCATACATTGCAGCTTAAAACATCAGTTTATCATGAAGCACCCCATCAAATGCCTTTGCAAAATCTAAAAAAATTACAGCATATATATTTCCCTCATTAACCACTCTTGTTACTTTATCATAAAAGTTAATGAGTTTACTGAAACAAGAACACCCCCTTAATATATCAGTGCTGACCTTCACAGATATTTTTATCTGTCCAATTCTGTATATGAGCTCTTTACCAATTTTTCCAATACCTTAACAACCACAGAAGTATAATATAGTAACTATAGTAAAATAGAAGTATAATATAATAACTATCTTACCCTCCTTCCACACCCCAGGGACTTTTTCTACTTGCAAGACTTGCAAAACAGCCAAATCAAGGGATATGTAAGTTCTTTAGTGCATTCCATTGAGACTCATGACAAAATTTTATCTAATCACAAAGCCTTGCTGACATCCAGAGTATTTATTCTTGTAAATACATACACTTTACTTCTAATCCATCAACCCTCTCCATCCCCTTTGGAATAAGACTCACCTCCCTAGAATGAAACATGGTAATAAAGATGGTCATTAAACAGCTCTACAATATCATTTGCCTTAGTCCTTAAACCACCTTTTCCATCTAGCAAGACCATTCATCCACAATCATTCCTTCTCTTACTGGTCACATAACAAAAAAAAAATTTCTTAGGATTGTCCCTTGAATGTAATGCTAGACTCCTCTCATATTCTAATTTTTCCCTTGAACTCTCATTCAATCAACTCTCCCCCATACACTAGTCACCTTTCTTGCTTTAAGTTTGTATTCTTCATGCAACTGTTCATCACTTCCCATTCTATGTTTTTTCATAACTGCTTTTTTTATCTGCAATTCTTTCTTAATCTCAGTGGTCATCCATTTTTTTTTTCACTCGTATATATGTTTTGCGACTGCTGTAAATATATGTTCCTTAACTAACTTCCATGCACAACTGACCTCTTTACCATCTAATTCCTCCACCCATGGCCAAGTCAGTTTCTAAGACTATTAAAATTGTCTACCTTATAATTCCACATAATTTCCTTTCTCTTTAAGACTTTTGCATGCCTGTGTATCCCCAGGTCAATATCACACAGTCATTTTCACTAAGCGAAGGCAAGCATGATATTTCAGTTACAATCAAATCCAAAACTCTTGATCCTCCAACACATGCTGTTTAAGACACTTGTCCCCCAAGAATTCCAAAAATCAACTTTCCTTATTACCATAGGCTACTTCCTCTATCCCATCTATATTTCCATAATTGAAATCACCCATAATAATTACCCACTTTCCACTCACCAAGCCAATTTCTCTGAACATTTCACTCCCTGACCTACAGCAACATCAAACTATATATATATGGTCCTGCCAACCTCTAATTCGCACCATATACACCGTCAAAGCTATGTGCATTATATCCCTTCTAGCTCTCTATTCTTAGAAGGTGCATCTCATCTGCAATCATGAGCAATACTCTGCCACCTCATTCCTGCCAGAAAATAGTATATCCTTTTACCTCTATCACTGTCAGGACATCATCCTCTGTTAACCATGTTTCACTAATACCAATAATTTTAGGAGAGATTGAATCAATCAGTGCTATTTTCATTCCCTTTATTCCTAATGCTCCTGGCATTAGTATGGAGGGGTAAAAAAATCCTCTCTATATATATGCAGCGAAGTCACTCTTGGCCCTATATCTATTACTGTCCATAATTTTCCATGCACTCAACCTTACTTCCTGAAATATCTTCCCCATATGAGACTGTCCTTCATGCTTTCAATCCTATAAATTATAGTTTTTCTGTCGAAACATTTCCACTAGCTCAGAGAACAGCAACCTCTCCAAACACTTGTATCCCTCCCTATTCAGATGCAATCCACTGTTTGCATAAGCATTCTTCTACCATCGAATGCACTCCAGACATCAACATATTCTAGACACATTCTTACACTTCTTCCTGCACATTTTTGCAATCATATCATTCATTATCACCACTCTTCTACTTCCTCTGCATTGTCAAAGCAAGGAAGTACACTCACTATCCTATCTCTCACACTTATCTGCTGCACAGTCCGTAACATCACTCTCAAATCCTTTGCCACCCAATTAACACTGCTGTTCAGGTGATTAGTACTAACGATTACTATCATCTCCTCCACATTCTATCCTCTCTTCATAGCTAAAGTTACCTTCTCCATTGTTCCAACCAGGAAAGCACTCTTTGAACATGTTAATCTGCACGTCCTAAATCACTGAATCACCATATATTATACTTCTCATAGCTTTATTTACATTTACACTAGTGCTCATCACTCTCTCTCATATTACCCCCCTCCCCAATTTCCATTTCTTCCCATTTTCATGCTTTCCCCTTTCTTTCACGACATCCTCTCATTACCTCTCTTTCTTTTGTTTTTTCATTCTCTTGACTTCCACTCTCCCCCTTGCTCTCCTATTCACCTGACTTTTCCCCCACCCATCCATTCTTGTTGCATCAACTAAACTATTCTCAAGAGTCCTAATTTTCCTAATCATTGCCCTCAATTCAGTTCTCATACCTTCCTCTTACTTTCTGATTACTTCTATTTCTCTGTCTCCAGACGTTACAATTGAGACATTACAGGGCCAGAATAAATGGCAAGCCATTTTCAGGACTCTAGATCTACAACAGAAATTAACACTATTAATAACGTATGGATGGATAACTCTTGCAATACTTCGCTTCAGCCTAGTTGGGAGAACTAAGACTAGAACCAAATGGCTATTGAGTGCAAAGGCTTCTTCCTTCGCTTTACAAGCATCATACTCTTTCCATAATGCCTTTTAGCAGCACTTCTGACTGAGGTTTCTGCTTATCTAACCGATGATTATATGATTAGATGAATTATATGAGTTTGGGTGCTCCAAACACATACCCATATCCTTTACTGAAGAGCTACTATTGTCACGTGAAAAACAGGTGATATAGGAGGCTGTCTAAATGATATCAGGATACGTTGATGCATTCTATCAGAAAATATATTATCTATTGTCATAATCTGTAATAATGGAGGTAACTCTATATCAATTACTGTGTCTTCAGATCATGATCCTTCCACCATTACAGAACACTGAACATTGGAAAATGATGAATAAGGAAGGGAATCTTAGGAATTAGTTTAACTGAGAGTTAGATGATGAAAATTGCAGTCTTCCTTCTCTTGTGATCGGCTCTCTCTCTCTTCATTAATATTCTGGAGCACACCCATTGTGACTAGGTCCGGATCTTACCTTCACCTCTTCCTTTATGCATTTACTAACTGAAATGCAAGAATATATTTTTCTAGGCCTTCTCCTTTATATCTTCTTAATGGTGGCAATTCTGCACCATGTTATTTTTGTGGTATTCCAGTAAGAGACAAAGCCTGTGAACCTAGACAAGGATCACATTCCATCTGAAGATGAGAGTGAGTGTCAATCAATCCAGCAGTGGTAAGACCAGGCATGTTATTTATAACTTGATGTGAAGAACTGGCAACAAGTGATATGGAAGATTCTTCAAATGATACCAAGGCACCTGAGTGGGTAAACTGTGTTGGGTCATGAGGAGTATAACTGAGCATCCATGGGTCAGATGGCATAGAACAAGGAACCAATACTTGACTATCTCCAGAATGCCCTGATGCTCTATGGTGAGACTGAGCATTTAATTACCCAATGGTAGTAGGGATGGGTTGCTGATATGCAACTGCAGGTACTGAAAAATTAAAAGTCTGCTGAATAACTGCATGCTGAATCACCGCGCTGTTCATCCATGATATTTTCTAAACTTTCGCCCCCAAAGACTAAGAGCTTTCAGGAGAGCAGGAAGCTGGTCCTGTAAAATATTCACCTCATCACTGTATGTGAAGTCTACAGCTGGTTTCAGATCAGTGTATTTCATGTCATGGATAACAGTGGGATGTTTACAAGAACATCCATAAATTAAATAAGCTCTGAAAGAAAGGACTGCATGCAGATAGTACTATTTTGTGAGGCTTTAAACTCAATCCCTCACATGCTAATATCACATCTACTTGGACTTCATTTGAAAGTAACTGACAGAAAGCAGCTAATATATGGGTCTGATAACTGTTCCATTTAAAACAAATTTGCCAGGTTTCCATCTTTTAGATTACTATTAAACACCAATTTGAGATTTCGAAGAATAAATAGGGTAAGAGTCAAATGGATGTGTAATCTTATTAAGTAAGAGCAGTGGCAGCTCATCCACAAGAGCAGCAGCTCCTCCAGTATAAAATGAAAGTTCCTGTTTTATTATCGCAGTTCTTAAATTTTTATATATTTATCTAAAAACTGTTATTTTCTTGTTTGTAATAATACAATACCACTCGATAGTATTTTATATAATTCATTTTGTAGCAACAGTTGTATTTTGCAATAGTTAATGTGCTGTACAGGCTAGGGCTGGTATCAGTACTGGCTAGTATACTCAAAGGTGGAGTATATTCAAAGCAGACCACACCAAACCACTACCTAGTGGGATAACACGTGATTTACGTGCAGTTTAGGCTGGTAGCATTGAAGCCCAAGATACACTGCTACTACATGAGCACAAATAACACAAATTAATATCATTGTCGTTATCATAGGTAAATATTGTGTGGTTTTTATAAAATAAAAACCACACAATATTTAATTTTCTATTTAATTCTAGCATTTAATTTATATCTTTGTAGAAATGAATGAAGAGAAGAATTCTGTTAAATATTTTTAAATTCTGTTATATTTTAGTTTTATTAATGATATAATTTTTTTCAATCCTTTTTTTTTACTTTTATTTCTAGAGCCCCACCACTACAAATTCTTACAAGCCACCACTGAGCAAGAGATTCATCAGAAAAGGATGGTGTGGAAGGAATACTGTGTGCATAAGGATGATGTCCTTTATGAAAATTATAAGCAGCAGGCTAGAAGAGTTACAGCTGTTGTACAGACAGTTAAATCTGAGTATGAAAACAAACTGGCTCCGCAAGCTAAAGACAACCCACAAGAATTCTATCAATATGCTGCAAGTAAAAGAAAGAATGAATACGAAAGAATAATTCTTCTGAATGCAGATGGAGTAAGGGTGACAGATGCAGAAAGAGATTGTTCAACTAATGAATGCCCATTTTGCTAAAAGCTATCGATCTGGTGTATGCAACAT
This sequence comes from Typopeltis vanoorti, assembly GCF_054136105.1. Taxonomy (NCBI): domain Eukaryota; kingdom Metazoa; phylum Arthropoda; class Arachnida; order Uropygi; family Thelyphonidae; genus Typopeltis; species Typopeltis vanoorti. Next base: position 65,162,414 of record NC_143564.1, on the reverse strand, counting down.
TGAATTCACTGCTACCTCTTCACTGGATGAAGAAATTCAGGTGTATGAAGAGATAGTATTAGAGCTGTGTTAAGAATTCAGCAATAGAGACTGATGGGATATCAGCACGGGTGCTAAAAGAGGGTTCAGCTGATCTGGCTATTCCTTAGACCAGGCTGTATAATTTGAGTCTCAGAACAGAGAAGATTCTGCAGAAATAGAAAGAATGTGTGGTAATCCCATTGCACAAGGATAGTGCAAAGTCCGATATGTCTAACTATCAACCAATCACTATCTCAGGAGTGATGGTGAAGATTTTGGAAAAATTGGGTTAAGAGTGAATAGGCTCACATTCAGAAATGGGTTCAGAGTGAATCCATACTTTGCAATGAACAGCATGGGTTTACTAAGGGAAGGTCATGTTTTAGCAACTTGCTCACATTCTATAATAACGCTACCACTGAACTAGAAGGGGAATGGATACACTATGATGCTTTTGGATTTTTGCTAAGGCTTTTAACAGCATACAGCATGGAAGACTGTTGCATAAATTGGAAAATATAGGTTTGATTATAAAATATTAGCATGGATAAGGTCTTATCTTCTGATTTCTGTTGTGATTCTAATACAGTGGAGAGAGTGCACAGGAGAATGTTAAAAATGATGTCAGTTTTACTGATTATAAAGACAGATTGAGAATTTGTAAACTGCAGACACTAGCTAACAGGAGAAAGAAAGGTGATGTGATTGAGACTTACAAACTCCTGAAAGGGTCATACAGGATTTCAGCTGATTGAATTTTTCAGTTTATGGAGAGTGGGGAAAGTACAAGAGGGCATCCCTGGAAGATGAGAATGAATGCTGCTAAGAAGGAGGCAAGATTTTAGCTGCATTCATTCTCTCATAGTGGTGCATGATTGGAATGGATTGCCATTGGATATCATGTATGTACAAGAGGTATGAATGAATTCAAGAATAAGTATGATAGCTGGTGTGTGTAGTATGTGGCCTCCCCCAGTGAGTCCCTGACTCCCTGGAAGTCTCTCTCTTAATAATAAACAACAGAAATATAAAATAAAAATACATAAAATTATAATAGAAAAAGGCACATGGCTTCATTTTTAGGATGTAAATTATATAAAAATAATGGATATTAAAAATCCAACATTATTTCAAAGCCAAATATATATATAGAAACTTCAGAGGTTTCGAAATTTTGACTAGAGTGTATGAGAATACAATTCTTGACATTGGAGTTTCCTTAGCTTGCACTACTTAAAAGACATGATCACTGCATAAGCATCTATATATTCACCTTTTAGTAGTGTATTTTGATAAAAGTTTCACTGGCTTGACAGCTGCAATTTAGTTTGTTCAAAAGAACATCACAGGTCTAAAGTGAGACCTCAGTTACAAAGTATCAGTCATAGGTTCATTCTAATCTCTTGATATCTGAATTGTCATGGTCTGCAGTGCTGCTCCTAAAAACCTGAAAGAAAAAGTGGGGAGGAGTAGGTGACGTCCAAACCTGGGTGGGAACCCTATTTGAATCTAGCCCACCTTGTGTTGGCCTTCTCCAACCAGGGTTTCATAGGGTACCTTCATTTGACATTCAATGATCTGAAAAATCTCAAAAACTGGGGTGCTTAAGGGTCGAAGCTGTATAACTGAGAGGAGACCACTGCAAAGCCTTTCAAGGAATGTGGAGAACCGACCAGGGCTTCTGACCTAATGTCGAATCCTCACCTTCTCATGGTGCACCCTGTTGGATATCTACCTGGCTACTTAACGAACAAGGATGGGCAGGCAATTTGGGATTTAACCACCCAAATTGTATTCTTATTGGTTAAACCAAAATAAAAATGATGGTACAACATGACAAAATTTCATGCCAGTTGGGACATCGCCCAGTTAAACAAGGCCCCAGTTGTTTTCGCCAGGGAACTAGGGCGAACAGCGAAAAGTCAGCTAATGAAACAAATCTGAAAGCACACCCCAACTCAACATCACCAGAGTTAAAGATCGGTACTATCAACATAAGAAGCCTGAATGGCAAAGAAATGGAGCTAGCTGAGGAACTGGATAAGTACCAGATCGACATAATATTGGTGACTGAAACAAAAAAGACAAAAACCGGTGAGATCTTTCTGAGCAATAAATACAGAATGTTATATTCAGGCAATGACAATCAAGGAAAAGAAGGAGTAGCCATAGTATTCAACACAAAATACGAGGCTAATCTTCTTGAATGGCAGGCAATCTCAAGTAGAATAATGTGGGCAAATATGAGAATGGGGAACTGGACAATGAGAGTTATTTGTGCTTATGGTCCCACAGAAGGTTCTACTAAGGTAGTAGTGGAGGAATTTTTTGAAGCTTTAGAAAAAGCAACTGACACAATGAAAAAGGAAAAGATGGTCCTTGTTGGGGATCTAAATAGCAGAGTAGGAAGTGATTGTCAGACATACAAAAATATTTTGGGAAAATTTGAAGAAAAGTGCAAAGCTAATAATAATGGCAAATATCTGTTGGATTTCTGCTCAGGACACAGACTGGTTATTACTAACACCATATTCCAACATAAAAATGTGCACAAATTCACATGGAGAGAAGAGGCAAGGAATAAGAAAAGTCTCATTGACTATGTTATTGTTGATAGTGATGTTTTTTCCCTAGTGCAAGACACCAGAGTGTACAGATGATATGAAATTGGAAGTGATCACTATTTGGTCTTGAGCAGGATAAAATTGAATTTCATATTCAAAAGAATAACACGTAAGAAAGTTTTAAAGTGAATAAAAGTTGAGCCGCTCTCAGATGTGAACTGTAGACTAAAATACACAAAGATTATTGAAGAAAAAATGAAAGAGTTTGAGAACAGGAATCAAACCTTGGAGATTCAGTGGCAAGCCTTGAAGAAAGCTCTGATTGATTCAGCTAGAGAGGCATGTGGCAAAGTTGTCAGCAAGGATAGAAAAATTAGAACTCCATGGTGGACACAGGAAGTTAAAGCGGCAGTGAAGGAAAAGAAGAAAGCATATCAAAAGTTCCTGGCAAATAAGTCAGCTTGTGCTCTTAGAGAATACAGAGACAAATGTAAGAAAGCTAAACACTGTGTAAAACTAGCTAAACAAAATTCATGGGAGAACTTTGGCAGGAACATAGAAAATAAATATCACGAAGGTGGCAAAATACTCTGGAGGTTGTTGAATTAGCTTAGGAATGGAGGAAAGAATGCTGTAAAAGGAGTTAGAGATGATAAAGGTGACATGAAAAAGATATCCTTTAAGTATGGAGTAATTACTTTGAAAAACTGCTAAATGAAACAAGCAATGATGACAGCACAGATGTAAAAAACACTGACCAGGCATGCAGTCAGGAATACATATCCATACTTGAAGTAAAAAAAGCCATCAAAGGTTTGAAATGTGGAAAGGCAGCAGGAGTAGATGATATTCGACCAGAAATGCTGAAGTATGATGGTATAAAGGTCTTACAGTGGCTGCACTGCATAGTTCAGAAGGCCTGGACCGAGGGATGAATTCCCGATGATTTGAGTAGAGCTCTCATAGTACCCATATCTAAAAAGGGAAATAAAACTGAATGTGAGAATTACAGAGGTATTTCCCTACTGAGTGTTCCTGGCAAGATCTATGCAAGTATACTTGAGAAACGGTTGAGAAGAATTGTGGAAGAAAAGCTGGGTGAAGAACAAGCTGGATTCAGGTCAAATAGAGGCTGTAAGGATCAGATCTTCACTTTACGACAAATAGTGGAGAAATCATGGTAATATAACAAAGATCTGTATTTAAGTTTTGTCGATCTGGAAAAAGCATACAACAAGGTGCCAAGAGAGAAGCTATTCAATACACTACAGTTATATGGTGTCAATGGGGCATTATATCAAGCAATACTCAGTCATTATTTGAGTTTTAAGTCAGCAGTTAGAATTGAAGGAAGTACAGGAAGATGGTTTAATGTTAAATCTGTGTGAGACAAGGATGTACATTATCCCCTCTGTTATTCATTATCTATATGAATCACATTATGAAGGAAAGTATTAAACATGATATCAAAATTGGAGATGTCAATGTCAGCTCTTTGCTTTATGCAGACGATGTCATACTTCTAAATAAATCCGCTACAAGTCTGCAAGATTTACTGACTAAATTGAATAACTGTTGTAATAGATATGGTATGAAGGTCAGCAATAAAAAGACATGACAATAAAAATAGGCGGAATCATTGAAAATGTCAACTGTGTTGTGAATGGAAAACCTGTGGAACAAGTAAAACAATTTCGGCTACTTTGGCACGATTTTTAGTGAAGATGGTAAATTAAATATAGAAATAGACAACAGAATCAACAAAGCTGGTATGGTAGGAAGTCAGTTGAATAAATTCATATGGAATAAGAGTGAAATTAGCTGTATACAAGACAGTGTTCAAACCAATTTAACTTATGGATCTGAGAGCTGGGTTAGAAGTAAAACACTTGATCAAAGACTAGAGATCACAGATATGAGAGGCCTGAGAAAGATTAGAGGCGTGAACAGATGGCATCAATGGCAATATCATATTAAAAATGAGGATATTAGGAAAGAACTTGACATTGTCAGCATTCAGGAATGCATTAGCAGAGCTAATCTCAGGTGGTATGGTCACTTAAACAGAATGGGCAAGGAAAGATTAGCAAAACAAGTGTTCTCTGCCAGTTTGGCCGGAAAACGACCCAGAGGAAGACCAAGATATAGGTGAATTGATACGGTACAAAGTGTGTTAGATGATAGATTCATAAGATCTGATAATGTTGGAGTCTTGACAAGTAACAGACTAATTTGGAGGAAAATTGTAGATAGGAAGTTAGTAATGATGTAAATTTTTCGTGTAATACTATCATATCCTGTACACCCCTTGAGGGTACATATCAGGAATTTGATGATGATGATCTGAAAAATAAGACTGACCGCAGTTAGTAAGCAAATTACTACTAAGAGTGATCTGATGTCACATTTTTGAAGTAGACAAAAAATATTCCTCCCCCCAACACACACACCTCCAAAGTGAAATTCACTTTTATTTATCTTGCAAACAAACACAAAAAATGAAGAAAAATGAAGAAGACAAATAATGTAAAGTTTTCAAAATATTGAAAGATAATTTCTGATAAAGTGAACTGTTTCACTTGTCTCAAATTGCTTTTCCATTACAGTTAATCTGCTAATGACTCTACCATTAGGAGATAAATGGTGAGGAGTGTAACTGCATAATAAATAGGAAAGCAGCTATTATGTCCTTAAAATAGAACTAACATGGTTGTAGGATCCATTTTGGGTGTAATGATGTCATTCCATAATGCATTGTCACCTTATTCTGACAATCTTCATGAAGATGAGAAATGACTGAAAACATCAACCTACCTCCTCTGTTAAAACTTAGAGCAATAATCTCCTCTCCTTCCTCAACATCATTTTCATATTCTTACTAACCTTTCAAACTAAGAATAATATGGGATTAAATAATAATCATGATACAAAGGAGAGGGACGTATATATCACAATTATTCTTTTGTCTTCAAGTGTGCCATCAGTGACTTTGCACCAAAAACTGCTATGCATATGAAAACAAGATAAGTTGGTGGTTTGCACATTTTCCTCAAACTCACATACCAAGAAGGGTCATGAGTTTGAATCTAGTGCCATTGCAGAAATGCTAGTATAGATAACAAATATAAATTTGTAATCTAAACTAGAGAACTTTGAATTAAAGATAAAATTTATTTCAAAATATGAGTATTTTGTACACAAATCTGTATTTATTCATTTGGCAGGGGAATCTGTTTGGATTAAATGGAGCACTTTTAACAGAATTTATGTAAAATAGCTGACACTGGGCATTATTAAGTCATAACAGTACAGATGAAAATATTGCAGTTGAAGAGATAATAATATTAATTCTGTTTATGACGAAGAATATGTAGAATTTTTGACCAAAAAGCAAATGTGATGTAAGATATTGGGCTTTATTATGCCATAATAGTACAGATGATTATAAAAACTAGTGTTGCCACATATACCAGTGGCTTCATCTGGGTCAGGAAGAACTAAGAAAATAATACAACGGAAAGATAAACACGGACCACTACATTACATGATGGCCAATGCCATGAATATGTTCTGAAAAACAAAGAGGTAGGCCAGTGACATGACAAAAACTTTTATCCACATCTGAATTATCAACATTACTATGCATAAAAATTCAAAAATTAATCATATATTAACAAATACAACTTTTAAACAGATATTATAGTTAAATCAAAAAGTACTATGGGCATTACTAATAGACATTTAAATTAAAACAGATTTGATTTTGTTTCCTTAAACACTTACTTCTTGACTGCCAACTCGCGTGAGCTCATCCACATATATATCTGCAATATGCAATTTCAGTCCAAGTGGAACAACATCTGAATTAGGACTAGTGACCGTTTTTCGTAGTATTTTTTTCAAAGTTTGTATATGCTTTTTATTCCACTTGCATTTTTTAATTAATTGAAAACTTTCCCTTAGGAAACGCCGAATAAGCTATTGAAAGAGAAATGATACCATAATTACCAAACATCAAAACAAATAACACAACAAAAACCCACAATAAGCAAAATGACCATTGACTTAATTGCAAGTGTGCATTTAAGAGTTTTTTGGTATAATTTTGATATAATATAATAATATAATTTGATATAATAATACATCACAACAATGCAAGTCTGGGAACAAAAAAATCAGAGGCAAGGACTTTATTTTTATATGCAGTGCCAATTTAGTTTCTGCATTATTAAATTTATAGAGATTAACAGTGTTTGTTATTAGTGAAAATAATTTAATTACTTACTATTACTCTGTTTCACTGTTTGTACCTGTGTACATCATTAGAAGTTAGTAGCAAATTCAGAATATTAACTAGATATAGCACTATAGATAAAAAATATTATAATATGCAAGAAATTATACTCTTATTTTTCTACATCTATCAAATAAAATTCAAGAAATAAAGATTCAAGATATATTCTCACTTTATATGATCTTTGGACAATGTACTTTTGCAAAGACAAAAGGTTAGATTTAAATATTAAATCTAAAATAAATGTAACAGGAAAGTATACATAATACGAAGGATGTACAAATTAAATTAAAACTTATAAAAAAGAATTATACAAGCAAATAGCAAATAGTCTAATAATGCAGATGGCATGACACTTTAACGTATACTGTGCATTTTTTATAACATTTAAGCTGTTTATTAACCAACTGCAGTGAAGTATACTTTAAATTTACTAACACTAGAAGTTATCGGGAATACAAGGGAGGAGTGTTTGGCACTGGTTAGTGTAACCAGGAAATTTAGGACCAATGTCCCAAATTTCAATCTCCTAGCTATATTTCAATGAGGCAAGGACAACCTTACAAATTTTAATGAAACCAAAACTCAGTCCTGTCTGATCTCTCTCAAGAAAGAGCTCGCATCCTCCCCCTAACTTTATAATATTCTGATATTGAAACATGATCAGATTTCCCTTCTTGGACTGACCTATACCTCTAACCTTTGCTGGCATAAACACATTTCAATCATAGCTTCTGAGACTGCCAAAAAACTTGGTTAACGTTTTGCACAAGGCTTCACACCTTCACAACTGATAACTCCATACAAATCTCAAATTTGTCCTAACTTGGAATATTGCTTATATATTTGGAATGGTGCACCAAAATCTTCTTAAGATTGCTTGATTCTATTCTGAAGATCAATTCAGTTAATTAATAATTCTTCTTTCACACACATCTACTTCAGTGTCTACCTTAATTAATGCCTCTTCTACAGATCATGACAACTGTGCTCTGCTGAATTGACCACCATTTGTCCTCCACTTTCTTCCAAAATCCTAACTGTCAACTAACACCCTTTTACAGCCGAACTGGAAGCTCACCAAACCAACTTCTCTACATCCCCTTTCATTCCATCTACTTTTATTTTCAGGAAGAGCCTCCCCCAAAGAATACAACTTTTAGTTCTTAAAAAAAAAAAAAAAAAAAGATTCCCCATTACTTCAGCTTCTTATCCTCTTTCCCACAGATTACACTGTTCTGTTATACGATTTGTGACCTTTCATATGTAGGTCAGATAAAAAAACACTTACTTGTATTGTTTTTGTCTGTCACTCTGAAAAAGATTTGAGATCTGATTAGTATTATTTACACGGGTAAAGAGGTGAACTTTCTACATATATTGCGCAAGTGAGGAACAACACATACTATATCTAGCTATTAACTAATTTTGGTAGACTACATCTTTGCTAAAATTATTCTAAGCATAAACTACAGTAAACCCTTGATTTAATGGATTAATTGGGGCTAAGTAGTGTTCATTAAATCACGAATTTTTTAAAATAAAAATATTTGTAACATTATACTGCAATTTTATCAATATTAGCACTGTAATAAAAAAAAAAAAATTTTTTTTCACAAACAATTTTTAACACAATTTTCACACTTTTAGATAAGTTAACGTGAAGTTAATGTTCTATGTTGAGGCGCTTGGTTTAGGTAATCCTGCTTTGAAAAAACTATCAAGTTTTTTTTGAACTTTTGAATTCTGCTGTTTTTTTATAATTAACTACTGAAAATTACAAAAATGTGTGTAATAAAACTGTCGCAGAAAGAACCAATTATAGTGCGATTGGAGTGATTATGTCCTAATCATTTGCCGAACATGTTTTATGAGCAGTGACTCATTTATGTTGGCTAAATTACTACAGTGTTTTTCCAACATATGATGGCCTATTCACCAAAACTGTTAAAAATAACAGGAAATTAATTACAAAAAATAACCTGTTAATTATGAGCAGTGACTCATTTATGTTGGCTAAATTACTAGTGTTTTTCCAACATATGGCCTATTCACCAAAATTTGTTTAAAATAACAGGAAATTAATAACAAAAAATAACCTGTTAATTTAATTATAAGCAAATCTTGCTTAAAAGCATTTTAAAATTAACAGGGTGTTAATTTTCACGTGACATATGGAGCGGAAATTTTGTCCGTTAAATCAAGGGTTTACTGTACTACTGTTTAACAGCCTAAAAAAAAAAAAAAAGCGAGCTTCTCTACATATCAAGCTCTATTAGACTATAAAATGTGCACCTATTTTATGGATAAGAATTTATAATCCTATCTGGAAGCAGTGGTTTTAGTTGTACAAAATAGCTTATATCTTTCTCACTCTGCTTTGAATACTCTGCACTGAAAAACTGAATTCTTTAATTTTTTATTTCATATTTTGTGTATTTCTATGGTATTTGTATTGAATTTTATTTCAATACAAATACCATAGAAATATGATATTTATATTGAATACAAATACCATATTTGTATTGAATTCAATACAAAGTTGAATTACCCACTTTATATAAGCCTCTATAATTCATAGTGATGATGTCCTTTTGTTAAAAAGGACATCGTCTTCATCACTATTCTTTGCATCCTAGATAGTTATACTTGGTTATACTATAAATTAAAGATACCAAGAAATTATATACATTGGTACCTTGAGATACGAGTGCCCCAACATACGAGTTTTTTGAGATATGAGCCGTCACTAGGTCAATTTTTTGCCTTGAGTTACGAGCCTGCTTCGTTGACGTCACAACCACCACTCTGCTAAGATTCCCGAGTCTTGAGTGTCGTTCAGTCCACTCATTTGTTCATTCTGTCATGTTAAGTTTTAATTTTGTGTTTTTTTTGTATGTACAGTTATTTAGCTAATTTTTTTCATATAACCATGAGTCCAAAGAAGGTGAGTGTAAAGAACAGTAGTGAGAAAAGGAAAAAGATGATATCCATGGAATTAAAGCGCGAGATAATAAACAAACATGAGCAAGGCGTAAGAGTAATAGACTTGACAACGCAGTACGATCGCACTACTTCTACGATATATACTATTCTGAAGCAGAAGGACTCGATAAAGGCTATAACTCCAGCTAAGGGCATTAAAATTATTTCAAAGCTAGGCAACTCTGTCCATGAAAAGATGGAGAACCTGCTGATTTTTTGGTTGACAGGGAAGCAGCTCGCAGGAGACACCGTGACAGAGACTATAATTTGTGAGAAGGCACAAGCCATTTACGCAGATTTGCTACAGCAGACCCCAGATACCTCAGCACAGGAGGCTTCACAAGAGCAGTTCAAAGCCAGTCGTGGGTGGTTTGAAAATTTCCGAAAAAGGACCAACATTCACTCCATGTCAGGCATGGTGAGGCAGCGAGCTCTGATTCTAAGGCAGTTGAGGAATTTGTAAAAACCTTTGCTGAATTGATCAAAGCCAAAGGATATCCCCCCCCCCAACAAGTTTTCAACTGTGATGAGACAGGGCTCTTCTGGAAGAAGATGCCAAGCAAAACTTACATAACGGCAGAAGAAAAGAAGATGCCAAGTCACAAGCCCATGAAGGATAGGATGACCCTTGCACTGTGTGCAAATGCAAGTGGCTACTGCAAGATCAAGCCACTGCTTGTATACCACTCAGAAAACTCCAGAGCCTTCAAGACACATAAGGTTTTAAAAGAAAAACTGCAGGTTATATGGAGGGCAAACCCAAAGGCGTGGGTCAACTTGATCTTTGGTCCTGCCATTAAGGAATACCTTGAGGTCAATGACTAACCCTTGCAAGCCCTTCCCACCCACCAAACCTTGAGGACGACATCCTCGAGGAGTTCAGCTTTATAAAGGTTCTCTACTTTCCACCCAACACCACCCCTATCCGCCCATGGACCAACAGGTGATCTCCAATTTCAAGAAACATTTTACCAAACACGTTTCGATGCTGCTTTGAGGTTACAGAGAGCACAAACCTCACCCTTCGAGAATTCTGGAAGGACCACTACAACATTGTCATATGCCTCAAAATTATTGATATGGCCTGGCAGGGTGTTACAAAAAGGACCTTGACCTCTGCATGGAAAAAGCTGAAAGGGACTATGAAGGATTTAGACCTGAACAGGAAGTGCTGGAGGAGGTTGTGTCCCTCGGAAAGTCCATGGGCCTGGAGGTGGATGAGGGAGACATCGAAGACCTTGTCGCCGCACATGAGGAAGTGACGGAACTACACACGCAACAACATACGGAGGTTCTGCAGGAGATTAGTACAACTGCAGAGGCAGAGGAGGTTATCTCTTCAAGTGAGATAAAGAAAGTGTCGGCAATGTGGGAAAAAGTTTCAGACTTTATTGAAAAGAAACACCCTGAAAAAGTTGCAGCTGGTCATGAAGCGGTGCTATTTAACACGTTCGCTGCCATGCTACTTTGGCATAGTTTGTTCCCATACGCAAAGCAATTTCACTTCTTCAAGGTCAGTACGGTAATCTCGTTGCCGGCGGTAATCGACAAACAAGTATACTCGTAGTTGGCTTGTGCAGAGCATATTCCATCTATGAGTATACACAGTTTTGCTGCTAGCTCCACAAATCAGGCTTTTTCACTTCTTCAAGGTCAGTACGGGTAACCTCGTTGCCGGCAGTAAGCATCATAAGAGTATACTAGTAGCTGGCTTGTGTGGCTCATATACCAACTATGAGTATACTCGTAGTTGGCAGCGAACGTGTTAATGACACTTGCCTAACTCATTTCAGAAACATTCTAAAAAGGAGGAAGAAACAAAGCTCTTTGGACAGGTTTCTATTAAGAAACCTGCCCTGCGGGTGAAAGTGATGAAAGCGTAGCAAAAAAGAAACAAAAATTGTGAAGAAGAAAATTAAGTTAAGCAGAAGTGAAGTGAAAGAAAAAATTAATACCATACGCTAATCGGCTCTGCCAACATCTGTTTATTTCTTTAGATTCTCTTTTACATGTATGTATGTATTTGGTTTTATTTTGTTTGTATACAATATTTGTTCATTATAAATACATTATTATAAAAAAATTGGAGTGGTTTTTTGGGGGCTGGTACGAATTAATCTCATTTTAATTAATTTCAATGGAGAAAATTGATTTGAGATACGAGCATTTTGACTTACGAGCTCGGTCATGGAATGAATTAAACTCTTATCTCAAGGTACCACTGTACTTGGTTTAATCCTTTATCCAAGTGTAAGCAAACAAAGTTTGCACCAGAAGTATTTTCAGGCCTGACGCAACTTGTGTTATGACTTCACATCACTTGCTTTAGTATCCCATAATACAAAGCACATCTCCATGTCTAATGCTATGCATTATGGGAAGTCTGGCTCCCACTGATGAGACCTCGATAAAGGTCGAAACCAGTCTGGGTAGTGACTCTTCCTATAATGCATAGCATTATACATGTCTGCAAGGAGATGTGCTTTGCATTATGGGATAAACTAAGGCAAGTGATGTGAAGTCATACCGCCTTTACCACGAATTGCCCCACTCCTGAAAATATGCACAAACTTTGTTTGCTTACACTTGGATAAAGGATTAAACCTTTATCTAAGTGTGTGCTTGTGCTCCACTTGGATAAAGTGGAGCACACACTTGTATATAATTATATATATATACACTTGTATATATATAACAAATATATAATTTCTTGGTATCTTTAATTTATTTTTTCAATTGAAAATCATAATTTTTTTTTTAAATTTTTTTATGTGAATCACATTTACAAGAAGTTGTAAACCTATCATACACTTTGTACTGTGGATAGACTGGCTGAAGTTAGATAATTTGAATACTTTGCTTGAGACCAAACATGTTATTTTTTCAAGCTCTTCGCATCGTCTCCAATAAACTGGGTGGTGACCTAACACCAGGCAACAAAAATCATCTACCATCTAAAGATATTCATAAATGTCCATACTTACTGTGAGAATCAAACCTCACAGCCTGCTGGTCGGAGAGTGATAACACTACTTACTTAGCTAACCTAGAGGTAGAAGGTTTTCAACTTGACAAGTACGCTAACTCATGCATTATGTATATAGGATTAACTGCTTTGTTATAGGTTTATACAACAAGTTACTCAGCCATAATAAGACATATATACAAGATGCATCAGAAGGAATCCACCAAACCTCAAGAAGATTTAGAATTAATCTGGATGGGTTATAGTTATGAGATGTAGTTATTTCATTTGGCTGGTGACAATTGCAGTGCTGTCTGACATTGAGCAAGTACTGAAATCTCACTTGCAGGACAGTAGTCCATTATGTACTATTGTGTTGACTGTGAACTTTCTGAAAAGATGCCACCCAAGTTGTCAAATAACTCCTATACTCAAATTTACTTCTTATATGGCTTTTGTAGGGGTGCTTAAGGGTCAAAGCTGTATAACTGAGAGGAGAACTCCACATAGCCTTTAAAGGAATGCGGAGAACCGACCAGGGCTTCTGACCTAATGTCCAATCCTCACCTTCTCGTGGTGCACCCTGTTGGGTATCTACTTGGATACTGAACGGACGAGGATGGGCTGGCAATTTGGGATTTAGCCGACCAAATTGTATTCTTATTGGTTAAACCAAAATATAGAATGATGGTACAACATGACAAAATTTCATGCCGGCTGGGGCGTCGCCCGGTTAAACAAGGCCCCCGTTGTTTTCGCCAGGGAACCAGGGCGAACAGCGAAAAGTCAGCTACTGGAACAAATCTGAAAACAAACCCCAACTCAACATCACCAAAGTTAAAGATCGGTACTATCAACATAAGAAGCCTGAATGGCAAAGAAATGGAGCTAGCTGAGGAACTGGATAAGTACCAGATCGACATAATAGGGGTGACTGAAACAAAAAAGACCAAAACTGGTGAGATCTTTCTGAGCAATAAATACAAAATGTTATATTCAGGCAATGACAATCAAGGAAAAGAAGGAGTAGCCATAGTATTCAACACAAAATACGAGGCTAATCTTCTTGAATGGCAGTCAGTCTCAAGTAGAGTAATGTGGGCAAATATGAGAATGGGGAACTGGACAATGAGACTTATTTGTGCCTATGGTCCCACAGAAGGTTCTACTAAGGTAGAAGTGGGGGAATTTTTTGAGGCTTTAGAAAAAGCAACTGACACAATGAAAAAGGAAAAGATGGTCCTTGTTGGGGATCTAAATAGCAGAGTAGGAAGTGATTGTCAGACATACAAAAATATTTTGGGAAAATTTGGAGAAAAGAGCAAAGCTAATAATAATGGCAAATATCTGTTGGATTTCTGCTCAGGACATGGACTGGTTATTACTAACACCATGTTCCAACATAAAAATGTGCACAAATTCACATGGAGAGAAGAGGCTAGGAATAAGAAAAGTCTCATTGACTATGTTATTGTTGATAGTGACGTTTTCTCCCTGGTGCAGGACACCAGAGTGTACAGAGGATTTGAAATTGGAAGTGATCACTATTTAGTCTTGAGCAGGATAAAATTGAATTTCATAATGAAAAGAATAACATATAAGAAAGTTTTAAAGCGAATAAAAGTTGAGCAGCTCTCAGATGTGAACTGTAGACTAAAATACAGAAATATTATTGAAAAGAAAATGAAAGAGTTTGAGAACAGGAATCAAACCTTGGAGATTCAGTGGCAAACTCTGAAGGAAACATTGATTGATTCTGCCAGAGAGGCATGTGGTGAGGTTGTGTGCAAGGATAAAAAAAATCAGAACTCCCTGGTGGACACAGGAAGTTAAAGAGGCAGTGAAGGAAAAGAAGAAAGCATATCAGAAGTTCCTGGCAAATAAGTCAGCTTTTACTCTTACAGAATACAGAGACAAATGTAAGAAAGCTAAACAGTGTGTAAAACTAGCTAAACAAATGTCATGGGAGGACTTCGGCAAGAATATAGAAAATAAATATCAAGAAGGTGGCAAAATATTCTGGAGGTTGTTGAAGAAGCTTAGGAATGGAGGAAAGAGTGCTGTAAAAGGAATTAGAAATGATAAAGGTGAAATGAAAACAGGAAAAAAAGATATCCTTGAAGTATGGAGTAATTACTTTGAAAAACTGCTAAATGAAACAAGCAGTGATGACAGCACAGTGATAAAAAACACTGACCAGGCATGCAGTCAGGAATACATATCCATACTTCAAGTAGAAAAAGCCATCAAAGACTTGAAATGTGGAAAGGCAGCAGGAGTAGATGATATTCGACCAGAAATGCTGAAGTATGGTGGTATAAGAGTCTTACAGTGGCTGCACTGCATAGTTCAGAAAGCCTGGACAGAGGGACGAATTCCCGATGATTGGAGTAGAGCTCTCATAGTACCCATATATAAAAAGGGAAATAAAACTGAATGTGAGAATTACAGAGGTATTTCCCTACTGAGTGTTCCTGGCAAGATCTATGCAAGTATACTTGAGAAACGGTTGAGAAGAATTGTGGAAGAAAAGCTTGGTGAAGAACAAGCTGGATTCAGGCCAAATAGAGGCTGTCAGGATCAGATCTTCACTTTACGACAAATAGTCGAGAAAGCATGGGAATATAACAAAGATCTGTATTTAAGTTTTGTCGATTTGGAAAAGGCATATGACAAGGTGCCAAGAGAGAAGCTATTCAATATGCTACAGTTATATGGTGTCAATGGGGCATTATATCAAGCAATACTTAGTCTTTATTTGAGTTGTGAGTCAGCAGTTAGAATTGAAGGAAGTACAGGAAGATGGTTTAATGTTAAATCTGGTGTGAGACAAGGATGTACATTATCCCCTCTGTTATTCATTATCTATATGGATCACATTATGAAGGAATGTGGTATTAAACCTGATATCAAAATTGGAGATGTTAATGTCAGCTCTTTGCTTTATGCGGATGATGTTATACTTCTAAATAAATCCGCTACAAGTCTGCAAGATTCTCTGACTAAATTGAATAGCTGTTGTAATAGATATGGTATGAAGGTCAGCAATAAAAAGACAAAGACAATGAAAATAGGCAGAATCATTGAAAATGCCAACTGTGTTGTGAATGGAGAACCTGTGGAACAAGTAAAACATTTCAGCTACTTAGGCACAATTTTTACTGAAGATGGTAAAATAGACAGCAGAATCAGCAAAGCTGGTATCGTGGGAAGTCAATTGAATAAATTCATATGGAATAAGAAAGAAATTAGTCGGAACACTAAATTAGCTGTATACAAGACTGTGTTCAAACCAATTTTAACTTATGGATCTGAGAGCTGGGTCAGAAGTAAAACACTTGACCAAAGACTAGAGACTGCAGATATGAGAGTCCTGAGAAAGATTAGAGGCGTGAACAGATGGCATCAATGGCAATATCATATTAAAAATGAGGATATTAGGAAAGAACTTGACATTGTCAGCATCCAGGAATGCGTTAGCAGAGCTAATCTCAGATGGTATGGTCACTTAAATAGAATGGGAGAGGAAAGATTAGCAAAACAAGTGTTCTCTGCCAGGTTGGCAGGAAAACGACCCAGAGGAAGACCAAGATATAGGTGGATTGATACGGTACAAAGTGCCTTAGACGATAGAAATATAAGATCTGATAATGTTGGAGTCTTGACAAGTATCAGACTGATTTGGAGGAAAATTGTAGATAGGAAGTTAGTAATGATGTAATTTTTTCTGTAGTACTGTCATATCCTGTACACCCCTTGAGTGTACATGGCAGGAATTTGATGATGATGATGATGATGGCTTTTGTAATGGCAAGACATGAACTATAGTTGAGAAATAGCAACAGTAATTCATCAAATGTATTGTTCCTAATCAAAAAGCAAATGTTACTGCAATGTATAGAAATGGGTATCCAAGAGTAGACACATTTTGAGCAACTCTTATTTCTTAAGGATTGGTTTTTCAACCTAACATTAACTTTAAAAAGGTTTTATATCAGAACATCATATAACTTCTAAAATAAATGTTCAACACAATATTATACTTTGTTTTTTCCATACTAGATAAATCAAACCATTGATAATTTATTATTTTTTAAATTTAATTTATTTTAATGAAAATCACTTGAGGAATCAACTCCTGAAGTTTGGGAAAAACACTGCCACATACCTTGCATATGATTGCAATTTCTTCTCTTTAAATAAATAAATGCATTTTCATAAATATGTAATAAGCTTGTTAAGCTTTTTAATAATTTATTTTACTTTCTTAGTCTAAGAATATTTTATGTGTTGTGCAATATCCTTAGACTAAGAGATTAAAAACAAATTCTTAAAAAACTTTTAACTTACAGAAAAAATAAAATAATAATAAAATAAATAGTAACTATATTGAAATATGAATTAATACTATTTATTAACCTGATATTTGGTCATTTAAAATTTTTTTTTCTTTCATAGCTACTTAACTAAGATTATTAACATGAAGCTCACCATCATAAATTTCTCCAGTCTGTATCTATCTATTCCACCCCATTCTCTTGACATTGTTTGAAAGAAAGTATCAATAAAAAGAAACGAACAGTCTACATTTCCAAAACAATGTATCAACTTTCCTATTTGATCAGCTAAGTCTTCCTGCAATAATAATAATAACAAAAAAATCAATTTCTACTGATGAATAAATCAGATGCACATGATATTTTTTGAAAAAAAAAAATTAAAGATAATGAAAGATGATAATTAAAAAATTTCAAGAAGTGGAATATTTTAACGTTCCCAATACTTCGAAGAAATGCATTTGCAAGAAATCCTGGTGTCTTAATCATGTAAAATCCCTCACAGCTGACAATAATACCAGCAACAGAAGATCTTTAACCCTTGAATCTGTGTTTTGTTCTTCCCTTATTTATTTATCCATTGATGACCATATCCACATTCTCCCTATCATATTCATTTTACTTCCTCAATTTTAGTTATTTCTAAATACTATTTTCTGCATTATGATGAAAATATTTTTTTTTATATCCCCAACAAATAATATTCCTATTTAAGCACAAATTTCATTAATTGGATTTGATACTGGCTAAAGAATAACTACACATATCGGCCACCGAATTAGAAAAAACTTTATGCAGGTGTAAACATGATTTATGTATATGTAAAATCATTGGTCACATGCATCTAAACATGTTCTAGGCAACTATTTAAGAATGCTGCTGGCCAATAATCACCAAACTGTGTTGATTACAATGGCAAAACAAAGGATCTTTTGGAATTCAATAATGGGCTTATTGTAAGTGGCTGGAGTGACAATTCTGAAAACAGGAAAGCTGAATGATTTCTCAAAAAAGGTGAGATATCCTAAGTATTTAATCAGTGAAAAAATAATTTACATTGCTAGTCTAAGAGATGTAACTATGGTCTTAT
Source organism: Typopeltis vanoorti (assembly GCF_054136105.1). Taxonomy (NCBI): domain Eukaryota; kingdom Metazoa; phylum Arthropoda; class Arachnida; order Uropygi; family Thelyphonidae; genus Typopeltis; species Typopeltis vanoorti. The sequence continues at coordinate 65,144,158 of NC_143564.1, read as the reverse complement.
GACAGTGTCAGGAATGAGATCACCATCATCTCTGAGAAGGCTTGCACAGACAAACAGAATTTCTAGAGTGCAGCAACTGATCAATGAAGGTTATTCCAACCCATATCTTAGTGAACCATGCACAGGGAATCAAAGAGGATCATTAATGGAGTAGCAAGTCTATATGGAAACCACTGATTTCTGCGACGACCTGGAAAGTACATCTATAGTGGTGTCAAGAACACCATGACTGGACAACACTGGAAGAAAGTCAGATCTGCTGTTTTGTGTGACATACGACAGCATTGTCATCCATGAAGCAACTGTCACCTCCTGGATAAAAAGCCAACATTGCAGGATGGACTTGATTGGCAACAATGTTCAGATATTCCTTGAAGGACTCCTAACCTTACAGCAACATCAGGGGATTTTTATTGTTTATAGTTAATGACACAATTGAACTATTTACTCCAGTGATTTTAATACTTTCTGGTCTCTTACTTTCACCTTCAGTTTTACACTGTTTCACAAAACTAAAAAGTATAGTTTGCATTTCCTCTCGTTTATTGTCACGATGAAGGGTAAATTTATATAATTTATCCATAAAAATAATTCAATACAAAAAAACAAAGAATAAAATTTATGAAAAGAACTGAGCCACCGTAGCTCAGTTGGTACAGATGAAGCCCTTTGGTTGGAAAGGCCTGGGTTTGATTCCCATCCATGATATGAGGAACCTTTATCTGGCCTCTCTCGACTAAAGGTGAGTTAGCCATTCTCATATGAAGGTAGAGGGAACATTGGAAACTCGGGTTTTTCATCCCTCAGAACAGGCAAACTGGCCCCCCATGAACACCACATCTATAGGGGCGTTCACTGGGGCCACATTAAAACTTTACACAACCTATTGTGTAGCGTTTTGGTTTTAAATGCCTACACAGCGAAGTGTGGGTCTATGCGTGACCATAAATCAAGAACAACAATCAACAATGAAAACAACAGAAAGTGTTAACACTAACAATACAGAACCAGGATAACTTTTCACAATGTCCTGTCAATAACATGATCCGGTCTCTGACTTGCTATTTAGGAAACACAGATAACTGTTTTCTAAATAGCAGCATTAAAAAGCCTTTTCATTGTGCAAAATGTTCAAGTATATAAGTATGCTAAGCTAATTCAGGTTGTGAAAATAAGCTTATTTTCACAACATGAATCCACAGCTCTTTAACCCTAAGTAGGTATGCGTTACAATTGCAACTTAGTTAAGGGTTAAAGAGAGTGTTTTGAGAATAAGAGCATAAGTTTGTCTTATTTTGTTTTACAGTTGGCTGTGAAACAAATGAAAATCAATCTTGTTAAATTATTTATATATATATATATATATATATATATAATATATATATATATATATTTTTTTTTTTTTTTGTTTGTTTGTGTGTAATAGTATTTCTGATTTTTGTAAGAATGGTAACACCTCATAAGTTATACAAAATAAAATGTTGTTTGAGAATGCTTGACTATTTATTTTAAAATGAATCTTCGAACATAGAGCAGGCTTAACTTTATAACAGAGGACGAGGGATAAATAGTGCCTGTTGTCATAGATTGGAATTAGTTGAAATTTTGGAAACAGTAACAACATATCTTTGAAAATATTTTTGTGGAAACTAACTTTTGGTAGGAGCAAACAGTCTAGGAAGGAATATCTTATGTAATTAACTTATTAATTACATAAGATATTATCTCCTAGTTGATTAAATAACTTGATAATGAATGAAATATCTTAAAATGAAAAAGAAAAAAGTGTAAATTATGTGAAGAAAATAAGGCAGTATTATGAGCATTCAGTAGGAGGTTGATAATTCACTCGCCATTTGTCTCTGACAACTTGCAAATGGCAAGTGGATTGTGAGTAGTCACAAGTTCAAGAATTCTGTTATGATAACAAGGTATAGTAAAATGTATTTATAAACTACACAAAATTAAATTTTGAAACAAACTTACTTGAACGCGTGGTTTGTCACTCATCCACATGCAATAAAACAATCCTTTCCATAATTTTAGCATATCTGCTTCTGTGAAAACTATAACAAAACAGATTAGCTTTGTACCTTACTTTACAGTTTTTTTAGCTGTTAGTGAAATTTTAAATATCAGTGTTAAGAAATAAACTAAGATTATAAATAAATCATGCTTAATGAATAGACAGAATTAAATGAATTCATATCAGATAATTCTAATTCTTTCCTAAGGTCTTCAAATTATGCAACTGAACATCAGTTATTATGTTTTAAAACTGAAAATCCATGGTAACAAGCACATATATATGATATTGATAAGGAATTTGATAATTATATATTCAGAGAATTTCTCCTCTTATCATACCCAGCACATACAAACTTTAATAACAAAATGTATACATTAATTTATATTTATAGGATAATGTTTTAAATAACGACTTCACACGTGTAAGAGAAAACTAAATAGAATTTAATATCCATATATTTCATTCAAAATGCCCTAAGCTTCATTAGAGAAGACAGCAGAACTGGTAACAACGTTTAAATTATGAGTTCAAGAACAAGTCATACAACATGTGTATAATATCACGTCTTGATCTCAGCTGTACAACTTAAAAAATTTAAAACAATTAACAGCAATCACTTTCCAAAATTTAGAGATAGAGATACAGTCTGTCCAATTAAGATTAAAATCATGGCAAAGGACGTCACATGATTCAAAAAACAGATGATCAAATTTGAACTTACTGTGGTGTAGCATCTTGGTATGGTTCCAATAAACTCTATGTCATGTCAATGGCATAAGAAGCAAGGCCTGAACCTTTAGATTCCAAAAAATCTTATATGATCTTGATGTTCCTAGATTGTAATTGTAGCAGAAAGGCCAGTCTGTCCAAAGTAGCAAAGATAACAGGAACTATAAACAGAAGTTGATTTGTAAATTTGAATTATTAGAACAAAGAAGCTGTCAGGTCGTTCAGCAACCATCCAGTTCTGTCCATGAAAAATGGATAAAATTTAACTAATAGTCCTTTTACCCAGTGGTGAATTAAGCATATTGTAAAAAAGGTCCAGAATTTGCAGTAACACCTCATCATTTGCCTCATTTAGACTTCATGGTAAGTGTAGAAAAAGGCATTGGGCAATTGTGTACAGATGATGTTAACAAGCTAACATTTGAATAAACAGATTATTGGTATTGCACAGATTATAAAGCTAAACCTTCTCCCTGAATATTTCTTTATCTAAATTACAAGCTTTCTGATCTTTGCACCAAAATAATAACATTGTTATAACTAAGTCTGATAAAAGAAATGCAATGATTCTAATGGATACTACTGATTATAATCGCAAACTTAATGTTTTATTACGAGATAGATCTACTTATTATGTTATATAGTATAGTATATTAGATATTAATCAAAACACTATTAGATACTAATACTACTGAAAAGTTGCAGATTCATTGTGCTTACCCCTCCCCCTTGAATTTATGGCCTTCCCAATTCTGGTTATCCATTATGTCCAATAGTTGATTTCATACGATATCCTGCTTATTATTTGGCAAAATACTTTCAAGATTTATACAAAAATTTACTTGATAAACAACATTTTATGTCAAAAATAGTTCTGACTTCAAAGAAATAAAAGATCTTCAAGAGTCTGAAACAATGGTTTCCTTTCATGAAGTTTCAATGGTTACAAATATATCACTTGAAGAAACTCTACAGTTTTTACAAATAGTGTTCCCTGATGACAATGTCCGATTATTCAAGTTTACTATCAATGCTGGCTATTTTACTTGGCATAATAAATTGTATCAACAGATGGAGGGTACTACGATGGGTAGTCCTATATCACCAGCTTCAGCTGATTATTTTGTGGGATATTTGAGAATCGGATTTTTAACACCATTTCTCCTTGACCTCATATGTGGCCACAATTTGTGAATGATATCTTTGCAATATGATCCCACTCTGAAACAACACTACTTCAATTTCTGGACTAAATTAATTCCTTACGCACGCACACACACACCTTAAGTTCACTGATGAACATGAATTTAACAAGTCTACCCTCTTTGGATACTTTAATACATTGTAACTCTGCTGGTAATACTGAATTTTCTGTTTACAGGAAACCATCCTTTGCAGTCAGATATATTCACTCATCTTCACATCATCATCCATCACAAAAAATAGGTATTATCAAAAGCCTTATGCACTGAGCACACACAAAATTTGTTCTTCCGAGTATTTTATTTAATTCTTTTATTAGAAGAATTAAATAAAATAAACTCTGCTGGTAATACTAAAAAAAAGTGCCTGTGTAGCTCAGTGGATGTGGCGTTTGCCAACCACGGCGCTTCGCTGCACGAAGGAAGACTTGGTTTTGAGTCTAGTCGGCGACTAGAGGAAATTTTTCTAAGCCTTTTTTCGACCGGTTCCCGAGTTAGTCGATCTCTGGCACGGGCAAGCAGGTTTTTCCTCCCGGAAACTCGGGTTTTTCGTCCTGTAAACTCAAGAAAATCGACCGTAGAACCCACATTATTTCAGACATTAAATATATTGTGTTAGGGTTAGGGACCACGAGATGGCGGCAGATTTGAGCCGTCTCTCTTCACTGAGTACCGCTTAATTAGTGATAGCCTTGGGCCATCTATCTCTGATTGGTACCAGTGGAGATTGAACTGCCCACTCAGTTTCCAAAAGTTAGATAGGGCTAAATGGCCTCGCCTACTCCCCGTATACGGGAATAAAAAGGTGTTAGCTGATTGAAATAAAATAAAACTTATTTTATTACTCAATAGAAACAGTAAAACCTCAATTCCAAAAATAATTGATAATTATCTCTCTCAGATTGCAATGTGATGTTAAGAGGATCCACATATCCTACCTTAAAGAAACATCTGAACAAATAGGAAGGGTGCTTCACAGATCTAATCTATATACCACTTTCAAACCAGCCTAGAAGTAATGTTTTATGCCCAGCAAAGGTACATTATCACCTCTATCCTTGGCAGATGTTTATCAAATACTCTGGCCATTCTTCTACAATCAGTATCCATAAACATCAATATTATATACACAAAAATATCAGTGTAGGTAGTGGCTGAAACATGATACAGCTCAACTTTGCCAAAGCATTTTACAGAATACCACATGGAAAACTATTACAAAAGCTGTGGAGCAAATGGGAATGGATATGCAGCTAGTAGCATGGATAGGGGTGAATGACAGATACACAAAAGAGTAGTATATGGTGAAGTGGAATCTAGGAGAATGATGGTGACTAGTGGAGTACCTCAGGGTTCAGTACTATGGCCACTACTCTTTAATTTGTATATCAATGACATAAGGAAAGATTTAAGGGAGGATATTCAGTTGTGCTCTGATGCAAAACTGGGCAAAGCAATAGCTGATAAAGGTGATGTAGATATCCTGCAGAATGATTTAAATAAATTGGCATTGTGGGCAAAGGATAATGATTGTCAATTTAATGTTGCAAAATGAAGGTCACCTTTGGGTTGAAAAGGTTGCCTATCATACTGAGGTATTGGATTGCAGGAAATTGATGAAGTTAGGGACTTGGGGATAAACAGTTGAAGTTCAAAGGGCATATTGCAAAAGTTGGTAAAATAGCTGAAAAGATTACTTGGATGTTGAAAAAACACGCTAACAAGTAAAGATGGGGAAGTTATTATCCTTCTTTATAAGGCTATGATTCGGCCACATCTTGACTACTGCACACAGATTTGGTCACCTGAGTTTTTTTGGGGGGGCTCAGAAAGTGGTAGAGAGGATTCAGAAACGAGTGACCAAGGTAACAGGTCCATGGAATACTCCCTACAAGGATAGGTTGAAGGTTTGTAGGTTACAAAGTTTAGTTGATAAGAAGAAAGGAGGGGGATATGATAGAAACTTTTAAGATATTAAAGGGATTTCATAAAGCTGATGCAAGTGAAAATTTTCAATATATGACAAATGGCCAGAGAACCAGGAGCCATCAACCAGATTTTTTACAAAGAGAGTGGTGAGTGAGTGGAATGGATTGCCAGATTGGTTGTGAGTTCCCTGATGGTGAATGGATTCAAGGATAGGTAAGAAAGGATTTGTGTGTATAATGATTGATTTGGGTCTTCCACGATGAGTCTCTGGACTTCGTGGAGATGCCGTATAATAATAATATAAGATTTTTGGAATTTGAAGATTCAGGCCTTGCTTCTCATGCCATTGACACCAGACATATAATTCAATGCAACCATACCAAGCTGCTCCACTACAGTAGGTCAAATTTGATCATCTAATTATTGAAACTTGAAGCCCTATGTCACTATTCTAATCTTCATCAGACTCCTTGACTATATGCCTATCAGTCTGTTAATTGCTTGTCATTTTTTGATTAATTAATTATACATAGGCTGACCATACATCCTGATTTGACTGGGACGGTCCTGGTTTGAAGGTCCTGTCCTGGTCGATTTGTGAATTGTCCTGGGAAAACATAATATTACATATTATTACTATTGCTATTGTACATTATCATGAGTGGGAGGGAAGTAAAAATAGAAAAACAAATAAGTTTATAAAAATTAACGATGCTGAGCTAAACTGTAGAATATGTGTAATCAATCTGCATCAAGGTCACTTTGATCGTGGCTAGAACACTACTAACTATGAAACTACGCGCATGCAGAATCTATACAGGTGTGCAAATCACGTGTCCATGATATAGAGTCGTGCGTGTTTACAATGCTTCGTCCATTCTAGTAGTGATTCAAGTGCTATTCATGATGTGAACTTGATGTGTGCCGAGTGTTTAGGTTTAGTTTATGTTACAATTCTGATTTGTTCCTATCCCTGTCATGCCTGAAAGGAATTGAAAGTTCACCGATGAACTACAAAAGGGCTTTCCTTTTAAGAGATGTTGTGATGAAGTTGATCAGGTGTGATGCGATTATTGTGCTGCCTCAGTTTTCTCTGTAGTGCATGGTGGGCGGTCAGACATTAAAGACCACTTGAAAAGTGCTAAGCATAAAGCTAGTTTGTTCTTCGTTATCTACATATTTGTATTTCAAAAACAGTGATTCTGCAGAAAAGGACCAAACAATCGCAGCTAAAGAAGCAACATTTGCATTCCATTCCGTTTCACGTGATGTAAGTTTCAGAACCTCTGATTGTTGTTCTAAACTGATTTCGAAACTTTTTGAACCAAAATTTGCACTTGCCAGAACAAAATGTGAGGCTATCGTCTTGAACGTAATTGAACAGATGGTAATTGATGAGCTCTACGAGGACAGAGAAATATAATTTTGTCACAATTACTACAGACACAACAAACAGGAAAGAAATTAAATTTCTGCCACTTGTTATGAGGTACTTTATGCCCAAATATGGAATAAAGGTTAAACTTCTGGATGTTGAAACACTTCCTGGTGAGACATCAGAAATAGTGATGAAATCACTTAACGGCGTCATTAAGAAACACAAAGTGTCTACTAAAATTGTTGGATTCTGTGGCAGTAATTGCAACACCAACTTTGGAGGTATAAAACTCAAAGGTGAAAATAAGGTTTTCGCACGTTTGAAGAAAGACTTGGGGAGAAACATCATTGGTGTTGGCTGTGGGACACATATTGTCCACAATTGTCTACAAGCTGCAGTAGATGTTCTTTCAATAGACATTGAAGATTTGGTCATTAAAGTGTACAAGTATTTTTACATTTATACCAATTGCGTATCTCAGCTGAAAGATTTTTGTGACTTTGTTCAAGTGAAATACAGGAAATTACTGAAGCATGGAAATACAAGATTCTTATCCCTCCTCCCAGCTATTGAACAATTTCTTCAAATGTATGAAGGTCTGAAGTCTTATTTCTGCTCAATAGAGCACTGTCCAGTGATTATGAGTAATTTTTTAAACAGTGAGTGTGGAGAAATGTACCTGTGGTTTGTGCATGGACAGCTCCATCTCTTCAATGAAACCATTTTGGTTATGGAGACAACAAAGGCAACTGCAACTGAAGTGACCATGAGCTTGAAAAACTGAGAACGAACATTCAGGAAAGGTTAGAAAGTAGATTTTTGCCACAAGGAGCCAAAAGACTATTACAATCACTTGAAGATGAGGGACAGATTAATGGTACAGTTGTCATGCAAGAAGTGGTAAACTGCCTTTTATGAGAGATGCATCTCTTACTACACTGAAATGTGGCAAAACAGCTTTGATGAGGACACCAGATCCTTTGCTTGGGTCAACAATAACACCTTATCATGGTCTGATGTAGAAAAGTCTGCAGAAAAAGTTAATAAGGCAGTTGGGTTTGAAGCTGTAGATTTGGATAATCTTTTTGAGCTGGTGATTGCTAATAATTTTTTAAAAGAAAACTTGACTAGTGAAGAAAAGTGAGTTGGATTGTTCTCCCATTTCAAGAGCCAAAAGATAAATTTGTGTAACCTCTCTCGTCTCATAAAATACATATTCTGCTTTCCTGGTACTTCTGCTTAGGTTGAAAGAATATTTTCAGTGATGAACAATGTGTTGTCAGAAGAAAAAAGTAGAATATTAGAATCAACTGTTAAAAGTTTGTTGTATTGTAAAATTAATATTGAACTCACCTGCACACAGTTCCATGACAGAATAAAAACAACACACAATTTTTAAAGAAGGTTCACTCAAGTGATAAATATGAGTGGTATACTACAGCTCAGAAGGAATAAAGACAGTGGATAAAAATATTACGAACATTGTTTAAAATAATCATTAATCTCATCAACATTCATAGACTAAAAACTATTTATAAAGTTTAACAGTTTTATTCCAAAAAAAAATAGACATTTAAAACATACATAATTAATAAAATACTTTTACTCTTTTTTTAAGTTAATAGAACTTATTTTATTTGCTTTTCTTGGAAGAATAATGCTTAAATGTACAATTATTTTGATGCCAATTAAACAATTTAAAGTTAAAAGTCAATATTAACATATTTATCATACCAGGTATTATCTTGTATAGAAGTGTCCCAGCTTGGGAAAATCAAAATATGGTCAGCTTAATTATACATCTATAATAGTGTTTCCTCCTACTTATGCAGATGTAATTGAGGCATGATATTATAAGCATGCTGTATGACTCATTCTTATATTCCTAGTTTAAATGTTACCAATTCTTCTGCCTTCTCCATGAAGTTCATGACATACTGAATGAAATATACAGGAGCGATAAATTCTATTTAGTTTTCTTGTACATGTGTAAAGTCGTTATTTAAAACATTATCCTATGTTTAATGTATATATCTGCATTAAATGTCTCGTAATTTATATTCATCTTTAAAGCTCAGTGTGAAAAAATCTTATAACGTTAAACTGTTTAAATGTCTATATTCTAGTATTTGTTTACAATACATGGTGCAAATGTAGGGCATATATATATACACACAAAATACCACTATGTATAAGGTAATTTATTCCTCACTTCATTTTAGCTATAAAAAAGGAGCATTCCTTTTTTATAGCTAAAGAATTGCCATAAGTGTGACAGCTCTCAACCCAAAAGAGAGATATCAGTATCACAAAAACAAAAGACAGTTTGTTATTTTCATACACTATTTCTCAACATTATCTCTTCTCACTTTCAATACATTTTATCCACCACATAACAAGTTTCTCCTAAAATCACAGTAAAATTTTTAAGCTAATCCAATGAAATTCAGTGCTTGCGATCTCTAGTTACATGCCAATTTTCTTTTATTTTCTGCAGCTCAACATTCTTGTATAGGGGCCTTCTGCGGATGGCGAATGTATTGAAAGTTTATGCCTTATAATATGGTGACTAATTACAGTACATTTCTTTAGCAAAGTGAAATAAAAAAAACAACAACAACAACTGATATTACACTTACTGACTTTTGCAACAAGCAAAAGTATCAGTTAATACAGCATTCTTTTCAACGTTCATAGTATTTGATAAATTGAGTTTTGGCGGCAATAGTCACGTGCATGCACTACGTCTCAGTTATCGAAAGTACGTAGCTGTTATAAACTGACGAGTCAAGAAATAATTAAGCATATTAAAATGAAATAATATTCCGATCGAAAGTTAAAAGTCTGCGATACATAGAGTCAAATAACGACGCGAGCATGTTGTTATGCTGTTTATCAACAGTTCATTTAAACAATTAGTCAACACGTGATGAGGAAGGAGGTATTGCTTATTAATACTTGGAATAACTTACCATTGTGTGAGTTTGCTCTTACACTTAACCATCTCCGAAGTTTTTTCAAAGTTCTATCACGAATGTTTTTATCATTTCCTGCAAGGTGTTGCGCGAAATGAATTTCTGGAGTAATTTTAACCACATCTTCACTAGTTTCAGCAGCCATTGCGCGTTGGCGCATTATGTGCTGCCATCTAGTCAGAATTATAACTCGATATTATATTCTGATTTTCTCACTGTTGCCACCCAAGATATTCGTGTTACATTACTATTTTAGGACAACTTTAATAAATTTAGAGAGCTAACTGCTCTTTTTAGGAAGAAATAATATCCTTGTGCTAGTGGGACTAGTACCCCAAATGAAAACCTAAAACAGTGACTGTATTATAGAAACAAGTTGGGAGTTCCTGCTACAATTAACTGCGATTTTCGAATATTAAATCACGGCAAAGAGATACCAGAGGGGTTACAGTTGCTCAACATGGAGATATTCACTCAAGACAGAAAACTATCTCCAAAAGTCATTCAATATTACAGACGCAGGTAGCATTTTTATTTTTCTAGAGGTGAATTTTTTTAAATGAAGTTTCTATTGAATTTTTCAACAGATGGTAAGTTAGCCGATATCAAACGAAGGTCGCATGGTTTTTAATCACCAGAAACTTGTTTGACTCTCTCGGGTTTTTCATCACAAATACGAAAAATTTACCAAAGAACACACTCAAATAAGAGACAAAATACTTAGCGAGCAGTAGAATGAACCACCATCCACGCACACACTATGTGTGCACATAGATGGTAGTTCGTACTGTAATATGCGGATATATTGTTGGTGTGGGTGAAGCACCTACCAGCGAGGAGTCCTTGGACTCCTAGGAAATGTTACGTAATAATAGTAATTTTATAATTAGGCATGTGAAGCCTGCTGAACTGACGTGTATGTCCATAACGCTAGGCAGCCCAAAGAAAGCTGTTATCAGTTCGAATCTAGTTATCGACTGGAGGAACTTTTCTAACCATTTTTCGACCTGTTCCGAATTACTGGATTTCGGGCAAAGGCAAGCGCTTTTTTTCTCCCAGAAATTTAGATTTTTTTGTCCCATAAACCCAGTGCCAGATTTATGTATAAGCTAAAAAAGCTACAGTTGCAATCTGCCGGGGCCAAAAATAAAAAAAAAAAAATATATAAAAATTGACAAAAAAAATATTCGTAGAAAAATCACTCAAATGAAGTCAGACATATCACGATGATAATTTTAAATATACAAAATATAACAAAAGAAGTTTTTTTCCCTCTCAAAAACGTATTAATTAAAATTTTTATCTAAAAAAAATCAGCTAACGCCTATTTGTTCCCGTATAGGGAGTAGGCGGGGCCGTTTACCCTATCTAGCCTTTGAAGACTTAGTGGGCAGTTCAATCTCCACTGGTTGCCAATCAGAGAGATAGCTGGCCCAAGGCTATCATTGATTCATCGGTACGCAGTGAAGAAGGCGGCAAGCTAGTGCCGCCATCTCGTGGTGCCTAACCCTAACACAATATTTTTAATGTCTGAAAATAGTGTGGGTTCGACGGTCGATTTTCTTGAGTTTATGGGACGAAAAACCCGAGTTTCCGGGAGAAAAAATCCGCTAGCCCGTGCCAGAGATCGCTAACTCGGGAACCGATCGAAAAAAGGCTTAGAAAAATTTCCTCTAATCGGCGACTAGATTTGAACCACCAAATCCTTTCTTCGTGTGGTCAAGTGCTGTAGAGTGCAAACGCCACCTCTACTGAGCTACACAGGCTGATTAATGCCTAAATAATTTTTAATTAATTTTTAAAATCATTATTTAGATAATGTTTGTAATCTTTTATTTTCTAGCATTTACTTCTGCTATTCCATTTCCAACCATACAATGAAGCGAACATTTGCAAGTGGATACCAGAAAAGAAAAAGAAAGCAGCAGCTTGAAGACGAATTCAAAAAAGCAACAATACTTGATATATATTTCACCGCAGCAACGAAAGATGATCCACAGACCCAAGGGGAGCAGCCAATTCCAAAACAACAGCCTATTGTCTCTGAGATCATAGAGTCTGGAATCTCAGCTGATGGAAATATTGTAACTGATCCCAGTGTGAGCGTTGCTGCTGTTGGAGAACCGACATCTACAGTTGAAACAAAAAAAACCCACGAAACTCAGTGATATTGGTCAATGGGGTATCCTCACACAGGATGAACTCTCATACTGGATCTTAAAAGGTCCATCAGAGTGTCAGCACTGGAATGGTCCATTTGAAAACTCTAAGCATTCATTCAAAAATCAGGTTAGATATTGTTGAAAACGTCTTTTTCAGAATAGGAAGGTTAAAGATGAAGTATATGATCGGGAATGGCTTGTGTACTCACCAACAACAGGTTGTATTTATTGCTTTGTCTGCAAACTGTTTTCAACATCAACTGCATCACTAGCTTCTGATGGATTTTCTGACTGGCAAAATCCCATTGCAATTCAAAGTCATGAACACTCTGAAGATCATAGAAGAGTTTTGCTTACATACTTGACAAGAAAGCTTGGTCAAACCTTAGATTCGGGAGACTAGCAAAACAAATAAAAGAAAAACAGCATTATTAGAGGAATATGCTTGAGCTTGTTTTGCAGTGATATGCACATTAGCAGAATGTGGTCTGGCTTTTAGGAGACAATGAAACTTTTGAATCGCGAAATAATGGCAACTACATTGGTTGGTTAGAATTGATTGCTAAGTTTGATCTATTTCTTTCCAATCACATAAAACAACATGGAAACAGAGGATCTAGGTCTCCTTCATATTTGTCAAAGACAGTATGTGATGAATTGATCCAGCTTATGTCTAATAAAGTAAGAAAATCCATTTTGGATGATGTGAGAAAGGCAGGTTACTTCAGTTTGTCTGTGGACCCTACGCCAGATCTTTCCCATGTGGATCAACTAACTGTTATAGTAAGGTATGTATAACCTGGTGATAGTTTACCTGTTGAACGTTTTCTGACTTTCCTAGAGTTGGAAAATCACAGTGGCGAATGTATGGAAGGTATCTTGGTGGATTATCTAAGTAAGGCCTGCAAAGTTGATTTCAGCAAATGCCGAGGACAGTCATATGATAATGCAGCGAATATGGCTTGCAAATACAAGGGAATACAACAAAAAATCCCTGAGTTAAACAAGCACGCTATATATATTCCCTGTGCCGGTCATTCACTAAATCTTGTCGGCCATGCTGCTGTAGATTGCTGTTTAGATGCGGTAAACATTTTTGCTGTTGTTCGAGAAATATACACTTTCTTTTCATCTTCTGCAAAGAAATGGTCTGTGATGTTATCTTTCTTGAAAACAGACTCAGATACCAGAGTACTAAAAAGATTGTCTGACACTAGGTGGGTAGCAAACGTCAAAGCAGTGTCTGCCATAAATGTGAGTTATAAACCCATCATAGATGCTCTAAGTCACATTTATGATGATAAGAATGAAAAGGGAGCTAAAAGACTAAAAGCTGGTACTCTTCTCGAAAAAATGGAGGAACTAGAGTTTGTTTTTATGATACATTTATGAAATAATTTGCCTCCAGAGTTTCACAAAACCAGTATGGCTCTCCAGGATCCAAAGATTGCACTTACCGCATGTGCAAATCTGAACAAATCACTTTCTCACTATGTTAAAAACATTCGAGAAAATTTTTATGATTTTGAAGAAGAAGTTAAATCTAGATTGCCTGGTGTAGAATATAAGTCTACAGTAAAAAGAAAGAGGATGAGAAACAAACAAGCCAATGATGGAGCTGCACCTGATGCTAATGAACAGCTTTCTCCAAGAAACAAATTTCGAGTGAAATCCTTCATTCATATCATAGACATCCTTGAGACAAATTTAACGAGAAAAGCAACAGTCTACAATTATGTTGGAAATACATTTTCATTTTTAGTTGATTTAGAAGTTTCAGAGGTACAGCTATGAAAAGTAGTAGATACGTTAATAAAAGAGTATCCACACGATGTTGATATTAATATCACGAGTGAACTGAGGCACTTCCATGAGTATGTCAAGCAGAATTATCCTGAAAAAGAACATTTTCATCACAAAGATTTGTATCAAATCATCTTTCAAGACAAGATTGAGTTTGTTTTCCCTGATGCGGAAGCAATATTACGACTATTCCTGTGTTTAATGGTAACAAATTGTTCAGGAGAAAGATTATTTCCACAGCTAAAGAGAATAAAAGATGAACTGTTGGCAACTATGTCTCAAGAAATATTGTCTGCACTTAGCATCATGTGTATAGAAAGCAATAAGTCATGAGGCATATCTTTTGTTGACATAATTAATGATTTTGCTTTTGGGAAATCAAAAAAGAAAATGTTTTAAGTTATATCTTAAAGCCTTTTAGAGGATTATATAATATAATTATTTCTATTAAGTATTGTTGTATTATAACAATTTATCCACTCCATATTTTTAATATTAATTTATTATATATATGTACCTGTATTATTTGGAATTTTGGGTACCCAATTTTGTGTGATGTCTACTGTCACATTTTCACCTGAATAAAAGATTAATTTTTTATATACTAATAATTATGTTGTTATATTAATTTAATTTTTACTTTTCATTTTCCTATTTTAATTTAAAACTTTCTGTTCTATGAGCCTTATTTGTCGTTTTTAAAATCCTTTAATTATATAATTATTTCTGTGATTTTGTAAACGCATACTTTATTATTTTTTTAAATAAAAATTAAAAGGCAATATATTTTCATATATTAAAAAGGCGTATATATTTTAAATTTTTCTGAGACCAGCTGATGTAATTTAAAACAGTAGGGGGCCTCTGGGTTTTGTATAGCTTAGGGTCTCAGCAAGTCTAAATCTGGCCCTGCATAAACCAAGTAAATCGACCGTAGAACCATAATATTTTAGACAAACAATATACTGTGTTAGTATTGGGGACCACGAGATGGCGGTCCTTGTCTACCTTTCTTCACCGGATGCTATTCATTCATAATTAGTGAGAGTTTTAGGCCAGCCATCTCTGATTGGTTACCAGTGGATATTGAACTTTCTGGGATTTATTTCGCTATGGCCTTTCTTAAGGAAGAATAAAATTTAAATCTGATTTGAAAACGCCAAAGCATTAGTGTTAGAAATCAATGCTAACAACAACAACAACAACAATAAAAAAAAACTATAAACATTATTACCACAACACACAGACCACCAGACCCAAACCTGCACCATCTCCTCCTAGAACTAAAAACCTGGATAAACTGTAAACCAATCACAATTAGACCACTTTATTCTACGAGTAATTAGCGATTTCATTATCAACACGGTGGACCTTGCCTTTGCAACCACGAATACCTACCTTGATATTCTATAGCACTTTAACATTAACCTGACCATAGCTCCCCAGCAAAAGGAGAAATTCTTAGCGACTCACATATAGAAATTATGCATCGATGGAATTAAAAAAAGTGTCTACAAACTCATACACATTACCGAGGATAACAGTCAAAATAGTGGGTCATTACCTAATAGCTACCACTTTCCACAACAAAAGGTCCAACGGCTTCACAAACACAAGCAACAGAACGTTATAAAGAAAACCAGATTTGATCATCATAGTAAAAACACAATAGATAACCTCATAAAATACAGAGTAGGAAAGTTTACTCAGTTTTGGTGATTCAATAACTTTATATGAAGACGTTTCCCTTCGTTCTTCAGAAGTAAACAAAAAAAAATTCAAAAAGAAAGCAAACAAACATAAACATGAATAAACAGAAATATACTAAAGTGATCCTCAAGAAAGCCTTCGGGAGATATATAGAATAAAATAAAATAAAATAAAGCAGCTAACATCGTTTACCATATAAGGGAGTTAGCAAGGCCGTTTACTCCCTCTCTAACTTTTTGAGATTGACTAAGTAGTTCAATTAAATCTCAACTTAGAGATTAAATTATCACTAATTTAATCTCTCAATCAGTTGGAGACTGACCGAGAGATGGTTAGTCAAAGACTATCCCTAATTTTAAGCAGAATTCAGTGAAGAGACGGCAAAAAACGCCGCCATCTCATGATCCGTAATCTAACACACATTATGTTGGTCTCCGAAATAGTTTAGATTCTACTGTCGATTTACTTGAGTACGGGAGACGAAAAAATAGAATCACATTCAAATACAAACATTATAGAGATAAACAAGAAAGCAGCTAACAACAAAATAAGTCCTCAAACGATATTACTGCTTCCAGAAATTTTATACCAATGGCAGCAATATGCAACAAACATGGTCGACACTCAACAATTTGCTGAACAGAAAATATAAAACATACTCGCATGAGAGTTCAGTAACAAAAAATTCAGCCAAGACATGGAAGCACAATGACAAGAAAAATCCCTCGACTACAGCTTTGTAAAGAATATTTCACTACTCAAAAGAGGTACTTAGGTCCAAGTCTAGTCGCCGACTGGAGGAACTTTTTCTAAGCCTATTTTCGACCGGTTCCCGAGTTGGTGGATCATCTGGCACGGGTAAGCGGATTTTTTCTCCTGGAAACTCGAGTTTTTCGTCCCGTAAACTCGAGAAAATCGACCGTTGTACCCACATTATTTCAGACAGTAACATATTCTGTTAGATTTAGGTACCAAGAGATGGCAGCACTTGTTTGCCAGCCTCTTCATTGGTGGCTGCCTATAATTAGTGATAGACTTGGGCTAACTATATTTTGATAGTTAGCCCAAGTTCAATTGGCGATTGAACTGCCCACTTAGTCTCCAAAAGTTAGATAAGGTATAAAGGTCTCGCCTACTCCCCATAAGGGAATAAAAGACGTTAGCTGATTTTTTTTATTCAAAGAGGCATCCCTCTAATCATATCCAATACAAAATCAACCCACCACAGACTGAAGCAAACTACAGTATTTTCTCCCATCTCCAAAGTCGAACTGAATGATGCCAGCTGAATCCCAATAGTAGTTCAGGGATAAGTATTACACACGTGGTCATCAGCTATACCTGTTACGTTTAAAACTGATCGTTATAATATTCGATAAGGGTATTTTCACTAGCAAGCTAAAAACAGCAGTCATCACAAGTACTGTCAACTCATATCAAAAACTCTAAAAAATAAACATACTCTCACAAAAATAATCAGGAAAAAATCAGCTAACGTCTTTTATTCTCATATACGGAATCGGCAAGGCCGTTTTAGGCCTGTATAACTTTTGGAGACTGAGAGGGCAGTTCAATCTCCACTGAGAGCTAACCTGGGATAGCTGGCCCAAGGCTATCGAAAATTTAATCTACACACAGTGAAGAAGTGAAGAGACGGTTAACAAGTTCCGCCATCTCGTGGTGCTTAACCGTAACACAATATTTTTAACGTCAAAATAGTGTGGGTTCGACGGTCGATTTTCTTGAGCTTATGGGATGAAAAACCTGAGTTTCCCGAAAAAAAAAAACCCTCTTTCCAATGCCCGAGATCGACTAACTCGGGAACCTGTCGAAAAAAGAGTTAGAAAATGTTGCTCTAATCGGCGACCAGATTTGAACTTCTTTCATGCGATCAAGCGCTGTGGATTACAAACGCCATTTCCGCTGAATGGATTCCATAAAACACACAAAAACATCACATTATTGAAAGATATTACTGGCACCATATACAAAGATAAAAATAAGTTAACCATAGCCAAGAGAGAAGCTATTCAGTACGCTACAGTTATCTGGTGTCAATGGGGAATTATATCAAGCAATATTTAGTCTTTATTTGACTTGTAAGTCAGCAGTTAGAATTGAAGGAAGTACAGGAAGGTGGTTTAATGTTAATTGTGGTGTGAGACAAGGATGTACATTATCCCCTCTGTGGATAATGTACATCATTATCTATATGGATCACATTATGAAGGAAAGTGGTATTAAACATGGTATCAAAATTGGAGATGTTAATGTCAGCTCTTTGCTTTATGCGGACGATGTTATACTTCTAAATAAATCTGCTACAAGTCTGCAAGATTCTCTGACTAAATTGAATAGCTGTTGTAATAGATATGGTATGAAGGTGAACATTAAAAAGACAAAGACGATGAAAATAGGCTGAATCATTGAAAATGTCAACTGTGTTGTGAATGGAGAACCTGTGGAACAAGTGAAACATTTCAGCTACTTAGGCACGATTTTTACTGAAGATGGAAAATTAAATATAGAAATAGACAACAGAATCAGCAAAGCTGGTATCGTAGAAAGTCAATTGAATAAATTCATATGGAATAAGAGAGAAATTAGTCGGAACACTAAATTAGCTGTATACAAGACAGTGTTCAAACCAATTTTAACTTATGAATCTGAGAGCTGGGTCAGAAGTAAAACACTTGACCAAAGACTAGAGACGGCAGATATGAGAGTCCTGAGAAAGATTATAGGTGTGAACAGATGGCATCAATGGCAATATCATATTAAAAACGAGGATATTAGAAAAGAACTTGACATTGTCAGCATCCAGGAATGCATTAGCAGAGCTAATCTCAGGTGGTATGGTCACTTAAACAGAATGGGCGAAGAAAGTTTAGCAAAACAAGTGTACTCTGCAGGTTGGCAGCAAAACGACCCAGAGGAAGACCAAGATATAGGTGGATTGATACGGTACAAAGTGCCTTAGACGATAGAAATATAAGATCTGATAATGTTGGAGTCTTAACAAGTAACAGACTGATTTAGAAGAAAATTGTAGATAGGAAGTTAGTAATGATGTAAATTTTTCGTGTAATACTATCATATCCTGTACATCCCTTGAGAGTACATATCAGGAATTTGATGATGATGATGATGAGTTTAACCATACTCATACTGTAAGAGCTCAAAAAGGCATTCGATAATCTGGACGACCAAAGATTATCGAACAAATCACATTCCATTGAAATTCGTAAAAGCTGCACTTCTCTTCATGATTTGCCTGTCAAACGGAATTCATGTATTCAAACAAAACACGGAACAGCCTCCATAGCGCAATTGGAAGAACGCCGGTACATTGCGCCCTTCGATAGAAATGGCCTAAGTTTGATTCTCGTCATGACTGGAGGAATCTTTATATGGACTTTTTCAATCGAAGGTGAGTTAGCCGATCTCATACGTACGTAGCAGGGTTTTTTCTCCCGGAAATTCGGGTTTTTCATCCCGCATACAGTCAAATCGGCCCTTCAGAACACACGCAATTTACAGACGAAAAATACTAGCTGTGGTGGTGATGGTGGGCGGTAGATGGAGCTGATGTTGTAGTTTGATAGTGGAGGTTCGGTGTAATAGTGGAGACGGAGAGTTGTACAATAGCTGTCCTCCTGCAATGAGTCTTCGGACTCCTTGGAAGTGTTCCGAATAATAATAATAATAATAATAATAATAATAATAATAATAATAATAATTATTATTATTATCAGCCATCATTTTCAATACATACAAATTCACAACCTTTCCAAACAGAGCCAGATATCAGTTCGCAGACGACCACTACTGGAAATCCACAAAGACATCAACATCGCACTTTCCAAAGCACAACAAGGACTGAATAAATTAATGATCTATTTCCATAATAAAGCAATCATAATAAATAATGCCAAAACCCAAATGCTGGAACCAAAATCTGTATACAGGATACAGAACTTTTGAGATATTAATAGTCAGTATTTTGGTTTTGGCATATCATTTCACTATCAACGCCAAAATTGCCATTGTCATGAAACGACAGCCGTGATATGTTTTAAAACTCGGCTTTGATATGGGCTACTACATTAAATGCACCAAGCAGATTTGATATCTTTATAAAAAATTTGTATTATTGCATCTAAATTGTTGCAAGTATAGGATATGTTACTAATCAACACTAAAAAAAAAAAATATGTTGCTTTGGAGACTAAATCCACATAAAAAACTCACCGATTCTAATGGTCTCGCATAAAATTTTCTATTCCCTCATAAGGAATAAAAGGCGTTAACGTTTTTTTTTTTCTCTCTCCCAAGATCCATCATTGTTCTTTATTATCAAATTTACTATTAACGAATGCTGGCCTGACTGCCCGAATGAGAGCAATAACTGCTCTCCAACCAACAGCCTGTCGATTCAAATCCCACTTTGCGCATTGATGTTTTTAAAACCTACTCTAGACGAGCATAACTCTTTGAATTTATAAGGCTTGTATCCATTATAAAAAAGCATTTCTTAACAATTAATTTTACATTATTTGTTAATTTACATAATAATAACAATAAATTTATTACTACTACGACGATGACTGCTACTACTGTTTCTAGTAGTAGCTATATTTGTTAAAATAATGAATGTAATTTATACTGTGTGTTTGTTATGAACAGAAAATATGTTGTTTTTATGTAAATACTCTGTATGATAACATTTGGGTCAAAGGTAAACTGCAACATGCAGATCATATTATTTACCTTGTGTGAGTGTGAGCTATTACATGCGTTGGGTAAATTATTACTGGTTATTACGATGACCAGTAAATGGCTTTACAAGGCATTTTGCAAATGTAAAAATTTGCCTTGTAAATGCCTTCACAAGGCAAAAAGATTAGAAATCGCTTAAAAACTATATAATGGAGATCCCAAATATAGGCGAACATACCTAGTCAGAAAATATAAACTTCAACGTCTTTGACTCATTGAAGAAATGGTCAAACAACATTTCCACCAATACCGACTTCACTATCATACACACAAACATAAGAAGTATATATATATATATAAAAAAAACACTGGCTTACATTGATAACACTGCTCAACTACACCTTGACAAACATAGATGCGCTAATACTGACCGAAATTCCAATCAACGACACAGAAATTTACGCATACAACATTAATAATTACCAAACCTACAACTTATGTAGACCAAACAAAAGCGGAATTAGCATTTATCAAAGAAATATACAAAGTGACTGAAAATCAAACTCATTTCGAACATGCGGAAGCACTAATTTTGGAACTTGCAAATAGCGACACACATAGTATCAAATACACAATAAACATAATATACAGAACCCCAGATGATAATCCACTCAGCTTTCTGCACGAGTTAGAAGCATGGCTAAGCGACATCGAATCCTGTACAACACATGGGCTCATCCTAATAGGAGACATTAATATAAATACTCTTGACCACGCTTCTTCAACCACTAAAACATACTTTAATATACTAAGTCAGTACAACATCAACCCTACCATTAACTCCCCAACAAGAGAAGAAATACTCAACAGTTCACTAACAATCATGCATTGATCATATCAACATACGGGCTCCCATCCATACATATACATCATCAGTAATTAACGTCAAAATTGCCAATCAGTACTTTGTCTCAACTTCGTTTTATTGCGTTACCTAACCCCCTTTCCTCCCACCACCACAAAAAGTCGACAAAACGCGATCGTATTAAAGAGCATTGTCGACAACCTTGTAAAAAATACAGACTGGAATTGCCTACTTAAAATAAATGATCCTGTAACATTATATGATAATTTCCAACTAAAGTTCACAGAAATATACAAAAAAGCAGCAAAGCCTACACAAACAAGGCGACAAACAGACAACAATCCATGGATAAATGGCGACACACTAAATAGTATTACTGTAAAAGAAAATCTATTAAAAAAAACTTTTCATTTTCATTATTTCCATTTTTTTTTTTTTAAATATTTATCTGTCCACAATTCTGTGTAGAAATTTAGAAACATTTAATGAAAATGAAAAGGAAATAACTAAAGAAGAATTAGAAATCAGCCTGAAAGAAACAAGAAACGGAAAACCACCTGGAGAAGATAAGCTAGGTTCAGAACTATATAAATATGCAGGAACAAGATTCAAAGAAAGACTCTTATTATTTTTAAATAAAATTTATTCAAAATATATAACCCCCAATAGAATGGAAAAAAGCGATTGTAATTCCTATATTTAAGAAAGGTAATACAGATGACCCTAAAAACTAGAGGTATAAGTATACTAAATTCCTGTTACAAAATATATAGCAGAATTTTAAATAGCAAACTAATGAAATATTCCGAAAACTTTATTTTAGAAGTACAGAATGGATTTAGAAAAGGACGATCATGTATAGACCCGGCCTTTTTCCTAAAATTAATAATACAGAAAAGAAGAGAATACAATTTAGAAACACATATTGCATTTATTGACTTTGAAAAAGCATCTGACAAAGTTAAAAGAAACATATTATTTAACATATTAAAAGAAAGACAAATACCAAATAATATCCTAAAAGCTATTACAAGTATACATGAAAATAATCAAATACAAATAAGATTAAATCATGAGCTATCATGTATAAGAGAGATAAACCAAGGGGTCCGACAGGGATGTCCCCTCTCAGCAACACTTTTTAATATTTACCCAAATGAAATAATAATAAAATGGAATAAAAATTTCCATCAAGGTATTAAACTTTCTCCTACAGTGAACTTAAACACTCTCCTTTTTGCCGACGACCAAACAATAACTACAAATTCTGAAGATAATATCGCATCCGTAGCGCAATTGGAAGAACAACGGTACATTGCGCCCTTCGATTGGAATAGGCCTAAATTCGATTCTCGTCGTGACGGGAAGAATCTTTATCTGGACGATTTCAATCGAAGGTAAGTTAGCCAATCTAATACGGAGGTAGCAGGATTTTTTCTCCCAGAAACTCGGGTTTTTCATCCCTCATTTTACAGACAAATCGGCCCTTCAGAACACACGCAATTTACATACAAAAAATACTAGTTGTGGTAGTGGTGGGCGGTAGATGGCGTTGATGGAGATGATTCGTAGTAGAGGGTTCGGTGTAGTAGTTGAGACAGTTGTAGGTGTCCTCCCGCGATGAGTCTTCGGAATCCTTGGAGGTGTCACGAATAATAATAATTATTATTATAACTTACAGAAAGCTATTTTTAGATCTAAATGAGATAGCCAAAGATTATGGTATGATAATATCAACAGAAACATCAAAAACTATGGCCTTTAAAGGACAAGATCTAGCAAGAACTAAAATAGTAATAGATAACAAGATCTTAGAACAGGTGAATTCATTTAATTACCTAGGATGTATAATCACATATGAAAATGAAAAAGATATAAACGTAAAAATTGCAAAATATTTAAAAATAACAGGTGTAATTAACTCTACATTTAAACCAAACCTAGTTAAAAAGAAAACCAGACTAAAAGTATACAATACATTAGCCCTACCAGTCTTATTGTATGGAAATGAAATCTGGACAATAAAACAAAAACACAAACAAAGATTAATAACAGCAGAAATGAAGTTTATGAGAAAAACTGCAAAGTATACCCTATTTGATCACAAAAGAAGCGAAGAAATTATGAAAGAATTAAACCAAGAATCAGTAATAGAAAAAATTAAAAAATATAAACATAAATGGGTGGAACACGTTCAAAGAATAAAAATAGAAAGATTACCAAAACAAACCTTAAAGTACAAGCCAATAGGAAAAAGAAAACAAGGACGTCCTCTTAAAAGATTCAACGACGACGACTAAGGCCGGAACAGGCCACTCTAGGCCTAAATCATTGATAGGCATGAGGATGATCATGATGATGATGATGGAAAAAACTAAAAAAGTCACCCAGTAATACACATTTACAAACCTTATACAAAATCGAAGAAATCAACCAACAACAAAAATTCGTAGGGCAAAAAGACACTACTACTTCCAAAAATTCATGGAATATAACGACAACATGAAGCAAACATGGGCGACACGTAACGAATTAGTAACTCGAAAAAAGAAAACTTTAGCACAAGATTTTATTGCAAAACGTTTCGGTCAAAATATAAACCAAGAGGAACTAGCAGACTCATTCAACCATGCTGTCACAAACAGTATCACACAACTCAAAAAAAAAAAAAAAAACACAATCTACCAACGATCAACAAAAACGTACAGAAAACAACAAACTGTGTATTTTCTACCTATAACAAAACTTAAACTGTAAGACGCACTTTTACAGCTAAAAATCAAAGTCCACTTCAGGAATAGACAAAATAAGACTCGCAGACCTTTTGACACAATTTGAACAAATAAATCCAATTCTTTTGAGACTCGTGAGCATAATATTTGACACTGGCATTATACCGCAACAACTAAAAACTGCAATAATTAACTCAATATACAAACATGGTAAAAGAAACGATACTCAGAACTACAGGCCAAAAGCTACCCTACCAATAATTTCAAAAATTCTAGAAAAAATAACACACACCAGACTACAGAACTATTTACAGAAGTACAACATCACCTCCCAAAACCAACACGACTTTCAGAAAACAAAAAGCACCATTACTTTATTAGAAGACATCGCCGAGGAAATAAACAAAGCTCTCGCTAAAACAAGTACGTCGTCCGTATACTGCTTGACTTAACCAAAGCATTTGATACACTTGATCTTGACATACTACTTACCAAACTATACTCAATAGATGTAAGAGGAACACTGCATATCTAGTTCAAGAACTATCTCTCAAACAGAACACAAGTAACAAGAATAGGTACATGTCACAGTCGGGGTATACAAATAAACACTGTGTCCCTCAAATCGCCATATTATCACCCACTCTATTCAACATATACATTAACGATGTCCATAATCTGTCCATAAAAAGTCAAATATTTCAGTACGCAGATGACACCGCGCTGCTAGCAATTTACACAGACATCAACACGGCTCTCTCCAAAGTACAACAAAACCTAAATGGAATCACAACATACTTCTTCCAAAACGCAATTGTAATCAACGGCACCAAAACACAGTTGTTAATAATACACAACCCGAGAATCATGCACCCCGCACCACTATCGATACACTGTCACGCATACCGCTTCATTAACAACAAAAACCTGCCAATGTCCCGAAATCAAACTTGTAACACATGCAAAATACCTTGGTCTTTGCATAGATTGCCACCTTAAATGGACAAAACATATAGATTACCTACACACTAAACTCCGCATCATCGCAGCAAAACTCCTGCAAGTAAAAGACATTATTCCATCTAACATAAAAAAATCGTATATCACGGTATCTGCGAATCCCTATTCAGATACGGTATAACAGTCTATGCAAACACATCAAACAGCCACCTAACAAAATGAGAAATATTACATAGTGTCAAAAAATTGTGTCAACAGTGATTTGGACACCTTATACACAACAGCAATATCAGACCAATGGCGATACACAGAATCCTGAGAATTAAAAATCTGAAACACACTACATAATATTACGAAGGATTTACTTCAACATCACCTATCGAAACAACAGAGATGCATATCGTATAACACGACTCACAACTCTGTACATCCCTATACCCTCCTTCAACTCCTACAGTTATTTTATGAGATCACATAAGATACCTACGCTACTCAACAACCTACCAAGAAATTTAAAACACATAGACAACTACAGAACATTAAAACACGAACTCTAGAAAATATACCAACAAAATTAATATACCATTAACACTAATATACATATCGTAAATTACCAGCATCCAATGCCTACATTCCATCCGTAAACAGTAACAGCAAAATAAATAGTGAAGGCTAATCCCACCTCTTGATAAAAGCCAAACGAAACTTCCAAGTAGGGAGAATTAATTCACCTCATTCAACTACAATTAATCCTCATAATGAAAGACAGTAGTAGTAGACCAGTCACTTTGAACAAGATCAAGATCAAGATAAGATAAGGAATCGTGACGTGATTGGTTGTTCATTTGATGACGTCATTATGGGCGTGACGTCATGAGATTGGAATCTTTGGAATTTCCCTCAGGGCATATGTGTCAGTGATGCGAGACTTGTGTTTTGGTTCGCGTATGGAATTATGATTGATGGTAGAGATAAGGATTCGTGTTGTGATTAGTGGTGCACTTCTGACAAGATCAAGATTACGATAAGCTAAGGAATCGTGACGTGGGTGTGTTGTTATGAGATGTAGATAAGTGACGTCATTTGTTAGTTGTAAATAAGTGACGTTATTGTTTTGAATGGAAAAGGGAGATATATTAGTGGATAAGGAATCGTGTCCTGATTGGTGGGACACTTCTCACAAGATCAAGATCAAGATAAGATATGGAATCGTGACGTAAATGTTTAAATTTAATTATCTGTTGATGTACTCAAACATGCAGTTTTTTTTTCTTCTATAGATGACTGTAGTAATTTTCCAATATATCTGAGGTATTTCTTTCCTGTTAAAGGGGGAATTCTCAGAGAATTTCGTGATGGCGGCAGTGTTTCGAGCTTATCTGAATAATTTAATTATATACTGGTGTCCCTTAAAGACACAATTTATTTTTTCCATAGCTCATTCCGTATTTGCTTCTATATTCATATTCTAATTCAAGTTCATATTTTATTCATAATTCATCCGAATATTTTGATCTGTCTAAATTCAGATCTTAAAGTTCAATAAATAAATAAATAAATAAACAAATCTTGTGTGAATTCACAGTGATTTCAAAAGTGATCTTAGTTAAACATGCATAACACATAAATGACACTGTTTGTTCTTTTACGTTGACACGGCGACAGTATTTCGAGCTTTTCTGAATAATTTAATTATATGCTGGTGTCTCTACGTCATTTTAAAATGAATAAATTAAAATAAACAGACAGTTAAATGGATTACAAAACCTTTTGTATGTATTCTAGAAATTCTAATGATAATTTAAAATTACTTACAGCTTTCCAGAATGGCTCTTCAAAATACGAATATTCCAAAAAAATATTCCAAAATAGTTGAATTTTATATCCACACCACAATACAAACACAAAAACCACAAAGAACGAATTTCCTGTAAATACTGTAACCTGAAATAGTTGAGTACTTCTTCATTTAGATTTCATCCCATAGGATCATGCTATGTTATCGTCATGAGCAATATCCCCCCAGTGAGTGGTTACTACAAATCGCAGTTTTCTTCAAAGCGGACTTTCATGAAGATAACATGAGTCATATCCGTAAATTTCACTATTGTTCAAAAGTTTTAATTTTCCCAAGTTTGGATGTTTCTCAAGTACTTACATATGACTAAGTGATTAGCATTCACATGATTGTTATGACACATATCCTAAAATTATTCATTCTTCGTTCCCGTGGGAAATTATTGCTGTAGTAAATTAATGCTTACATTTATTTTTTTTTAACCCATATTGACTATTAATTTTACCTGCAACTCATTGTGCTCTTAACCTATTTCTGTAACTGAAATTTATTTATTTTATTTTATTTTTTCTTTAGCATTAGTAATTTTAAGTAATGAATATGTGACAAACAAGGTTTTGAACTCGCCGTAGTGTTTTCTTTTAGAAATTTCTTTTGCCAGCACAACAAATAAATAGTTATTTCTTATTATTTCAAACGAATATTAGCTCTGTAATGTATACTCTGTAATGCATTAATAAGGCCGCATTTGGACTATTGTGCACAGATCTGGTCGCCAGGATTTCTTGGTGATGCGGAAGTGGTAGAAAGGATTCAGAGGAGGGTTACAAAGATTGTTGCAGGTCTGTGGGATGTTCCCTATGAGGATAGATTGATGATCTGTGGGCTCCAAAAACTAGCTGATAGACGTAGGAGAGGAGATATGATAGAGGTATTTAAATTGTTAAAGGGATTTTACAGGATTGATACTGATGATATTCTTAAGACCAATGCAGGATGTGAGAGAACGAGAGGTCATCCCTGGAGATTGTGTAAGAGTGTGGTTAACAAGGGTGTTAGGACTAGATTTTTTACTTGGAGGGTTGTGAATGGGTGGAATGCTTTGCCAGAACTGGTTGTGAATGCTTCAACTGTGAATGAATTTAAGGAGAGGTATGACAGGTATTGTATAAATAATGGTTAGTGTGTCAATGTCGGGTCTCCCGCGATGAGTCTTTTGACTCCATGGAGACACCGTTAAAATAATAATAATAATAATAATACTTTGTTAATTTCTATGTTACCTTTTATTTGACAGTAATATTATTAACAAATTGTATTTACTGAATCTAACATAAAGAAATTAAATAAAGTGAAAAAGACAAGTATCTACATATATAATAAATAAAATGTAACTTTCAGGTGAAATATTCTCCACAAAAATTCTGCCTATTAATTTAATACCCATTTCCTTTTGCTTCCAAGAGTTGACACAGTTTCATTGAGTGGATTTAAAAAAAAAGTCTCTGGTTAGTTTGTGGCATGAAATTTTCAAGAAAAAAAATCTTATGGTCTTACTTAAATTATATAACACATCAACGACACCCAATTTGTTCATTTAAATTACACATTTTATTTGAATGAAATACTATTTACAAATTGCATTTACTGAATCTAACATACAGAAATAAATAAAGTGAAAAATACAATCTATTTTTTGTTGTTGTTCCTTAATCTTCTTATTGTCAAATTTGCATCTTCAAAGCTTCTTCCCATGCTTGTGGAATTGCCATTATGTGGTTTTTGTGAATGTGACTCTCATCTGAAAGTTAATTTTCATCTAGTGATCGTGAGGAATTTATTACTGTAGTAAAATTAATGGTTGCATATTTATTTTTTTGAAACCAATACACATACTTCTGAGAATTATTAAAGCACAGAATCTTTCGTTATGTTTCCAAAAGCATTTAAAAGTGCACATTATGTTTTCACGTTTTGGGCATCCAATTTCATTTAAATCAAGAACAGACCTCCCTATTAAGCTGGGTAATATTTTTGATTTTTCTATATTTGCATGTTGATCCTATCATCCAATTTTTAGTTTGTCCAGAGATAGAGAACCAATTTCCCACTTCTGCTAATGGTTATATTTTATTAACCAAGAATTCTGTTTTTTAGCTCTTTCAGGTAATTCTTTCCAACTACAAGGTGATTTTGTCAATGCATATCTTACAATAATTCCATCAGAAATACAAATTTCTTTAGGAAATAAATCTGAAGTTTTATTCAAAAGAAATTAGCAATCAATTATCCAATGATAACTGAAAATTCGTATTTTCCAACCACTGTCGATTTTTCATAATCGTTTTCCTTCATTCTTCTTCTTCTTAGATTACTCCATATGGCACCACAAATAAACAGTTATTTAATATTATTTCACTGATTATTAGCTCTCTGATTGTATATTTTATGTTAACTTCTGTTACAAAATTCTAAACAATTAGAACTTTTCACAAAGAAACTTTCAAAGAATTTTGTGGCTCACCCATTATTTTTGCATTATCAAACACGAAACACCACAACACAAAACAGCAGCTGCAGTGGATGAACGATTACCTTAAGCGCAAAATCACTCAACTCTATGGTATTTTCTTATAGTACCGTTTACACTTACCATGCCCTACCATGACCGTTCCTTTAAAAATGAACATATTGTGCAGATGACTCAAGGACATGTTTTCGCATGCTGTTGGATATACTGTTGGTGTATTTTTATCTTACTTTGTGTGGGAAAAAGTAAAATTTGTATATGTGTTATGTATATGTATATGTGTTATGTATATGTATATGTGTTATGTTATGTATATGTATATGTGTTATGTATATGTATATCTGGAGAGTACAACCATTTTTTCTATACCAAACTTTAAGAGTTTAAGTCACGTTTTTGGGTTAATTATCTGCTATATCTCTTACTATATCTCTGTAATACAACCAAATTCTAAGTTTGGATTTTCGATTATGTGAACGAATTGTTTTCAGATAACTCAAACAATGTCAATAGGTAGCATTAACAATTTCTAAAATAATCAATACATAGATATCAGTTTTCAACAGTTTTTTTCTGCATTCCTGGCATTAATTTCACAGTAGTGATTTTTTTAAAAATAATTAAACGGAATTGCATTAAGGTATAAAGTTGTGGATTTAAATATCAAGTTCTAATCACAATAACTGAGTAAAAAATTGATTATGGGAAAACACAACAACAAAAGCAATGTCTTTGTTCATTTAAGTTTACAAATGCATATTTTATTTGGCTGAAATACTATTTACAAGTATATTCACTCAGAAAAATTCGAAACATGTGATTACCTAAAAATATTTCACAATATTTAGTTTAGACTCTTAATATTTTCCAAAGAGTTCAATGAATAATATTTTTGTTACTCACTGTTTCTTGGTTACATTACATCAAAATAGCTGGTCACGCAATAGAGTTTTTAATTCAGTTACCATGGTAACCACACTTTCATACATTTGATATTGTGTCAGTCTGGAAATGACACCATGCCTCCCTAAACATTCTGTGTATTCTTTGGTCAGCAAATATACACAAACAGTTTTTGTAAAATGTTTGTAAATGTCCCAAAATAAAGAATCTTTATCGAATTGGATAAAATCTTGAAAGTCTAATTTTACCATTGAAGAATTTAAATGATTAGATAATTTTCCCCATGATATGAATAGATGGTAATTCAGTTTCCAAAAATAGTAAATGATTATCAATGTCGTACATTTTTGGGGAAAATCTCTCAGCTTCTTCACAACTAATAGAAAAAAACTTTACTTCCATCAGCTCCTGTATCATCAAGTATTAGTTCCCCATCTTGGAATTTCAGAATATAACACTCACTGAGGTCCATTTCATAGTCAACTCTTCTTTGCAATTAGCCAAAGATATCAGACCACTTCCTGCGAAATTTTTCCCAAGTGGTCCTGGATAAATACATCACAATGTACGTGTCTTCTAAAATAATAATCGGTTTCCATCCTTTTAGAGCTAAGTGAAGAGTTTTGTCTCGTGCTATTTTCCTGAAGAAAGAAAATTTTAATGACTTTTGTGGCTCACCCATTATTTTACTTTACGTTCCTGGATACCAATCACCATAACACAATACGATATCTGCACGGGATGAACGAATTGCCATAACTGCAAAGACACTTGACTTGTTTGCTTAAAGGAGTAATCTAAGAAGAAGAAGAATGAAGGAAGAAAACGATATGAAAAATCGATAGTGGTTGGAAAATACGAATTTTCAGTTATCATTGGATAATTGATTGCTAATTTCTTTTGAATAAAACTTCAGATTTATTTCCTAAAGAAATTTGTATTTCTGATGGAATTATTGTAAGATATGCATTGACAAAATCACCTTGTAGTTGGAAAGAATTACCTGAAAGAGCTAAAAAACAGAATTCTTGGTTAATAAAATATAACCATCAGCAGAAGTGGGAAATTGGTTCTCTATCTCTGGACAAACTAAAAATTGGATGATAGAATCAACATGCAAATATCAAATATTACTCGTCAAAATAAGAGAAAAATCAAAAATATTACCCAGCTTAATAGGGAGGTCTGTTCTTGATTTAAATGAAATTGGATGCCCAAAACGTGAAAACATAATGTGCACTTTTAAATGATTTTGGGAACATAACGAAAGATTCTGTGCTTTTAATAATTCTCAGAAGTATGTGTATTGGTTTCAAAAAAATAAATATGCAACCATTAATTTTACTACAGTAATAAATTCCTCACGATCACTAGATGAAAATTAACTTTCAGATGAGAGTCACATTCACAAAAACCACATAATGGCAATTCCACAAGCATGGGAAGAAGCTTTGAAGATGCAAATTTGACAATAAGAAGATTAAGGAACAACAACAAAAAATAGATTGTATTTTTCACTTTATTTATTTCTGTATGTTAGATTCAGTAAATGCAATTTGTAAATAGTATTTCATTCAAATAAAATGTGTAATTTAAATGAACAAATTGGGTGTCGTTGATGTGTTATATAATTTAAGTAAGACCATAAGATTTTTTTTCTTGAAAATTTCATGCCACAAACTAACCAGAGACTTTTTTTTTTAATCCACTCAATGAAACTGTGTCAACTCTTGGAAGCAAAAGGAAATGGGTATTAAATTAATAGGCAGAATTTTTGTGGAGAATATTTCACCTGAAAGTGACATTTTATTTATTATATATGTAGATACCTGTCTTTTTCACTTTATTTAATTTCTTTATGTTAGATTCAGTAAATACAATTTGTTAATAATATTACCGTCAAATAAATGGTAACATAGAAATTAACAAAGTATACATTACAGAGCTAATATTCGTTTGAAATAATAAGAAATAACTATTTATTTGTTGTGCTGGCAAAAGAAATTTCTAAAAGAAAACACTACGGCGATTTTAAAACCTTGTTTGTCGCATATTCGTTACTTAAAATTACTAATGCTAAAAAAAAATAAAATAAAATAAATAAATTTCAGTTACAGAAATAGGTTAAGAGCACTAGGAGTTGCAGGTAAAATTAATAGTGAATATGGGTATAAAAAATAAATGTAAGCGTTAATTTACTACAGCAATAATTTCCCACGGGAACAAAGAATGAGTAATATTAGGATATGTGTCATCACAATCATGTGAATGCTAATTACTTAGTCATATGCAAGTACTTCAGAAACATCCCAACTTGAGAAAATTAAAACTTTTGAACAATACTGAAATTTATGGGTATGACTCATGTTATCTTCATGAAAGACCCCTTTGAAGAAAACTGCGATTTGTAGTAACCACTCGCTGGGGGGATATTGCTCATGACGATAACATAGCATGATCCTCCAGGATGAAATCTAAAGGAAGAAGTACTCAACTATTTCAGGTTACAGTATTTACAGAAAATTCGTTCTTTGTGGTTTTTGTGTTTGTATTGTGGTGTGGATATAAAATTCCACTATTTTGGAATATTTTTTTTTGGAATATTCGTATTTTGAATTGCCATTCTGGAAAGCTGTAAGTAATTTTAAATTATCATTAGAATTTCTAGAATACATACAAAAGGTTTTGTAATCCATTTAACTGTCTGTTTATTTAATTTATTCATTTTAAAATGACGTAGAAACACCAGCATATAATTAAATTATTCAGAAAAGCTCGAAATACTGTCGCCGTGTAAACTTAAAAGAACAACCAGTGTCATTTATGTGTTATGCATGTTTAACTAAGATCACTTTTGAAATCACCGTGAATTCACACAAGATTTGTTTATTTATTTATTTATTTATTGAACTTTAAGGTCTTAATTTAGACAGATCAAAATATTCGGATGAATTATGAATAAAATATGAACTTGAATTAGAATATGAATATAGAAGAAAATACGGATGAGCTATGGAAAAAAATTGTGTGTTTAAGGGACCAGTATATAATTAAATTATTCAGAACAGCTCGAAACACTGCCGCCATCATGAATTTCTCTAAGAATTCCCATCCTTTAACAGGAAAGAAATACCCTAAAATATATTGGAAAATTAGTACAGTCATCTATAGAAGAAAAAAAAACTGCATGTTTGAGTGACATCAACATATAATTAAATTCAAACATTTACGTCACGATTCCATATCTTATCTTGATCTTGATCTTGTGAGAAGTGTCCCACCAATCAGGACACCATTCCTTATCCACTAATATATCTTCCTTTTCCATTCAAAACAATAACGTCACTTATTTACAACTAACAAATGATGTCACTTATTTACAACTAACAAATGACGTCACTTATCTACATCTCATAAAAACACACCACGTCACGATTCCTTATCTTATCTTGATCTTGATCTTGTCAGAAGTGCACCACCAATCACAACACGAATCCTTATCTCTACCATCACCCATAATTCCATACGCAAACGAAAACACATAATCTCACTTTACTGACAGATATGCCCCTACGGAAATTCCAAATATTCTAATCTCATGACGTCACACCCACAATGACATCATCAAATGAACAACCAATCACGTCACGATTGCTTATCTTATCTTAATCTTGATCTTGTTCAAAGTGGCTGGTCTACTACTAAAGACTGCAAATTATGTAACAAAACAATTAGTACGGTGTATGCTAATAATGAAGATACTGATATATATATATATATGTATATAATTGTGTATATGTAAATAGGCTGTATAATAGTAAGCTATGATATTGATATTGAAAAAAAATTATGTACATTTACATTTAAAAAAATCACTGTACTCTACATTTTGGACTGAACAGGAAATGCAATAGCATGCTTTATTGTATATATTTGCTTTATTGTATAAATACTTTGTATGATGATAAATAAAAAATCATTATAGTTTGAAAATTATGTATGTAATTTATCTGAGACATCATATTATTATTATTATTATTAGCCATTACTCAAAAATTCTATTTAATCTTCATTGTTAATATTAGAAGAACACGTGTTGTAAATATAGATGCAAAAAAGTAAAAAAAAAAATCATATAACGCCTTTTTATTTCCGTATACGGGGAGTAGGCGAGGCCATTTAGCCCTATCTAACTTTTGGAGACTGAGTGGGCAGTTCAATCTCCACTGGTACCAATCAGAGATTGCTGGCCCAAGGCTATCACTAATTAAGCGGTATGCAGTGAAGAGAGACGGCTCAAATGTGCCACCATCTTGTGGTCCCTAACCCTAACACAATATATTTAATGTCTGAAATAATGTGGGTTCTACCGTCGATTTTCTTGAGTTTACGGGACGAAAAACCCGAGTTTCCGGGAGGAAAAACCCGCTTGCCCGTGCCAGAGATCGACTAACTTGGGAACCGGTCGAAAAAAGGCTTAGAAAAATTTCCTCTAGTCGCCGACTAGACTCGAAACCAAGTCTTCCTTCGTGCGGCCAAGCGCCGTGGTGTGTAAACGCCACATCCACTGAGCTACACAGGCTCTATGCAAAAAAAGTATTATTATCAAAATTTTAATTGAAATGCAATGTAGAAAATTAATTACATACGCAGCACTTAGTGCTGAATTTTGTTTACAAGTTGGAATGTCACTAAAGACGATTGTTGTAATTGTGTAAATATGTTGGAAATCAATAAAAAATGAAAATAAAAATTATTATTATTATTATTACTTTTCTAATGTAAACTGCTTGAAAAGAAACCTGATTCTACTCGTAATTATCAACACGACGGGAAGCTAACTTAGAGCCACAATGAGGTCACAACACAGAGTACCAGGAATCCCGCTGGGTCCCAGAACTCAGAGCACGAGGCGACACTACATTCGTTACACAACCCATCCATTAAGTATATTTTTATCTGTTAATTAATTTTATTCACAAACCAGTTCGCAAGAGGAAAAACTCAAGTTTTTGAGATGTATAATCTGTTACATCTGCGTGAGATTCGAACCTAAGTCATTTTCACCTATCTGACCTCTATAATTGTTTTCCTTCATATTAGCAAACGATAATATTTATTTTATTTTGTTTTGGGCAATGTTGAATAGTTGGAATAAAACACGATTAAGAGAACTGTTAAATAAAAATCACTATACAGTAAAATTATTTCGTACTTTATTACTTACAAAGAATTTCCCATCCTCACTCGAGCATGGATTTAATTTTATGTAATTTACAAATTATGGCTGTGTTTAAGTATTTAATTGAATTTGCATAACGAAGTGGAAGAACACAGGTCATTAACTTAATCTTTCTGCATGCTACACATCTAAAATTATGAAGTGACACTAACAGCAACTAAGATCATGAGCCCATAAAAAGATGTTTTTCCTACGATTAACGTTTACGGAAAATAAAGGATTTCTTGTCCATATGAGACTTCATAACTTCATATATTCAGCTGCACAGTCATTGTACAGGACCATTGCCCGCATCAAAACTGGAATCGGAATTCATGTCGTTCTAGCCAAATGTAATTTGAAGCGCGACTACGTTGCAGATGTATTTCTCTCTCTCTCTCTCTCTCTCTCTCTCTCTCTCTCTCTCTCTCTCTCAGACCAGCTTGTAAGGAATCAGAAATATGTTTTATTATCTTTCCTAAATTTGCATCATCGGCACATAACTGAGTGTCACATTGTGGACCATCCCTAATATCATTAGTGTTTAAATCGAACAATGGCCCGAGTAGAAAACCCAGTGGTTATGTCACCAGTCATCCCCTTCTTAGAGGCATAGATTACTCTCTGATACGTATATATTTTACTTCACGTTGCTTCTGAAGCTGTATTAGTGGGTAGGAGTTTCCCATATTATTGTTAACAATTTTTGATGCTTTGCATTAGTTGCAATGTGCAATATTGAATATATGGAGATTCAGCGACTAAGATAATACTACTCTTAAGGCTAAGCTGTTTTCTATTATTCCAGAAAACATTACGGCGAAAAGTGGGTATACAAGCAAATAAAGAAATTCTTTACAAGTGGCAAGTAAGTCACTTTTATGTTGGTCACTTATATACCAAGGCAATGAACTAGAAATCTATCCTCTTCATTTAGCTCTCAAAAATTCAACACCTTTTTTATCATTTCAGTTCCTTAATTGACACAGCGTTTTAAATACACATTAATTTGGTTTATTTTTTTTTCTCTTTCTCTTAAGTATTAAATCATTGTTTATATACGGTAACGTTTTCATCAGTGCTTTTACGAAAACGTTACCGTATATTTTAATTCACATAAGCATATCTTAATAGTTTCTAACATATTTCCATGTTTATTTTTATTTTATTTTTTTAAATTAAATTGTCGTGTGACAAGATATTTTTCTGAAAACGCATTTTATAACAATGTATCTGTTTTCTATCCCAAAGTAACGCCAAAAATGAGAAAGTGGATGTTCAGGTAATAAATTAAGTAGACACTTATTCACAAAAATGTAACTTAAACAGTTACATTTTTTTAAAATAAATTGTTTAAGTAATTTAAAACTGTTTGAGTAATTGTTTACATTCGAACTGTTAAGTTACTGTTTACATTTGAATAACTGCCTCTCCCGGGTTGTCAGTTAATTTGGGATTGTTCTTTTTTCCCCCAATTCTGATTACTGTCATAGTACTGAAGGGTTTCGATTACCAGCACACCAGATTAAACTTAATCTGGTGTGCTGCAAGGGAAAAAATCGGGAAAAAAACACATTATGGAACGCCAGTTCTACATAATACGGCTCATTTGTTCTGCTTATAACATGTTTGAGATACCTCAAGGAAGAGGAAGGAGAAAATGCGGTAAAGGAAATCGAAGCGATTCTTATTACTACGAAGTATAAGCAAAAACACTCAAGTAATATAATGTTTTTCAGCATATCCTATCACCAAAAACAAATCTCTAAATGATGCTTATTTCACAGGTGCATTCAATATATGTGCAAACATATATAAAATGACGTTTACTAGCGAAAAAGAAATTAATATTTTACTATATCAATATACAGCTTAATCTAAAATGTAAGAAGAGAAAAAAAAGCATCATTAAAGTTAATTAACCTAATTACCGTTGCGTGCAAATGTATGGTGAATACTAAACAGGAAAAACAGAGTTAATATTTGTGAAAAGAGTAAACGATACCAAGAATTTTAACACGCCCATTGATAAGTAAGATGAAAATTAATGACTTAACTAGAGAAGGTTCTTCCTGCTAACAAAACAAACAGTAAAGGCATGGTGGAACAGAAATAGATATCTCGAGATTTTTGTTTTTTCTTTGATTATCTTCCTTGGATTTTAAAATAGAATATTATGAGGCACTCCACTCCACTCCGCTATACATATCTTAGCATCTCCCGTGCTACTTAATTCTCCTACTACACACAACTACCGCCATCAAAGCCACCTACCGCCCATCACCACCAACAATATTTTTTGTCTAAATATTGCGTGTATTCTGAGGGTCGATTTGTCTGTAAGCAGGACGAAAAACCCGAGTTTCCGGGAGAAAACACTGACTACTTCCGTATGAGATAGGCTAACTCATTTTCAAATTAAAAAGCCCATATAAAGATTCCTCTCGTAACGACGAGATGGACATTAAAGAACAAAGAACATTTCGTAGCGGATCTCTATCTTTTACTCGCTTTTATGGAATAAATATTTTGAGAATAAGATTAAAGTAAAAGAAGAATTACTAAAGATGAAACCAAACATGTGTGTTTGGTTTACCTGAAGCTAAAATAAAATCTCTATGGAACCAATATAATGCACAATGTCCAGGTGAGTATGTTATGTGAGAATCGTGTGGTAATGAAACAGTAGAGTGTGAATCAGAAAACGGAGCATGAAGAACATGTTTGGTTTACTTGAAATTCTCTTTCTTTCTCCACTAGAAATACACACACACACACACACACACACACACACACACACACACACACACACACACACACACACACACACACACACACACACACACACACACACACACACACACACTAAGAATTCGATATTCAGCGGTTTTGAGTTTAAATATGATACTCCGTATTACATATGCGCCTTCCAATCAAAATGTTATGACTACTATCCTACGAATTCGTAAAGCTCTACCTCTTGCTGCTAGAACTGCCACTATGACATTGCAGGGGGTATGCTCCTCCACGAAGTCAGGATTGCTTCCCGTAGATCAGGAAGTGTTCGGGAGGAAGGTTTGAAATACCCGATATATGTAATCCGAAAAATGTTCTATGGGATTCAAATCTGGCGAATTCCGAAGCTGGAATTATCCTGCTGGAACACATTTGTACCGTCTGGGAAAACAGTTATCACGATGTAGTGTATCCGATCAGTCACAAAGGAAGGATAGGCACACTTCGTTCTAGAAAATTAGTAGAAAAAAATGTTTTTTATGAGTATTTTATTTTTAGCACTGTATAAGAAATTTGGTATATGCAAATTCCGCATATACCAAAATTGATTCGAAATTGATTTAGCGCTACACAAGCCAGCACTTAATGCAAATTACTCATGCCTATAAAGACACTAGTTACGACCACATCACTTTGACGTTTTCTTTACTTTCTTAGTGGGTTAACCGCAGCTGCAGTACTTTCATTATTATAAGTCATAATCATTTAAAAGATTCTTTGGTAGTCTATCGATTTTCAAAGGGTTAACTAGCTCCGACTACTTCTTTAAGTAGAAATAAAATACATTCGAGGATTTATTTTATGGCATCAGTTTTGTTAAGTGTTTGTGAATAAATACTTAAGAATAAAATGAAATAAATGAACTACTACTACATTAAAAAAATCTGTACAATGCAACTAATACTAGGAGTGGTAAACAGACGTAAAGAAATTTCATAATATGTAATGCTCAATAATGTAAATAGGCTACTGAGATTATTATCTTCATCAATATATGTATATAATCAATCTTGCTCTTCAGCTTTTGGTTATTATAACCTTTTATTCATTAAAAAATATCTTGCTCGTTTTTTGTATTTAGGCAAGGACTTGTTATGGTAACCGTACAAAATTTTTTCTGAGAAGTGAAAGAATAAAATGTACCACGCTGGTGTCAAATGCGGAACAAGTTTTCTTCAAAGCATAATAATTATTATTTACTGGGGCAATCATGGAGAAAAATATTTCGGCAAGTTAATTATTTCTTAATTATAAACGAACATCGTGGGATGTAGTTTATTACGTAATGTATTTCAGAATTAATGTTGTGTTAGCATTATAATCACTTTAGCTTCAGGTGTTCTGTATTGTGGAAGCGTTTGAAACGTGAAATGATTTGCCACAACTCTTTGAATGACATGCTCTAGTTGCAGTTAGTGTTAGTATGGCAAATTCATAGATGATTCAAAAGGTAAGGTATGCAATTGTTAAACACTGGTTACACAAAAGTATTGAATCAGTGAAGGAAAGCTGCTTCGAATATTTCTGCTCAAAGTCATCATAAGTTGTATACGATAATATTTCCAAGTGATATTGCGATTTTAATATTTATTACGATAATAATATCTGAAGTGTAATTAAACACGTAGAATAATCCAAAGGTATTTAATTTACACCTTATTTGTTACTTTTATAAAATACTTTGAGAAATGAGCCCCCCCACCCCTTTTTTTTTTAAAGACGAGTTTTTTTTTTTTTTTTTTTTTTTTGTACAGTCTCTTTGAAAAATTTTTCTTTCTTATGAATTCTTATTTGGCTACTACAATTTCCAAAAGTGATTTATTATGACTGTTTCTTAAAAGAAGTTATGATACTATTAAACAAATCTCTAGTCAAGCCAATATTAGAATGCGACTCACAACTTTGCACACTCAGGTATCACGAGAATCGCACTTATTTTAAGAAAGATTCATTAACTACCTAGAAGGAGTATGATATCAGTTTGGTTTCAGTTATTAGTTCTCTTCTCTAATCGAATTTTAGATTTTCTAGGAGTCACGTTAGAAATCCAAACACTATATATTGTGAAAAAATAAAAATGAAAATCATACGCAACAACAGATGATTT
Organism: Typopeltis vanoorti; assembly: GCF_054136105.1. NCBI lineage: Eukaryota > Metazoa > Arthropoda > Arachnida > Uropygi > Thelyphonidae > Typopeltis > Typopeltis vanoorti. The sequence continues at coordinate 65,103,610 of NC_143564.1, read as the reverse complement.
TTTTTCAATATTACATTAAATTGACCGTTATTATGAAATGTTGTGAAATACGTCACTGCAGTCAAGATGGACAATCGACTCATTACACATTCAATTTTTGAAAGCAAATGTCATAAACATACCGATATAAAGTTGCTTGTTTAAGCTCAAATCTCATTATAAATGAAAAGCGAAGGATAATTTTAGAAAGAAACATAAATTAAAGCAAACAAATAATAACAACAAACGCTTAATTAGATATCTTTTTTTAAAAAATCGTTTTCATGATTTTATTATGTTATGAAATTAAGATTACTGTTGTTGTTGTTACAATTGGTAGTTTTAATCAGTCGTTCCTGAGAAGAAGAAATTAAGTTATTTACTATTTTTTTTAACCTGCAGTAAAGAATCATGTCGATCTTCTGTATTGTTTACTGATATTCTTCTTCAATCGTAATCTCTCTCTCTCTCTCTCTCTCTCTCTCTCTCTCTGTGATACGAGGAATATTCTCACCGTTACTTTCAGAATGAAAAATATTAAGTTCAAGAGCGTTAAAAAGCGAATACCGATTCCTGTCTTTAAAATTATTTTTGCTAATTATCAGTTCTAGACAGGCTAGACACATAAAATAGATTATTTTAAGGTAAATGTAAACAATTACTTCTATTTCTTTGACTACATACACACTCACCTTTCTCTTCTAAAGGTTGCTTCCATCAATCTAATCTTCTTTCAGACATTACATTCCTCAAAGGTATTTTATTTTATTTATTTTTTTATTTGATGTTACTTTCAAACGTCATGACCTATAATTTTCACTGTTAGTTTTCTATCTGAGAGTCTCGCCAGCACAGGGGTAGCAATGACGTCCTTTGGTTGGAAAAAAACTTGCGTTTGAATACCATCTAAGATCAAACGCACTTTCATTTCATTATTCAATCTCATAAAAGTTGGCACAATATTCCTTTCAGAAAAGTTTTTCACAGGCTAAACCAACTAGCGAACACATGTTGACTGATTCTACCGACTATGACAATAAGTTACTTGGCAGTGAAAAATTTCTAGATGTTAAACATTAACTAAAGATGAGATCCGATGATTATCCACTACAAGTGTTATTATTATTATTTTAAAATACATATATCTATATCTTCCTATAATGAACCGAATGTGATAAGAAAAAAAAACATTATTGATAATAAATAACATTAACAGTTGCTGATTTATAATTCTCTGATTCTTTTGTTAGTAATTCAGATTTTGACTTACTGATCAGAGGCACTTCTTGATCATTCAAGACTAATGAGACAAGAAGTAGCACATTTTATGTATTTGTAAAAGATTTCTTAAAACTACATTATTCGTAATGAAAATAATGCTGTTTAAACTACGATATATATAATTATTGTAGTGAAATGTTTTGACCTATGTTGCGAGAGCTATTAAAATTATATTTGTCTAAGTAATGCAAATCACTCTTTTTCATGAAGCGTGTTTTATTTAAAACATTTTCTTAAAAGCGATTTACACAAAAGCAGATCTTTTCAGAGCAAGAGAGAGAGAGCGACCAGTGAACTCATGTAATCACATTACTGTTCTGCATGCAAAAATATATTGTTTTCCTGATGCCAGAGTGTAGTGTGTAGTACGTGTGCCAATAAGTGAACCTTAACTTTCCTTTTCAGTGATTTGAGGAAAGTGTTATTAATCCAAACATAAGGGTTGCACGGTTTATTGACTCTTAAGGATATCCGCCATGTAACTATAGATGCCCAACCAGAAATACTGGATACGAGGTGAGTCGTGACTTAGTGGAACACTACACCTTTAGCATTAGCCAACTTGTTAGTAAATGTAAATCGAGGTTCGATGATGAGCGATGATCTGTATGGCATGTGATGGATCTATCAGTCAACTTCATTCTTCAGATGTATAGTGCCAGATTAAAACATAACTAAGACTTATGAGATTGATCTTGGATTTTGTTTGTTAATCGCTTGTATTATCGACTCGCTCTGTTTGTTTTGCTGAATAAAAATTTAAAAAACTGCATTTTAAAGAAAATCAAATTCTGCAGGATACCAGTAAATCCATTCAAGCGGTTCACGAAAAGCATTTCCCCCACTAGATCTGAGTTTTTTATTTATTTTTTTAAAGTATCACTGAAGTACTTTAAGAAGTAAGTGCTTTTAAGTACTTCATAAGTTACTATCACACTTTTGTTCTTAGGAAAACATAAGAGATACAATAAAAACGAATTAGCGTTTATAATTAACATGTAAAATAACAACAAAAATATTTAAATAGCATTCCCATCGCCATAGGTTGAACATCAACAAAAAACACCTAACTTAGCTGTGAGAAGACTTCGTCGAAACCTTGTATATTATGATATATTTTTTTGCTAAAAGATTTACCAAAGTTTTATCAAAAAAAGTTTGTTCTATTCTTCTGAAAAGCAATTTAATTAATTCTCAGAATCGGAAATTTCAAGAATTCCAACTATTTCCGATTCAACTGTTCCTGTTAACAGTACCAAACACCTACCTGTTTTTTGGCCATTAACCGTATCTAGGACACTATTCATCACCATAATGAAAGGAAGAATTACAATTACGATATTACGATATTACAATATCCATCTCAACGACGATGGAGGTGAAACACTTCCTTGTTTCTAAAAGTGAAAAAAAAAAAGATGAATTTTTTGTTCCTAAACTTTTCTTCTTCTCGCAGTTCTCAGTTATTATCATCTACTCAAGTAATTTATTTTAAGTTGTTTAAACTGAAACGTAAACAAAAGAGCTCTACTGATTTAAAAGTATTCAAAACAACTGAGCTATGTGGCCAAAGATCTCTGCAAAAAAAAAAAGAAACTTTTACTTAATTGTTTATTTAATTATTTGTACTGATACTTTATTGCTATTTTACTGGTTATTATTTGAATTAGAAATATTTTAAGAATATGCTCATATAAAGAATTATGTGGGATAGTCTAGTGAATCTTTAGAAAATATAACTCAGATATGTATTTAGAATTTCAGAATTCTGAATATATTTGAAAAATATTTTCTAAAAATTCTTCACTATTTCAAAACGATAACCAAAGTATCATGTTGCTATATCGATCGCAATATTGTGACGTCATCGCTTTTTAATTTCGTTTATTTAAAGTTTTTCTTGATTGGAATGTACCTATTAAAAGCTTACATAAAAGAAAGCAATACTTTGGTAAAAACGCTTCATTTTTGAAATTATCCCATTTACCATAGAAGATATCCTTTAACTAGACCTGAAAATTATAAAAAGAGGATTACTTGAAGTATTAGTTTAAGAGCTTTAAGAATGAGAGTATTAGCAATGATGCATCACACCAATATAGAAAAATTTGTGGATTTTGAAGAAAGGATTATTTGTTAGAATGAACTACTATGATTGGATAAAATATTTTAAGACTGAAGGAAAAGTATAAATTAGAAATCGGGAGTCAGTAGTTTCTCAGTGGTGCTTTCGATACATGTGCGCTGAAAAGATTCTGAGCAAGAATTAACAAGAAAATGAACCAGATTTTGTCTCCTATCAAAACTACGTTCGATAAAATTATAAAGATTGTTTTAGTTCATAAAATCAGTGAGGAATACATCATGAATATCAGAAAAAATGTTTCATTTGGGATAAGCGGTTTTTTCAGGTAGGATTCAAATAATGTTTATCTTAATGATAGAGCATAATGTGTATTTTTATTGTCATTGTATTGATTCAGGCATAGATCAAGACTTGGTTCTTTTAGAATTATACTTTAAATTGCTATGTATACAAGCTAAACTATTTTTTGCAGTATACAAGATCTTTTTTTTTGTTTTTTTTTCGTAATACATAAATGAAAATGTGTTTTCTTTCAGTTATTTAGTTACACCGTAATCATATTATTATTATTATTATTATTATTATTAATATTATTAATCAGCCTATCTATGGTATGACATATATTCACATTAGTGGTAAAGGCTTGAACTGTCTATCAGTTACTGTTTTTATTGCTGCTTAATCGTCTTACAAGTAATTCGGATATGCAATAAATAAACTCGCCAGAAAAACATAGCTAATTCACATGATACATTGGCGTCATTAGCATGTTTTTTCATCATAATTCACAAGAATTTGATCCAACTACCAAAATGTGTTCTGAGTCGGTTTTATTTATGTGTGTATTACGATTTTTTTTTTTTCGATGGGGGCAGTGAAATATTTTAATTTTTCCAAAAGGGGCCTTTACATCCATAAGTTTGGGAATCACTGCCCTAGGACTATGCTGTGAAAAACGGACTAAAGTTACTTATAATTTGAGGATAAATGACACACGCATTTTAAAACTTTATATTGAGCAAAATTTCCATCAGAAATCTTTGAAATTTATGGCTGCAGTTTATCAGAAAAATAAAAAAAAAATAAAAAAAAATAAACAATGCTTATACTCGTATTATTAATTGTTATACTTTTACTTTTGCTTCCATTACAGTAATGCTGCAAAACTGAGGATTATTGTATACCGAATACAAATATTTTAAAAAAAGGAAAAAAAGAAAGACGTGCCTAGTATTTTAGTAGATTTTTAGTGAATTAACATTGCAATTAGCAGGGAAAAGGCAATTTTCCCACTTCTTTTTTATAGCGAAATCAGGAAATTAAGATTAAATCGTACACATTTTTATCACAGAGGAATGCTGACTTTAATTGACATTATGTTTTTCCTTTACTTTTATAAAAAGCGTTTATTAAAAAAATTCATAAAGTGCATTTTAATATTTAACCCTTATACACTTATTTATTTTGACAATTTCCCGTAACTGATGGGATTTTGGTAAATATTCGGTAGTTGTTTTTTTCTTTCTTTCTTTTTATAGGATTACCATTCTTATATTTGCGGTAGTATTGTTACATTTTATTCAGATGGCCTTTTAGTAATAAAAGGAAAGTCAAGGAAATACAGTCTTAAGAAGGAAAGTGTTATATATTTGTCTTCCTTCCTGAAAGTTGCGATGGTACTTTTTTGCGTTGCATAGGACTTTGTCTGGTTTTTATCTCTTTCTCCGGTAAATGGTTTTCCTGGTCGTTGACCACCTTTACATAATTTGCAACTTCTTTTTAAAATAAAACTTGAAAAACCGAATGTGGGTATACTAAGAAGACCTTACACCAAAATCATGAAAATTAGATTAAGAAAGCTTTTCTTATCTTTCACTGATTTGTCCTATATAAGCAATTAGAATAATCCTCGAATCAGTTATCCAATTAAAGCTAAATTCCTGATTCCTATTTTTATTCAGTTGCAATGTTAGCGTTAACCAACTGAGTGGAATTATTATTCTCAAATAATTCTAAGCAACTTTTAGCTGAAAGCAAAAAAATAAAATAATGATCTCAGTTCACTATATCGGTAAGGTAAGATATAATCATTTAACATAAAACTTATTGGTTATTAGTCACCATTTGGCACTCTTTGATTGGACAAGACGTGAACTCATTTCTCTTTAAATTAAGTCGGAGGATTTCTTTGAAAAAAACGATTTTTCGACTGAAGGTGATTTCACTGGTCTCGTAGAGTAATGACAAGGTCATTATTATTATTAATAATTCAGATTCGAAACAGTGCAAACAGTAAATCGTATACTAGAGCGTTGGCTAAGTCGGTATTGATGTCTTTTTTTTTTTTTTTTTTGGAAAGATTTGCATTGGAATCCCATAGAGGACGCGAAGAACATTTATAAGGGACAAGAAGATCTTTTCAAATGCAGATGACTTAGCCGGCAGCACGCACGCACACACACACACATATACACACACACACACACGCACACATCAATAAAGCAACAATGCGAACTGGTGAATTGTGGCGGAAATTTGGTGTTTCTTCCATATTTGATTTTTTTTTCTGTTGCTAAAGTAACATCAGAGATAAAAGTATTTGTAGTTGAACAGATATTTATGAATCACTCTGTATAATTATTAAGGTCAATACGCTTGACACTGACATTATATTACGACATAATGAATTATCTTCCAAACTCAAAGTGAGAGAAAAAATAAAAACAAAAATGTCATATTCATTTTAATTAATAATAAAGTTCTAATCTCTCAAAGTTTACATTTAACATCTATCAGTTTAATTATATCTTAAGAGATAGCTTACTCATTAAAAGTTAAACGAGTTGCTTTGCGTCGTTAAGTTTTTACTTTGCATTCACTAAAAATGCTTTATTTGTGGATCTCTCTCTCTCTCTCTCTCTCTCTCTCTTTCTATTTTTTCTTACATTATGATTAGCATAAATAGAATACAGTAATATTCTATTCTTAATCTTATATGTTCCCCCTGTCAGGTTGTTTACTGTAAACCTCTGCGATGCAAAATAAGGATGAAGACTTACTAGATCAACGACCTCAGTGAACTTCCCAACATGTATCAGGAAAGTAGGCAGTTTATGGACCGTTTTCCTTCTGGCAGAGAAACTGTGATGTCTGGCTCGAGTAGAACTAGTGACGTCCATCCTTTTATCGTGTTTTGATGAAGGTCTATTTCTGCATCATTCGAAAAACAAGTACCGTTTATAATTGGGCATAACGAAGTAAACTGATGTTACACTCACTTCTGCTTCATTAGAAGAAGGTTTTCACTCGCGTGCAAATCTAGGAAAATCCTTTATAGAACACACATTGAAGCGGATCATGAAGATAGTTTTTACTCTCTTTCTATTATTCCGGGAACTGGGCTTAAATCAAGCAAAATTACTTAACTGTAATGGGCCAATAAATCTGATACATGCAAGACGACGAAACAGGACGAATGATGATGTTTTATATCCCTATAATGCTTAAAAGATTACCATTAAATTCTGAAAACTTATACAAGCAACCGATAAAAAAGTTTAAATAATTACAAATACTTCCTTAAGATTAACGTAATCATAAAAGAATTGCAAGTTAGAATTAGTTACATAATAAGAAATCAATATTTTTCTTGGTCAGACAAAAGGAAACTTTCTATAAGACATTTGGATTAAAATAATAAATATTTTTTTGTCAATTTGTGTCGTGGAAACTTTTCCTCAATTTTTGTTCATTCTCAGAGTCTATCAGGATATTGTCAGGAGGAAAGTTCAGTGAAGTCTCCCATTGCAACTTTCATAGATAGCTTTAAATAGTGTCATTATTTGCAAAGGAATTTCCTTTTGTATTTCATGTCAAACTGGGCTGTATTTCATTAACGGAATGTGCCCCCCCCATCCCCCCAAACGAAACTCGAATCTCTGGCCGAAATTTTCAGTACATTAACCTCCTTTGATGAAGTAGAAATACTACCAAAGTTTCCTTGAATGCGTTAATAAAGTTGGGAATTTATCCCCTAATATAATATTCATATATTCATCTACTTACAGCTCTCATCTGCACTGGTGAGTATTATTAGTATACATATGACAGTAAATTAATATTTACAGAATGTAAAACGTACTTATTATGGATAATTTTTGAAGGAAATATGTTAATTACCTTATGCTCATCTTTGAGCTGACCTAATTGAAAGGATGCTTAATTAGCAGATACAAAAGTAGAAAAATAGATAAGTAACATCGATATTTTCGAATTTATTACATAATTTTTTGCTTTAATTAATCTATTATTCATTTCAGATGTTGCTTAGCTTTAACCTACTGAAAAAGAAAATCTTGAAAACATCGTAGCCAACCAAGTACATCTGTTCGTGTTGATCATTAACATGCAACAGAATAACGCGTCATAACATAATTTCATTGCTCATATTTCCCAGAAATAGTTAACAGAAAACATCGTAGCGCCTTTACCATAACAAGTTTTCCTCCTCCTCAGTCACCAGGTCTCACATTCATTGATGATCTTTGATGATCGAAATCTTGTGGCATTGATATTGATGTCCTGATGAATGTGAGTGATGATTGTGTTTAGAGAGGCTGCGTCGTTTATTTCAAAACATCAATAAGCATAGGTGTTCCTCGCTTTACGCGATTAATCGGTTCTGTGAAATAATTGCGTAAAACGAAATCGCGTAAAGTGAGTTGAATTTAGCATGGGCGAGATAGGGATAAGAGTTTCTTCAGAAGGATAAAAGAATGAAAACTTTACGCCTGTGAGCAAAAGAAATTTTAATGAATGAATTCTTTAAACTTATAAACAAAGCACACAGATTTCATCGTTTCATCGATATTGAACACTTGCTGTGGCAAATAACCATGTTCCTGAATTACACCTAGAAATTTTGTTGGAAAGTTCTCAGCAGCAACAACATCAGTTCTCGCAGCCTCACCAGTCAGCTTGAGATTATGGAATCCATGTCGCATCTTGAAACGTTCAAACCACCCAGCACTTGTAGCAAAAGATTGCACTTTAGGATCAGGATCTATAGCATTCAAATCATCAAACAAACTTTTCGCTTTAGCCTAGATAATCAAGGTGAATAACGGAACAGCACGTTGATTTTCATGTTCAATCCATTGGGCCAACATTCTTTCCAATTTCTCCATAACTGGTGCCCTTATTTGTGTTATCTTAGTTGTCGACATTCTCGTCGCACTTTTACAACTTTCTTTTATTTTCTATGCTTGATTTCTTATTGTTATTAAAGTTGATTCTGAAATTACTGTAGCTCTGACTATGTCGACTGTGTGCTCATTACGTTCATATCTCTGTATAACTTCTAATTTTTCCTCCAGTGTTATAGTTTTTCTCGGTTTTTTGGTCTTGGAAGTATTTTGATCACAATCACTTCTTTTTTAAAAAAAACATTTGCGTTGCAGAAGACTCCAACAATGGAGCTACTAGTTCCACACCTTCTGTGAGACTGACATGCAGTACGATGCCGACTCGTCAAAGAGGTGCGCGCACAAAGTCACGTGACTGCGAAATTGCTACCGGTTGCGATTTTTTAAATTAACTTTTTAAAATCGCGTTATAGCGAAAACGCGTAAAGTGAGATCGCGTATAACGAGGGATACCTGTAAATAAAAATATCCACTTCGCGTACAAGCATGTGATCAACTTAAAATTGAATAATTAACAGCTTCGATTTTGTAGTTCAGATGAAATGTATGAATACTGTCTTTTAAGAGACATTAGTTCTTCAAATTCGTTTTGGAATAATAATTCAAAATATGATTCACAAATTGAAAGTTACCCAGAGAAGACTAGAAAGGAATACGCTTGGTGTGACACTTAAAGACAGGATACTCTTCCATTTGACAAGATCGAGACCAGTGAATAGGACATTATCAGTTATATGAGGCATTCAAAATGAAGGTGGGCTGGACACACTGCAAGATTTAATAGCCAAGTTCGCCTAAATTATTGACAGAATGGAGACCTATGGATGGCAGTAGGCAAAGGAGAAGAAAAGGGACAGATGGCAAGAAAAAATCGTTAGGATGGCTGGAATGCAATGTATGAGAAAAAACTGAAAATAGAATGGAATGGAGAAAATTAGGAGAGACCTTAGTCTAGCAGTGGACCCATACAGATTGAAGAAGATCATGACTGTATTTCTTCTTTGAAGGAGTTTTGTTTATAAGCTGATTGATTAAGTGCATGAAATAATTTCCTGTGCGTATCTTATTAAAATACAAAGATACTACTGTGGCAACAAAGAGACAGTGGTTATCCATCAAAAAGTCACGAGTTCATGCCAAAGTACACTGTGTGGAATATGTATTGGGATAGCACTGTATTCCAGAGAAAGCTAAATTGTCACAACTGCAATAGGTAGTCCAGTGGATATAATCATATTTCCATTCTTCTAGGATGGAGTATGTTTAAAGCCACTAGTCTGATAACACTAATCAGGTATTTTGGAAAATTCTTCTTTGAAGATGACTGCCAGCATGTCTACCGTTGTGGGATATATTGGGTCTATCATCACCTGATGTTCCACTGTATCCTAAAGACGTTCTATTGAGTTGCATTTGGACTTTATGTGAACCAGTTAAGCATCCTTTTCTCAAACCATATCTCAGCCTAATATAGATGAAAGAGGCAGAAGACTGTTCCATAAAATTGTTACAGTGTGGGTCAATTTTATTTCGGACATATCTGTGGGACGTTCATGCCTTCAAGTACTACAACCAACGATATGAGTCCGTACTGGGAGAAAGAGCTGCAAACCACCAAACTTCATAATTGCGAAATTGCATTCAAAGCATAAGTAATTGTTCCAAACTCGCCTGCTCGATCAGAAAACGAATGTCTGATGCATCTCGTCTTATCATGGACTTCCAACGATCTCCCAACCATTTACGATACTCTGGATGTTAATGTAACCTGCACTATTAATTGCCATGGTTGAAGTTTGAATATATGCAGCTTTGCTTCCGTAGAAACCGACATTGTATCGGATTTTTGCCTAATATTCAATAGTATCGTAACTTGAACACTTGTAGACTCCTTGAACTACATGGCTGATTGTTCTCACTTCGAAGTGATAACATTTCTTTACCATCCTTTCAAGCTGCGTTTGGTCCCTTTTAATTAACTTTCTAGTCATGTCTTTATTCCCTTTATGTGTTTCTAGATTGAGGATAAACTTTATGTGTTTCTAGATTGAGGATAAACTTTATGTGTTTCTTAACTTGCGTGTACTTTTCTGGCCATTTGAATGTTTTCTGAGAAGACATTCAGGAGGATAAATCTTTTCATCTCCTATGGACCAGTTAACTCACATTCAGATGAAAATCCTTTATAAAGGAACACGCCTTCCTAGCCAGAATTCTAATGCAGAGCTTTCTATCCGAGCGCTGCACTGTTACTGACTTATCTAAGGAGGCTTTCAATGTCATGAATGAATTATGCTACCGATAAGACTTTATGATTAACGCAACTTTCGATATTCGGTTCTACTCCACGTGCTGTTAATAATACCGTAGATATACAGAAAATGTTTAGAAAATCTGCGTTTTTGCCGCTAAAATCTATAATAATGGGATTCAAACTGTTATGGAATGACAATGAATGGAATGCACTACACATTGATAAGAGATTATTTGTGTGTTAACGAAACTATGGTTTCGTTAACACTGTACAAGATGTAAAGTTTGAGTCTTTTAAATTCGCTTGACCCAAAACGAAATCACATTTTATATACTGAATGAAGATATTTTAATTTTTAATTTTCCTACTAAAACGCAATTTACAACCTTCATTTATAGGAAGGCAATGATTATTCATACGAAATCCTGCGTATGAAACAGAGTAACCTACCTTTAGTAGAAAAGCTCTCACAAAGGTTCCTCTCATCATCCTAGACGGAATTCGAACCCAGGATCTTTCCAGCCTAAATGCAAATGTCGCGCTCATCTTGCGAGTGCATTTCGATGGTGTCGAATAAACTGAAACGAGAATGACACGTTTCGTTGTTCATTTGTTTATTTCATTACTGTATACTTGTAGTTCTTTAATTTAGAAAGAAGAAAATTTAGAAATTAAGAAAGACGTTTATGTAAGCTCAATAAAATTACTTTGAGAACTTTGTTTCTAAGAGTTCATCCTAAGAGAATCTTCATAGGTTTATGAAGATTCTCTTAGGATGAAATCTCGGAAATCTGGTCTAAGTTTCCGGAATGGAAAATTCAGCACAGGAGAATGGAAGACGCTTTTTGTGACCTTGCTGTGAAATAGTCCTTTCCAAAGAAAGATGATTTCAAGAGGTTTTCCATGTGACAACTCCGCTATAGATTATCTCCTCACACTTAATATTTGATTCCCTACTATTGTGCAAGTTTGATACACCAGGGAATCAAATGTTAAGCGTTAACATAGAAAAAAAAAATAGCTTCATCTTCTTCTTCCGAAATATGACATTTGCCACATATACGAAAGGGAGAAAATAAGTAGTCCTTTCTTTAAGCTAACTGTTTTTATTTGGATCTTAATGCTATAACAAACCACTAGTATAAAGGGGCAAGTGTATTAGGTCTGCGAATTGAATGTGCTCTTCAATCGGTTTCCATATTTTTTGAGAGTAAAAACTCTAGTTTCCCAGAGGAAATCTGATAAATTAACTCGATTTTAATCAAAAAAACCTTGTTCGCCTGAATTCATAGAAACTGGAGCCTGAATTCAAATGCAGGCCTTTCCCAAGATGCTGGAGTTTTGACTGAGTTAGTGACACATCTGCTTTCAGGTGGAAGTTACAAATGCTATATGAGTTTGTCTTCCGTTCACGAAGAGTGCACTTATTTGAAAGGAAGCTCATCCAGATTGACGTCATTCCTTTCCATAAGATATGGTAAGTGAATTATGGGAATATTCGAGACTCTTAATTTAACTACTTTAGCTGATAAAATGCAATTCAGGTTACACAATAAACTCTTTTCCGTTGAATAAAAGACAATACTTAAAGCTGAGTTTTAGGCTTTTATAACAACTGAGTGAATTCTTGTATGGACGTCAGATCTAATATACTTATATCAATATCAATATATATATATATGTTTTAAAAATTTTAAAAATTCAAAAGTAATCGAACTTGAAAGTTTATGCTGTTTTCTGAATTAGAGTTTCCTTTTTTTTTTCTTTACTTTTCTAGTGCATTCCTTTTAAGAACACTGCTTTCATGAAATACTGCAGATGCCTAGTAGTTATCTGTGGTATGGGAATAAATAAGGACAATAAAACTTTTGTCCTTAAACTTTTGTTTCACTCACAAGAAAAAAATGTTAGATCGGCAGACCATCTCTTAAAGAAGAATTTTGAAAAAAAAAACCAGCCTATAAGCGGTATTGTTATCTTCCTTGTCTTAGAGTAGGATGGATTTCCAATCCTCATGCATCAGTATATGTGCGCGCGAGCGAGTGTGTGTTTGATACAGGTCAGTAGGACGACGACTGCGCGAGCTTCCTGGAAGGAGACAGTACCCTTCGAGTAACTGGGGACAGAAAAATAACTTTCGAATAAAGACTAGTTTTATTGGTTCATTGGCCCCCAATTTCAAGGAAAATTTAGGGGACTTTATCAAATATGTGTTGGAGTGGTGAATCCGAATCCGTTGTTAGAACCCATTGAAATAGTTTTATGGGGGAAATAACCCAAATTTAGCCGTTTATTATAAATATATTCCATGAGATTTAGGACTGTGTTGAATTTGAGTGATGTTATGTTTCCTTTCTATCAGTTTCACCATCCTCTCTTAAATTTGTGAATGTTCCCCGAGGAGATTGCTCATCTTTATTTGGAGATTCGTTAGGGCGTACGGGCCATTGTTAGTATACAAAAATATCCTTGGATTATAAGGACACATATATAGGTTTCATATCTGAAGTAATTCTTCCATTGTAGATTTTTTTATGCGATAATAATATTAATCAAGCAATAATAAAGTGGTTTTTCTCTGATAAGACGACACATCTACTTAATGCGATAATATGATTAATTAGTAGAAGTTTGACTGAGCTAGTCAGTTTTAGAATTTCCTTTACAAAACTTTAGTTTTCACTCAGTAAACAAAGGTACGCAACTGATAAAGACATTTGTGCTACGTGAATGACTTACAATACCTAAGGCTAGAAAGACAATTCCTCTTATTTTGTTTCTTCACAAGGATAGGAATAACTTATCATCCAGCAGGACACAATCTTGCAAAGAATGGCTCGTTTTTATTTGAATGACTGCGAATACCCAACTGCCATTACAGCAATGGAACCAAACGTTCTGTAAATGCGATTCGTCACCAACTACAATTCATGAATAGTCAACAAATGTGTAACTTCGGAGTGTAGTCACATAGACGCCAAATGTCTTAAGATGACCCCTAGATGACCTCCACTTTTTTTTATTTTTAGAAAAGTTTAGCCTTCCGCGACCTGTTTCGTTTCTGACCAATGATAGAATGATATTATATAGTTCATTTAAGAATTGAAATAGCAGAGATAAGTTGATATGATGGTATTCATGGTACACCTCCTCACATCACCAGTCCTGTGCAAAAACGACTATCACAGGATTTCATTACTGACATGGTGATCAGTTAATCCTATCCTATCTTATGAGATAGCCACCTAGTTGCATAACCTCACTTTCTTTCCATCCCTTGACTTTGGCGTATGGAGGCCACCGAAGGACAACCTCTAGTTACAATGACACTAGTCATACTGAGAAGATGAATGCAATTTAGGTTAGGGTTATTTTGAATTACGGTCAAAGCAACTAAGTCTTCGTACCAGTGCATTAAATTTGTTAATGGCATGTATTTTTCTGGCTGGTTTACTCGTTTTTCTGGATGAAACGACACGCGAAAGCTATGCTCTCTTCCACAATATTTATATTCTCTGGTTAGAGCATACTGCTGACCAGCAGAACCACATCAACCTATTTAGGATTTCAATCATCAGTTGTTAGTGGCATTGTTTTCCCTTAGTTGTTGAATCTAACGCTGTTTCTGTCATTATTTACTGCAATCGCTATAATACTTATTAAGACATTTTATTATTATAAAAATTTTATTAAGAAATTAGTTTTTTTCTTGACCTTTTTTAAAGTATAAAGTGCAGATGCTATTGATTGAAAGAGAATAACAAAAATCATTGTAGATGACCTCAGTCCATGTTTGATTTGGAATGATCTTTTTTTTATGTCGCTCCTATCCACGAAAGGTTATTTCCAACATATTTTGTATACTGTGGGTGGGTTAAGGATTTTTTTTAATTAATTAAATTTATTTTTTACATAGTCCGGAGATTCTACTCTAGAGATCAAACATGAAACTTTTTCGACCACTTCAGGCCTCCAATAAGCGGGACGGTGGTGGTCATGACCTACATAATTACGTTGATAACTTTTAATATATTTTAGATTGGCAGCATATTTATTCATTATTATACATTTTATTTACTTTATAGTACTGGGTACTAAATAGAATGCTAAATCGTAAATATCCTGTTCACTATATTTAATACGTTCAGCATTTTTCTTGTTAAAGAGGAAAAATAAAATAATAAAAACATGTTTCCTCTTCGATGTGAACGACTGTCATTGGTAAACAGTCAACGTACTACGCAATTTATAGAAACACTTGTTTTCATATGAATTAGTTATGAATAATCAATCACCCTGTTATGCCACAGTAAATGCTGTTTACGGTTTTCATGAGAACTACGAGGACACAGCAGCATGATCTGCCCTGCAGGATAATTACAATAATGTCGACAAGAAAGTTAGGAAATCATTGAAAACAAAATAAACAAACATATAGAAAGGAAAATATCTGCAAATACTTAAAAAGATTAACACGATTAATATTAATGATGAGTTAAGCACAAAATAAACTATAATATTTAATATAACGACGGCTAGTTTCATCCTAATTATATGTGACTTCTTTGGTGAAAAAAACATAAAATATAAGGAGGAAGACCTACAAACAGTCAAACCATTTCATCAACCAAAATCCCAAGATTAAGTTTACTTGTAAACTAAAGTCCACTAATTCGCATCCTTTCTTAGATTTAAGATTACTGAAAACGATGAAAACTTAAAACTCCTTATATACTGGAAACCAATCATTACTAACTGATATACCCGTGCCTCTTTAGATCACTACAAATCCCAAAAATTAGGAATTTGCACAATACTGGGAATGAGAGCTTGCAGTCTTTTTAATGACAGGCACATTTAATCAAAGGATTCTAATTTTTAACTAAAATAAATGTATCCTATTCAGATTTGTTGCAATACAACGAACGTAACGTAGTTTAATGAAGTTATACGTTTTATTCATTATTCCCCAAGTTGACTAGTTTAGCCAACTTAGGACAAAATTAGCTAAAATCCTCAATAATTAAAAAAAAAAAAACAATGACCGTGTTTAATCTTCTGATCCAAGTGCAATTCTAACACCACATCGATCCGATAAACCTAGATACTGTCCTGTGAAATATTCAGGAGATTATTTGCCTGTGAGAAATGTAATTCCCGAGCAACGAATCGATGACTATACAAGAAGCATCGAATAGGAAGCGAGGCAACAGCTCTCTCATCACACGTTATTTTCAGCTGATCTACATGTGCCTCACTGGAAAGATATAGTTGTATGGAAATGAACTGGAAATCTTACATCACTGTCACGAGATATAAATCTGAGAGTTTCAGAAGGTATTAATAGGCGTTTTGAATGTAAACCACAGGATAAATAGATCTGAATGTTTCCTAGGCATGGTCCAGCATATTCTCAAACAGAAGCATGCTACGCTGTAACATATATATACGTATAGTGCACGTGAAAACCTTTAATAGTTCATCAGATATTCTAACTTTAACTCCAAATAGGATTGTACGTAAACTTAGCTGAAGCCGCTATATAGATTGAGATGTGTTAGTTCCATGCATATATTTAAAATAGTCTAAAGAACTATTGCATCCTGTCGTGATTTGATTCTTAAGGGTTCCATCATCTTATTCAATATAGTTGGAAGAAAGTAATGCATTCTGGAATTTTCAGACTGTTCGAAAAGGTTATATATATATATTTTTCCCTCGTAATGAGAATATGCTCTTTACTGAGAGAGAGAGAGAGAGAGAGAGAGAGAGAGAGAGAGAGAGAGAGAGAGAGGGCAAATGAAGTGAAATAAATTTTGCATACTGCAAAATGTATCCTGTTATGAAAGATATTTTTAAAAATAAACAATTTAAACAGATTCTGCGAAAAGATTGCACAATATCTGCAAAGTAGCTTCTGCGTTATTTTTAGTTATTATTCTCTTTGTTGAAACGAGGAAACATGAAATTCATTCAGTATGTTTGGAGCAATTAATACAATAAACACAGTGCTAGACAGTTGTACAAACGTACCATATTAATCTCTCTCTTTAACTAATTCCAGTAACCCTAGGATGCAGTTTTCGCTCTTAGAAGGTCAAGCAGTTTACTTTTTGTAGCAGTAATAGTAGTGAAGTCGAAACACTTCCGGAACTTTAACAGTATAATGGGTGGACTGTATTCTGAGAGGTAACACTGAATGTGTAAGGCGATGTAAATAATTCTTCTGGTGCCTACAGTGACATGCCTCCTCTTATGTTATACCTTTCTGCGATGTTAGGTTTGTATTTGTGTCATTATCGCAGATTACAAGAATCGTGGTAGACAAAAGACGCTGCCTGAAGGCATCATTTTGATTGCTGTCTGTGCTTGTTCCTTCTGCTCCATGGGAAGAATATATCGTACCGGCTTCAATAAGCTCGTTTATACCAATGTCCTCGTTTTACTTTTGTTAAATCCTTCAAGATAAATGGCTCACGTTTGCTTAAAGAGAACTTCCTGAAATAATGATACAAAAGTGAATGCACAGAAACTGCACAATGAATAGAAAAAAAAGTTCTCCTTAAAGTTAATCCTCAAAAGCAGTCATTCTTAAAGGGATTCATAGTATAACAACAACTCTAATATAATTTTAGACTCAAACAATAATTAAAAAGGCATTTATCATCGAAAATACATATATATATATCATCTCTCTCTCGCTCTCTCTCCATGCATTTAAATCCATGGGATTATTATAGTGTAACTGTTAACTGTTTGCGGAAGGAAGTGTAATTGTTAACTGTTTGCGGACTAGTGTTGAGACATGGTGGCGCATGCTCATTTGAAAGCCTTCTGGTCCCATGCTTTTGAGGTGGGATTCGAAATCAGGTGTTACAATTGAAAGGCAAATCTGGCATACTCTCGCGACTGCCCTAAGGAGACATCACTTAGCTGATTAGCTAATTGCGTGCAGCATTATATGATAACCTTACTCAGTGCATTAGCCTAAGACGAAGTGCATTAGCCATTAGACTATATTATATATTATATATATAAATAAATAAATATATTGCTCATGTTGTCTGGCTGATTATGCCTGTACGCATGTATGCGACATGAAAAACTGCAGGTTTTTGTTTTGCAAAAAAACTGCAGTTTTTCATGCAGTCGATCTCAAAAAACTTTTGAGATCGACTAACTTCCATACAATTGAAAAAGCCCATATAAACATTCCTCTCGTGCTTGAAGCCAGAGGCAGTTGCATAAGGTTGAAGAGGTCGAAGGACACAGCTTGAAACTCGCTAACCATTTAATACTGTAGACAGTGCAGTTGTTTAAATTGTTTATTTTCCTTGCACGTATAATTAATTTATTGGTTAACTCTCCTATGTTTTGTGTTTGGCCTGTTCGCTTCCTCTCTAATCATTCACTGCATGTCATGATGGGTGGGGAGCTTTCCTCTCATCTGATTGCTCCACGAATACTGGTATCTCCCCAGGGTTCTGTGCTTTCACTTATACTGATTCTTTTGTACTTCAGTGACCTATTTTCACTGACTTCAGGTCGGGTCCACAGTTTTGCTGATGACAGTACACATCATTCTTCTTGTAGTGCTCAAATGATTCAATCTGGAAGACCTGGTATAGCAATTGTCTTAAAGGCCAATCTCCTTACTATTTTCAAGTGGGGCGAATATAAGCTGTTGAATATGAATTCTATTAAAACACAAACTTCTTTTCTGTCTCTCGGAAGAAATATCTTATTTCGCTCTCCCTTACTCTTTGATATTCCAACTGCTAGATCAGATATATATATATATATATATATATATATATATATATATGTTCCATTTTCTCCAATAAATACAACCCAAGTTCTTAATAAAAGCACACATTAACAGATTCCTTCTTTCTTCTTAACTATCCCACACGATACTGTTATGTTATAGGTCATCTACGTTATTCTTTTATGTGGGGTTGATGTTAAAACTAATAACAAAACTTACAATATATTGCTATACCTCGTTTTGTTTATTATTTTTATAAGTTGAATATATCTCTTTTTTAACTCTTGTCATTTAATTTATTTCTACTTTTTTAAAATGTCTATTGTTTCATATTTTTTGTGTTATGATCCTTCTTATATTTGAAAGGCAAGATTCATGTGTTATAGAGAAAAAGAATTCATCTGTAAATCTCAAAAAAAGAAGAAGAAAGAAATGAAAAGAAAAGAAAAGGAACAGGCTTGCTGCCATCGCATATGGTACGAAATGCATTTTGTGCAAAAAAAAAACAAAACAGCACAAAATGATCTGACTGAAAATTCACCATTACAACTTCTGGGTTGGAGTAGAACTAAAATTCACAAAGTACAGTTCTTTTAACCGACAGTTAGAAACTATTGTAAAGAACTAAAATAGCACTAAATGTCCAAATCTTTCATTTCACTGGAAACGTGAGAGATAGGTCATAGGTCACCTACATTGTCCATAATTTATTCCAGAACAATATGTCATAGGAATCAGATTAAGGACATCAATCAACTCTGTTTGTACAATGGAATCCGATTAGTATACTTGAACTGAAAACTCATAATTTTATAATAGTGAAATCAGAATATTTTTGGTTGGTGACAGGGTTAGTCAGTTACGTAATAGGATTTTGATGTTTACTTGTTATAAATCTAAAAGTCTAATATGCATATGACATAGGAATTCCAGATTGTCAGCAGTGCTAGAAAAGATCTTAACGTACTGATTATTTACTTATTCCCGGATATTATTCAGATATAAGATAAAATATAGTATATATATATATATATATAATTAGCTCCTTACTTAGCTCCAGGAAGCAGTTAATTTATTGTGTGTTAGTACTTGTTCAGTTTATTATCCTGTTGACCCATAAAAAAACGGTGTTAGATATACGCCATATATCTATATATCCTGCCAACGAAAACTGATTCAGGTTTGCTGACCGCTATAAAGAAATTTCGTTGTGATCAGGTAAGTTTCGAATCCGGATTATATACTCACTCAGAGTCATAAGCACTCAAACAACTTTTGCAGTACATTAGATTGAGCTACATGTCAGGTAAAGGTAGCTAAAATAAATGCAATGAATTAAGTACATTTCATCTAAGAAGTAAGTAAATGCCAAAGGACTTAACGAGTTTCTGGTAAAAAGATTACGTAAAACATATTTTGTTAATTTTTTTTGAAACTGATAAATGATATTTTTTGTGCCAGTGTAATGTTGTATCTTGTCCCACAAGAACCTAAAGAAATTTGTGTTGTCCCGTCTTTCACAAAAACAAGACAACACAAATAATCATGTTAATAGTAGATTAGAATACTTATACTTCCTAATTTTAAAAATGTACAAACTAAGAAAGGCCCATTTAAAAGACAAAGAAAGTATATAAAAAGAGTTAAAAACGTTTGATCTTCGAGTTTGGAGTTGAATTATCAATAAATAACGACTGAGGTCTCAGTAATTTTCAAAATGAAAGTAGCATTTTATGTCATTTATATGTTTTAAAAAATATGCAGATAAACATATGTGCGATAGAAAGTAGAGTGAATTGGTCAGCTAATCTATAGTCAGACACTTTGGTAATTCGGTTTTGACACAGAATTCGGAAGAGTTTAGGAGTTTTCAGGGGGAAGTATCATATGTGGTAGCAGTATTCTATAGCTAGTGTGATACGGGATTTTTACAGAGATAACTATTGTTCAGTAGGAGAGTAAAATGAGAAAAGGAAAGAAATGGTGAAATATATGTAAATATTGATGAAGGAAATGAGATATTTTTGATTTCTATAAGAAAAACTAGAAAATATATTTTTAAGGAAGTGGAAGTAGATGGTTGAATAGCATGAAAAAATTATACTTTGTATAGTTTTCAGAAACAAGAATGGGAACTATCGCCTTATTATCTGCAAGACTATGGATACAGATTGGATAAATTAAATATGGATATTGAGCTGCTGCAAAAGAGAGAATAGGAATTGCGATTTGAGATATCCAGTCATTTGTTACTAAATGAGACAACGATTAATACTACTCGTGATATTTGAAAGATTAGAAATTCTGTGTGATTAGGACCAGGAAAGAAAGCGGTAAATTGTGAATATAGTCACTAAATGAAGAAGAATGACAATACGATTTACATAAAAAGGACATTCATACTGAACTCGACCCATTTAGGTAATTAAGAGCAACCACTTACATTTCTTCACACTTTTACAAGCTATTTGTTCAAATGTTAGTAAAATAAACAAAAGGATCCTTTGTGTATTAGTAAATTATTAAAATGCACACACACACCCGAATTAATTATTAATAAACTATTAATCATTTTCCATCAGGTATAAAAAATGTGATGTTAAAGATATTTCTCATATAACCCGGTAATTAGCACATATTAAGAATCGATTTAATGTGTGCTAATTAACAAGCTATTGGATAAATCATAGTGAAAAAGAAGCGTGAGTGAGAGTGAGTGATCCATAGAAAGCAGAATTTAACTCAAATGAGAATAATAGGTAATTCATATAGAATCAGGAAATATCTTTTGATTTTCAATTAGGTTTATCGGATTTCTTCTGAAGAGAGAAATCGAAGGTGAGATGGAATAATTTATATTTGTTCTACACATACCGGCCACTGAAACTTTTATTTAATACGGTGGTTTCCATACAGACATGCTACTGCAACACCGATCCTCTTCAATTCCCTGCGCGTAGTTCGGTGAGATATTGGTCGGGAACAGTCCTCATTCAATGCTTCGGTCAATTGCTGCACACAGGAAGTTCTGTTTGTCCGTACAAGCTTTTTCAGATGACGGCGATCTCGTTCCTGACAGATTATCTTAAGACCACAGTTTCGCCTCTTAGACAAGCAATGAGGGTTATTTTCCCACTGATTAAACAACTGGGAATCTCACCTTTAGAGAAATCAGTCAGTTTTGCATTTTTCAAAATTGTTACTCCAGTCAGACGACTACTCACAATAATCCCTTTATCGAATTCCGAAAGATCCTTCGTTTTTTCCATTGTGATCAACACTATTCACGGTTACTGACCAGCAGTCTAGAACTTAGTCACTCACATGACCAAGACTTTTGCATCCGCGCTGCGTAAGTGACGTTTACGTGCATGTGCATAAAGATTTCTAATTCATTGTTCGTATGTGTAGTAAGATAACTGCAATTACACATATCACATACAAAAATAAACCCCTAAAAAACTTGAAAACGGGATTTTTACAGCAGAGCTTTATCGACACAAAATGGTGAAAGTAGAATTAAGAAGTTGTAGAGATTTTTTGCATTTTTGCTTTCCCTAAACCAGCTTTGGATCAATCAGTAATTTATTTTCAGCTATTGTGAGAACTTAATTAAGTTGAATTTTTTTTTTCTTAGACATCTTTCAAACATTTATTGGAAAACTAAGTCAGAAATAAGCTAAAATTTAAAGTGGAATAAAGAATAAAAATTCAGGTCAAATCAAGAACTGTTTTGAATGCGATGTAATAAGTGCAATACAGAACTGAAGAATGGTAACTGCAAAAAAGCATTCGTTACTTATTCTTAAATAAAATAACACGGTGTTGAAAGAAACTACACAGAATAATACTATAGCGCTATTCAGGAATGGAGTTCTTGCAAACTACCTTAACAAACTTACGGCCTGATTTTTTTTTTTTTTTTTTTTTATATTCAGAAAGCAGAAAGGAATATCGTTTGCTCTGATATGTAAATGAGGTGTTTAATGAATCACTGCAAATGCCTCGCCTTTTTTTCCCTGCTGGGTTAACCAGAAAAGGGAAGTTGATTAAAAGAAAAATATTCTAACAGGAAGATGGTCTACGTAGTTAAGAAAGTTATGGCAGAAAGTTAAGAAAGGAACATGAAACTTTCAGAATGAGTTAGAAAAATTCTAGAGAACAACAACAATTTAATTTACAATATTAATTTGACGTAAACACTTTCATCTAAGATTTATACCATGAAGAGATTGTGTGTCGGCTGCAGTATTATCGTGTCGCCTTTTGTCTAGCGCGTGAGCCGTAGCCTACGTTTTTCTTCTTTTCACTTAGGTTTTAGACTTGATGCCACAACGTTTGTTTGTTGTGATCCATCTCTTCACCTTTTTATATTCTCCCAACCTTGTTCCATTTTTCTAATTATCTTATCTTTTTTTTTTTTTTGGTATTCTGTTTACAGTCTTAATGCATTATTTTTCTGTTTTCTATCCATTCATTTACTAATTGTAAGGCGCATTTTTGATATATCTTCACTTCTGACGTGATAGAATTTTTTAATTAAGGGGATAATAAATCTCTCATTATTTCAAAGCCGAATAAGAAACTCGAAGATGGAAATCTAAGAGTTTCATGCCGAATGTTCAGCATGTCCAAGCGTAAGTCAACGCCTGGTGGTACAACACTAGGGCAACTCTGAGCAAAGGTGAAACAAGCTTCGATCACTGTCCTTAATATTTTCTCATAATATAAAACGCAGCTCCCAGGAGATGCATTGCTGTTTTACATTATAAGGGAAGGTCACTACCCAGACCGGTTTCGACCTTTATTGAGCTCTAATCAGTGAGTAGGTAGACCTGGATAATACCAAGGTTTTAGTGAACAGATCTTACATACTTTACTATACGAATTGCCAGAAAGAAATAATAATAATAAAAAATTTATGCTGCCGAAAAAAAGCCTTTTGGCTCTTTATGGTAGAATTTTGTTTTCCTGTTTTTCCGATACAAAGTTAAAACAGGTGTTATTATACTTTTACATATACCTGCTTTAGTTACACTATTTTAATTTTTCTTTGGTATTGTTTAAACATCTAGAAATTTATTGGTCCAAAGTGACTCCCTTTTCATTGCATTTTCTTTGTTAATCTGAGTCCATCTTGGTCTGTTATTTTTCTGTTTATTTCTAGCAATACATGTGATTGAATGCCTGGACACTCACAAGTGATTTGGTTTTTTTCCGTTAATATTTCTGTAATATATTCTTGGCAAATCTGTTGGCAAATTTTTTCTCTGATATCATTGCTGACATCTGCACGTCAAGTTTACTCCCTAAATATCAATTTTTATTCCCTTTAACTTCTTATCTTTTAGTTCCGCTTTTATTTAATAAAATGCCTTAGTCAATTTATTTACGAGTATTTATTAGTTTCGGTCAAGTTTCTTTATTAAAAGTAAATTATTAGAAAAGATCAATCTGAACTATTGTATTACTTTAAAAAAAACACAAAAAAATAGAAACTACTAACGAACCCAATTTAGACTTAACTTTAGATTGCTTTTCGATTCAAGTCTATCTATAAATGAAGCCAGATCGTCTTCATTTATGATTTAATGACGTCTTCCTGCTTATATTTATTGGTTATTGTTAATAAGTACGTGAAACAAGCTCTAGTTCTATTCCGGATTGCATCACCCGTTCCTTAAATACTACGCATTTCCCTTCAACAGAAAACAACTATAAACATTGGAGGGTTACGTAAAAGTTGCTGTATTGGATGACCTGGCCAAAGTTTCGGCAAATTCCAAAACATTTTAAATATTACGACACTATTTTAACGTGTTCAATAGAAACTTGTTCATTATCATTCTTGCGAAATTAAACCGATTAAAACAACACAAGGAATTGTTTCATTCATGTGACACTATTAATGAAATTTTCCTCTTAGGATTTATTATTAACTGCGGCATGTGGTAATCTCACCAACTTTATTCTGCCGACTATTTTTATTGTCCTCCATGGAATCGGGTCAGCGTAGGTATGTTGAATTGACATCATTCCAAGTTGGAGTCATTGTGGATAACCGACTAAAAGAAATACAGACAGAAAAAAATATCGGCAAAAAAGTCGTTTGGCAGTAACTTCAATGAAGGTATCGGGCTAAATTCTCTGCACGTAAAACAACCATTTAAAAATCTGAAAGAATATTTACTATCAGAGCAGTTTACCGACAAGTAAGGCTTCTAAACAATAAATGCGATTTATCAAAAAAGTTATAATATATATATATATATATATATATATATATTATAACTTTATATTATAATATATATATATATATATATATATATATATTATAACTTTTTCTGATATTCTTATTAATAAAAAATATATATTATAATTTTGCTGATATTCTTCAATTTCTTGTATGATGTTTTTTGTACCTAATCGTTTTCTTATTTCTGTGTTTTCTTTTTATCTAGTGAGTCCCAGGAGATGTCTTAGAAACTTCATCTGTGCTGCTTCCAATCTTTACCTGTTTCTTTGATTTGGAATCCAAGTTTCACTTCCAAATTCGAGAGATGTTTTAGAGGTCATAGTATGTAATCTTAATTGAGTTTAGTTAGTCATTTGTTTTCCAAAATTTCTTTTAATTATGTCATTCATTCTATTGTAAATTTGTAGTCTTGTTTCCAATTGTGAATCAGTATTGTGTTACCAGATTATATTTCCTACGTATTTGAATTCTGTAACATGTTCTATTATTTTATTTTAAGCATAATTTTGACATTTTGAATGGTTCCACACATTGCCATAGCTTTTGTTTTTGTTTCAAAGATTTTCATTTAAAATTTGTTTGCTATTTCATTTAGATGGTTAGTTGCAATTTGGAGTTTGTCTTCTGAATTTGAAATTAGCACTTAATTATCAGCATAAAGTATTGTATTTAGCTATTTATTATTTGTTAGTTTAATTCCATCTTTGACAGTTGTTTTCCATTCTTTTAGGATTCTGTTTATATAAATGTTGAATAGGATTGGGAATAAGCCACAACCTTGTCTTACTACTTTATTTATAGTTATAGGTTCTGATAATGTTCCCTCTGCAAATTTGATGCAAACTTTTGTCCTCTGTATAGACTTTTATTACTTTAATTAATTTAGGAGGTATTTTATCGTCTTGTAATATTTTCCATAGTAGATTTATGTTCAAGTTATCACACCCCGTTTCGTAGTCAATAAATAGAAGAAAAGTGGGCGGGTTAAATTCTTTTCTTTTTTCGATGATCTGTTGCCTTGTGAAAGAGGCATCTATTCATCCTCTCCCTCATCTAAAACCACACTCTTCTTCTTCTAAATACTTTTCTGTATATTTAATTAGTCTGTTCTTTAAGATGTTTGCATATAGTTTAGATGTTGTTGTTAAGAGAGTAATACCTCTGTAATTTCCACATTTGTTCTTGAGACCTTTTTTGTGAATATTTATTACTACTCAAGTTTCCCATTCTTTTGAGATCTTTTGATATTTCCAGATATTATTGAAGAGTTTAAGTAGGTTTTGTTTTAAACTATTGTCTGCATATTTAAAGAGCTCAACGCCCATTCCATCCAGCCCCGGGATGCTTCTATTTCTTGAGTTTTTAAATGCTTTTTCTAATTCTTCCATTACTATTTGAAATTTTTGAAGAAAAATTATCTTCAATTTTCTGAGTTTGTCACTGTTTTGTATTTCTTGTTTTTCATTCCACAATATTTTATAGAGTTCTATCCAATCCTTTTTGGAAATTAAATTATTTCTTAATTAGTCATTTTCTGCTGTTTGTAGTTGCCTGAAAAATTTAAACCCTATTCTTTGTGGTCCAGTGATATCCTGCTCTAATGACGTCACATATTTACCCCAATCTTTTCTCCGTATATACATCTGGAAAATTTTCTGACTTCAGCCAGTAATTTCTTATATTTTTTATAGTTAGCAGTGTTTTCACTTCGCAGATAGATTTTAAAAGCCTGTTTTTTCCTTTCTATTAATTCCTTTAAATCATTATTCCAAGTTCTGAGCCATTTTTTTGTTTTTCCTTGATACGTATCCTAAACTCAGTCAGTTTCAATGTTTGTGGTTGGTTTTATTCTATCTCTTATTCTGCTTTTATATAAGTTTCTAATACTCTCCTGTTCTAGGAGGTGAATTTAAATTGTTTATTAGATGTTGGTACGTTATCGTTTTTTTCTTTTGAAGTATGTGGTTCTTTTTATGAATTCAAATCTGCTTTCAACTAACATGTGATCACTATCGATTTCACTTCCCCTAAAAACTCTTATATCCATGATATTATTATTTAGTTTGTTGTTAATAATAATGTAATCTATTATTGATTTAGTTCCTGTTGCTTCCCATGTGTACTTATTTATATTTGTATGCCTGAAGAAAGTATTGCTGATTTTTATATTGTTAAATACAGAAGTCTCTTAATAAAATTCCACTGTTATTGAATACTGATTCTTCCTCTGATCCAATGCATCCTGTTATTGAGTTACTTCCCACTTTAGCGTTGAAATCTCCCATCAAAATTGTTGCTTCATTTTTATTTGTTTCATCAATACATTCCTGAAGTTTTCCGTAAAAGTTTTCTGTCTCTTCCTCTTTTCCATCTACTGGCGCATAAATTTTCCGAAAATATTGAATGTTTAATTCATAATTTTCATTCTAACTTTGATTATTCTGTCTGATACCAAGTATAATCAGAAATTTTGTTTTTCCGTTTTTTATTAATCCAAATTGCAACCCCAGATGAAGCCCATTTGTCATCTGGAACTCCTGAGAAGATCATGATATAATCCTCCAGAATTTGAGATCCCTTCTTTTTCTTTTTTGTCTCAGTTATTGCTGCTATAGCAATGTTTCTACTTTTTAGTTTTCTGTTTAGTTCATCAATTTTGTGTGCGATTCCACGGACATTCCAAGTAGCTATTTTTAATTTTTTTAAAGAGCATTCCTTGTCCATTAGCCGGGTCAGTTCCGATTAAATCCATCCTATTTTTATTCTTCAGAGCTTTGCGAGTAATTGTAAATTTCCTCTGGATAGGCTACTAACCTTTCACAGGGTGAGTTCGGTGGTGGGGCTTTCACCTTAAGGCTTCCGAACCTGCCTTTTGGGAGGGAAAGCAGACTCCCACTGCATCAGATGGGAAAAAAGTATAATAGGAAGATTCACTCCTAGCCCTCGACTACTCTAATGGCATTGGGGGGAAGGAGAGGAACAACAAGAAAGAAGAGTAGGGACTGGACTATCTACAGATAATATACAGATGCATGTTACATAAAGTAAGGCACGGTCCAGCATCAGGTACCTCGGGTTTGCCGCTCTCGTACTCAATGGTGAATTGTTTTGAAAAAAAGTAAATAATAATGCTTTTGATTAAATCGTGATTAATGAAGACTGATCGTTTGTTGAATAATTAAAAATAATGAAGGGTGACTAATATTTTCAACTAATAATAATAGTATTAAAATATTTTAATAATATGAAATTAATATTTTACTAATTTCAAGTAATATGCTGGCACATCAGTGAGATGTGTGATGACAAACAAAGGAGAAGAAAACAGATTACGAAATGATAAGAAAAGAAGAAAGCAGGTATCTGTTGATCTTTTCTTGACTAGATGTTGTTGTAGTACTAGAGAAACACAATGTAAGGAATACTGCTTCGTATTACTCAGGCAGATTAAATAAAATAGTGAGGAGGAAAAGTTGGCTGAGTAGTTTTGAGTTGGAATGCAACACTATTGACTCATCTTCGTCTTCTCCTCCAAATTATTTTCTTGCTGATGTTCATAAGCAGAACTGTAGAACTCGAATGATTCAATATTCAAGATCTTCCATAACTAATGTCTTGAGCATCTTTTCACGATTTTCAATTAGACTGAAGGTAATTTAGTGAATTTCAATACTATCAAAACACAATTCTGTCTTATTTTTAGGAAGAAAGAAAGATCTAATTTCTCTCTCACTTTTGATAAGGTGTGAATAGGAAATTAGCGTATGATATAGGCTAATGCACCATCTTACGAAACTTTGTCGGTAAATTGCGTGCGTTTTCCTGGCCAGTTTGTCTGATTGCGGAACTAAAAACGCGAGTTTCCATGGGAGAGGAAATCTTGCCCCATCCATGAAAGATGAATTAACTGAAGAGAAATGATCCATTATCCAATTACATTCACATGTATCTTATGCTAGCAGAAACAAAATGCACCCGTATCTTCAAAGAAAATTGGTGTTGTGTTTTTGTTCAAAACAATACTTTTTTCATTCTCATCTCCTAACATTATAAATCTCAACTACTTCCGATCTTAGAATATGTTTTCATATTTGGAGTGGCGCACCCCAAAACCTCACAACGGATTTTCTAGTCTGCTTAATAAATGACCTTTCTCTCTCTCTCTCTCTCTCTCTCTCTCTCTCTCTCTCTCACACACACACACACACACACACACAAATTGCTCCGATCACTTTCGTATACTGTTTCTGCATTATGTATTTCTTACAGACACTTTCATGGGTGTTGCTCCACTGGACTGGCCTCCACCATTCTTTAGCTTTATGCTAATCTGAGGAATGGTAGTGAGAGCCTAGAAACACACGCGGTCATTGGTTAACATTTATATACACTTCAAATCTCAATTTATGTAATCAACTCCTCATTCTCCTTGATTTCATCTATTCTGTAGAAGCCTTTTCCATATAGTTTTCTTCCCAATGAATACAGCCCCGCCCTCCTACCCAGAAGCTTTCAAACTTGTTAACAGATTCCAGTTTTCCTTGCCCACACACGCCACTATTCTGTTATAGTCTGTGAGCTCTTTTGTGATGTAAAAAATTGTAACAAATAAACTAAAAAGAAATAAAATCTTTTTTATAATTTGCCACAATAAATATTGTTAAGATAGTCAATTGTTAAGTCAGAAATGATAATACGGTTGTATTATGCATTAATCCCTTAAAGATAGTTTAAGGGATTAATCAAAGTAGACTAGAGAAATGCTGTTTAAACACACTTCTGTCTTTTTTCCAGGGAAATATTAAGATTCACTTCCTTTTGTCTGCTACTGTTCTCTAAGGATCAAACGATAAATACAAGAATGGTAAGAGCTTTTATTTTGTTAGAAAGAACTATTATTTCTTAATAGAAAAGTAATCTTAGAAAAGACAGGAAGAGTTCACCGACCTTCAATAAAGAAAATAAAATTCATTTCAGTTTGATTTATTTTAATTTTGAAGTGTCACTTCATTTCAGTTTTTTGTTTTGTTTGTATTTTAAATTGAATAGATCTACTCAAGCATTTTAAAAATGAAAACATTTGTATAGATATTAGAGTTTAAATCATAATAAAGATTATTATTTTTTATTTTAAAATCCATATTTTATAAATTCTTTTATTGATCACATTTAAAGAAAATCGACTACTTACATAATTCTATTTATCTTATATGAAGCATTAATTCCGTTCACTAACATCATCCTTTATTAGTTCGTTCTCATCGTTTCCTTTTCGACCACGGTCACTTTTTAGAGAGAGAAAGAGAGAGAGAGAGAGAGAGAGAGAGAGAGAGAGAGAGAGAGAGAGAGAGAGAGAGAGAGAGAGAGAGAGAGAGAGAGCTGGACTATGCTTAAGGAAATAGACAACAAAAACATGAAGTCAGTGGCCTGGTTATCGCCTACCGCAGTTTAGAATTGACGATACTTCCACATGCGCATGTACGGTTCCTGAATACCGTTATACAACCTGTAAGATTTTCTTCCCACTTCCCCCCCTCCCCCCTGTTTCGTCTACAGGGAAGCCCGCACGCATGTGTATGTGCATGTATGTGAAAGTGGCACATTCTCGCCACAAAACTTACACACCGCATCTTGGGAAAGGTATTTGGTCGACTGACTGGATCGGGTGATAGTTGTCACGGATATGCCTTTAGTTTCTGTGGTCGCGTGTTTCTGCCTTCTCTTCACCTATACAATCGATGTGGGAGAGGCAATCTTTTTGAGAAAATCGCAGGAAAAGGATCCTAAGCTAACATTCAATGACGGTGCTGGAGATGAGACATTGTCCGATGTGGAGAGAGCCTGGATGGGCACCGAATGGAAATTGAATAAGAGGATGGAAGAAAGGTTAAAAGAAATGTTGCCAACCATTATCAGAGGAAATTCTGAAATAAATCTTAGTGCTGACTGTACAAATGCTATTCTTAAGATGCTCATGGCTTTACGAAATGGAAAACCATGGGGATACAACCGTAAGTCTTACATTTCTTTAACAATAAGCTTAGCCTATTTTTCAATGTTTTTTTTCTGATAATTTTCCCCCTTAGTTACTAATCTTCCTCTATTAATCCATCGATCAGCATTAGAACAATAAGATGTAGGGGAAATTTATTCCTGTGCATACTTATAATTTCTCTTCCACTATAACGCCCTTTCAGATCGTATGAATGCATAAAATAATATTTTTATTCCTTGAATATATGAAATGTGTAGACTTCTCACCAGCATGAATATATTATCTTGGAATGAAGCAGGCCTACAAGCTGTTGCGATGAGAAGTGTTGTAATATTTCCATTTCACTTCAATAGAAAACAGAGATTTTATTTGAATGAAAAGAAACGACTGTAAACTAAACCAAACACTTATTTCTCCTTCCACAGAATGAACATAATAAAAGTTATTTTATGTCTTTTCTAGTAGGAATAGACAGCAATTCAAAGAACATGTGGTTATCAAAGGGATTGCTTCCCTAATAATGTGTAGCGTCTTCAAATATCATGTTTGTCTCTTCTGTTCCTAAAATGAACATTAATCTGTTATTTGAAAAAGAAAAGTGGATTTAATGGACGGAAGGTATTGAGATTCTTTTCTGGTATGTTATTGAATAAAGACAATCTTTGTCCATTTATTTTAATAGCGGACACTCTAAACAAACTGGCGATTTTCTCCGCTATTTTTCTGATCTAAATAGCCCGTATTCATATTAATCGGTTTAATACCCAATACTCATTTTTTCTCAATGTTGTTTTCTTAATATTTTCACCCCTAAGCCTCTCTCTCTCTCTATCACTTCACCTGTAACTTGATTGCACTCTGTATTATATAAAGGAATGAATAGAGATGAGAGAACTTACAATAACATTTTGGTTCCCTTCAATATGCTTTCTCTCTCTCAATATAAAATTCATCTATGTCATGTACTCTTTTTATCCCAGTACCACAATATCCAAATATTGTGGTTATTTTCACCAATTTGCATAATTTTGCTGCTGTTATTTCTTGTAATCTTCAATAAAAAGTCATTCCTGGGATATAAATAAAACGATTTTGAGAATCATTATACTACGTATTTTTATATTCACCTAACACACAGGCGATTACAAAAGCTGTAGCGCATCAAAGAATTGTGTAGATAAGCGATTAAGAAGAAAAAAAATTATCGACCTGTTTGTTGAAGCAGAACACTTATTCCTTGAATAAACCTTAGACTTCCACTATCTTGTGAGATTTCACGATTATTTTATTGTATATTTTTGAAACATAACAGAAGAAAACAACAGTCGTTTATTTAATAAATGTAAATAATGGTATGAATAATCATACTAGAAATAATATTACACTATTAATTAAAGAGAGGAATTTAAAATTTTCTTAATGACTTTGGATGTTTCGATGGGTCAGCTGTTTTCTACGAAGCCCTTTTGTTGGAAAGAGCTGGGTTCCAATCCGTCTATGCTTCACCTTTAATTGAAAAGTATTTTAGCAGGAGGTTTTAATTAAAGGTGAGTTAGCCGGTCTTATACGGATATGAAGAGATTTTGTTTCACCGGAAACTCTGTTTTTTTACGGTCAAAACAAGAAACTGACCCTGTGATCACAAATATCTACATACATAAAGTACTCACCCTTACAGTAATGCAGCAGAGAAATGGTAAGTTGGCTGCATTTAGTTGTCTAAAGCCTCTAATTAGGGGACTCAACCCGTTAAGGACGGACGAGATTTAACTGGATTGGGTGGACTATGGATGACTTTTGAAGGTTCGTTTTTAAAAGTTGTTTGAAGAAATGCATGTAATAGCACAGAAAAACATTTTCAGTAATCAGGCTTTATTTCCAACATTTAAAGAAAATCGCCAATGTTTATCAGTGTCTGGAGATTTTTGAATTCCCTTCCGTTCCTTTGGACAGTTTATTGACAATCTTCAAATATCGATAAGGTCTTTAGTTTTCTTCAATAGAAAAGATTCAATCACTTTCTCGTTGATTTTATGCGTAGAAATTTATGCTATTTTTATGATTTTTATTCGCAATTCAGCTCTAAAGTGAAATTTTTACAGCACTGTGATTACCAACATTCGAATTAAAACAGATCAGCAGACTTTTGGATCATCTCTTGATTAAATAAGACGAAATAAGAATACTAAGCAGCTTTGAGAGACTGTTCAGTGTTCATGAAAAGAGGCGAGACTTTCATCGTAAAGAATGCATCCAAAGCGTGTTCACTTTGATTGGCATTATGTTCTTATATACGAGTTCATGAATGGTTAGTCTTAGCTTTTATAGCTTAAATTATTACAGGAAGAAATCATGCGTCGTGTTGTAGGAATTTAAGAATTTTAATTTAACGAAGACGTTCTCGATTGAATCGCACAAGATAAAAGTTATAATGTTGTCAGAAGAGACCGAGTATGAAAAAGAGAAGAGGAAATGCTTACTGTCTGTTAGCAAATATTGACGCACTGATTTTCTATTTTGGGAAGGAGTTTGAGACTATGTGGTGATTACATAGATGGGGCATGTGTGGTTGAAGACCGAATCCGAGTGAATAGCGACAACATTATTAGACGGTTACTCAAAAAGATTAGCATTCATGCAGAAATGATGAATGTTCCATAACAATACATTGATACTTATTGGAAAATATCGGATATAACATCGGAACAATTAGTGCTAATTAAAGAGTGTAAGTCACATTTAAATTTTAGCTGATTAGGAATGATAAAATTAATGGTAAAACGTCATAAATAAATAAATAACAGAACGTAGTTATTAAGCATAACCAGTTCATCGGGAATAATTTTGAATATTCCATCCAAGATTGTGGAGTAATTTAATACGAAAGACATCGTTGATATCTTAAAATCATTTGGCAGTTAAAGTGGGAGATAGGGATGATATATTTTCCTCAGTACCTGACCAGATGTATGCCAGGTTTAATAATTTCACATTGGATTATTTTCGATAAATCGTTGAAATTAGGAATCGACTATTCTAATCCTAATTTTGTAAGTTATTTTAAACAGACTGGTGACCCATCATATAAAGTGGAGCTTTACAGACTATATTTAGTTATTATAGTCAAAATAACAGATAATTTAATTAGCAATCATATCTTGATATCTTTAATAGGGATCCAATCAAATACGAATATGGCAGCATAGTTTCTTTAACCACTAAGCTGAACTTGATGTGTTTAGGCGTCAATAATTACATGAATGCGAAGTGTCCGTTGAAGTTAACATTTGGATATTACAGGAATAATGAAGATACGAAGCTTATATTTTTGATGTAGTTTATTCGTGTGATCGTTCGGGTAATTGGGAAGCGTCGATTATGACTTACTTTTCGATGAAGTAGTCACTTGAGCAGTAGATCATTATGTTGGTGATGACGCAAACTAAAATATTTGTATTTTAGTAATATCATCTTTATTTTCATTTGCATCTCAAAGGTCTATCATAACCAAGTAACTTGGCTTCTTATGAACCTGATAATGTTTATGCTAAAGCGATTGATCTTATCTGCATTGTCTTCTATGACTGCAAATTGCGTGTGTTCTTCTGGTGTGCTTGCTTGTTTTGACGGATAAAACCCTAGAATTCCGGAAAAAAAAACTGCGTATGAGTACAACTCACGCACCGTCACTTAACAGCCCAGATAAAGATTCTGGACACGTTTAAGACAGAATTCGAACCCAGGTCTATCCAGAGGGCATTGTCGAAACAGACCGAGCTAAGGAGGCTCTTTAACAATGTTCTACTTAAAAAAGTTAATAATTAAAATGTGACAAAAAAGTATTGATCATTACTTGGTGAGAAGAGGAAGAAACATAAATGAACAACAAAAAAAAAAAGATTGAGAGAGGCGGTAAGTGTTTTAGACGGTGGTCTTCTAAGAACTGGGTAACTAGGTATAAAGTACCCCAGAAATCAGTTTTAACGTCCT
The DNA here is from genome assembly GCF_054136105.1 of Typopeltis vanoorti. Taxonomy (NCBI): domain Eukaryota; kingdom Metazoa; phylum Arthropoda; class Arachnida; order Uropygi; family Thelyphonidae; genus Typopeltis; species Typopeltis vanoorti. The sequence continues at coordinate 65,068,797 of NC_143564.1, read as the reverse complement.
TATTTTTTTTAATATGTTCATTAGTTATTTAGGTTCATATAATAAAAATAAAATTTCTCTTCTTTCTTATGACATTAAATTGTGCAGAGTAACGAATTGTTCAGATGGCTTCTCTGTTTCAGAAGAAGAAGAATGGTATCTTGAAAAACGCGAAGAATGGACACGGAAATGGAGTTTTAAACATTTATATGCAAATATACACAATGTACTATACTAGTACTAAGAAAAAATATTAATCAAGTTTAATGGAAAAACTTTGGAGAGTGTTAATGACTATTATAATCTAAGTATTTTAGGAAGTACGGAATTCCAATTCAGGAATAATAATGCAAGGTAAGGAGTGCGGTTAAAAATGTTGGTTTAATTAAAGCTTCACTTATGCGAGAAAGGAAGTTAACGTACTCTTATATACAGGTTCTGATTAAATATCTGCTAAAAAGATTTTAATGGATGTCGAGAGAATCGAAGACATTCCTTAAGTGCGTGGATATCCATCCACGTATCATGATAGTAAAGACAATTCGCTAGTTACCTGTAATTTGTTGAATTTATTTAACGGGATGGAAAGGAGACAAAATTGATGTTCATAATTTAATTCAGGAGTAATATGAGATGATTCTTGCACTTTGGATGAAGACGATCTGCTAGAGGATTCGACATAATACTAATCTAATCAAAAGTTTATGAAGAGGGGAGTTAGAACAGATATTAGAAGATTATTTGCATTTCGAGTTCATAATATGTGGAATATCCATTAGCAACGGATTACAGAAGAGGTGAATTCAGTTGGTTTTAAAAAATAATTGCTTAAAAATAGGAAACTAAGTAGACATAATTATACTAAATTACTACAGACCGTGAAATTAATTATATACTTAATTAATTTTAAATAATTATTAATTTAACATGAGTTGTCCGCAGTGATTTAGTGTAATTATACAACTGTTATGAGTAGACGATAGTGTAAATGATATTAATTGACATATAATGATTAGAATAAGCTCTTTTGAATGTGTTAGTATAGTGTGTTTGTGTATCAATACAAAATATATGTAAAAGTGGTAGAAAATATTTAAAAAAAAATTAAAACTAAAAAGTCATGAGAAATATAGAGGAAAGAATAAAGTCGGCTATGAATGTGACTTACCCAAGGTTACCAACCAATACGGGTATGAGAAATCTTGCATAGGGCATATTGATTTGGCTGTCATCATCATCATCATCATCACGAACCGTGGGTTCACTGCCCTTTGGTGTCCGATGTCTCCTTCATTATCTTCTATTTGGTTATAGTGGTGAGTAATCAATACATGCATATAGATAAACGATTGATCTATTTGTTTTTCCTCCGAACTTCACACACACACACACACACACACACACACACACACACACACACACACACACACACACACACACACACACACACACACACACACACACACACACACACACACACACACACACACACACACACACACACACACACACACACACACACACACACACACACACAGTTTGATAATAGAGGTCCAGGTAAGTTAACTGGACAGAAAGTAGAAACTGGATTATTCATAAAGGTCATGCCTTTTACTAATTTTAGCATTCGCGCAGTTACTTGGATAGCTTTTTTGAACATACCGTAGTAATCGGTTGGCAATTTATTATCACTTAAGTATGATGTGTCCATAGAGACACACTATACTTACTTGGTGTACTTACTATTGAATCAAGAATTTCTCTTTAAATAACTGAGTAATAAAAACCTACAGAGTAAATAAATCCTAACCAGTTTCCGCGCTATATTAGAAAATAAAAAATCGGCATTTTTTTTTTTGCATCTTTATGGTAATCACATTTTATAACAGTGCGCTCATTACATCTGAGAAAAAACGTTATCTTTGTTCCAAAAAGGAAAACGAAAATATGTATTTTTTACCAAGAAGAAAAATTTGTATTTGCGCCAAGATACCGCTTTGGAATAGTTTGCACTCTTGGTATGTGAATATCCTTGATATTGCACTAACTTGGTGTCGATACTTTAAAAGTTTCTTAGTACAACGATCACTTTTCCTATTTCAAAAAGAAAATGAATAAAAATGAACATATTTTATCCTGATTATAAATCATTCAATTGCCAAGATGTAGGTGTGAAGCTCTTCTTTAAAATGGCTATCCTTGTATAAATTATATTTCGTTTCCATTTGTTAAGAATATGTTTCGTTTTATTTTTGTTTTTAACTTTTCATGTCTGTTCATGTTTAAAATCACATAAGATATATGATACTACCGTATAGATTTTATGATTAATTTTAGTTAAATGCCATCTAAATTGTGAAGTAGTCTGAATTCGACTGTATCACGGAGAAGTTTATGAATCCTTATATAGCATATGAATTTTATAGCTCTAAATGGGAACCATTTTACGCTTATTGGAGGTCTGAGGTGCGTTAAAAATACATCCTTTGGCCACTAGAGCACATTTCCTTAGTAAATGATTAGATAGTAACGTAACCCACACAATATGTTTATGCACGTAAGCAGTTCTCAAAATGTACTTAGTAAGGATAACTTAATTGATTATACAAAATTACCGCAAATGAAATAACAGTGATAAATCTGTTTCAACTGTACGATAATTGGTAACCAATTGGAAGTACTTTTTTGTTCTAGGAGTTTTAATGAGAAGAGTCTAAAGGTGTTTTAAAAATGCATGGATTTAGCGATACACGTGATAGTGTTTTTACAACTATGGTGCGCGAATCCCTGGAGATTTGCAAACGTAATTCAGAGATTTGTGAGTTAGGTACGGGAACGGAGAATTTTCTATTAAAATTACTAAATTTTTAATAGAAAATTTAATATTCTATTAATCATTATCAGAATCGCTAATATTTTTAAGTTTTTATCATATATTTTCAAACTGTATGATAACTAACAAAAACAATGCGAAATCATGGAGTCAGCATACATCAGCCAGTACACTGGGGAAAAATATTCGGTTGTATGTTTCATTAAAAAAAAGACAAAGAATGCATATTATCCTTCATCATGCCTGCAGTATATTTTCTTCTTGGATGTGGGAGGAATGTTCTCAGTTTGTTAAAAGAACATAAGACAATTCCATAAACTATGATGTTTTTGTTCAACAAAACTTAGCAAAAAACGAAACCGAAATTTTAGAAGCCTTTTCTCAATTATTGAACACAAGAAAGAAATCGGAATAAGAGATATTTTAATAAGTTCTCACTGGAATGTGTTACGAAAGGAGGTGTTACATTTCGGAAAAGAAATAAATATACTTTGAAAAACGAAGAAGAAATGCAGTTACCAGATCTTCCTGAGCTCCATGAAAAAGTTTTTTAAACGCGTTTTAAGAAAACTGAAAAAAACTGATTTTTTTAAAAATTTTAAGATATATTATTAGGATTTATTTCAGTAATCTTTTAGATCTATTGAAAAATGTTATATTTTAAAGCTTCAATGTTGGTGAAAATATATTCCTCGTTTAATTACCACGGTTTCATTCTAGTTAGAGGAAAATGTTGCTCATCATATTGTCTATTTATTGATAACAGAATCAACTCGTATAATCCGCTATGCTGTTCTGTTGTTCTCTTTCTCTCTCTTTCTCTCTCTTCTGTTCTTCTCTTTCTAATTTAGAAGACTACGTGATTTACTCGAATGCTTTTTTAATGAACCATGTCACTGCCATGTAAATGTTTCAGTAGCATGCATTTTAAAAGATGGGAGAAACCAAGCATAGCAGTTTGCTGAGAGAGAGAGAGAGAGAGAGAGAGAGAGAGAGAGAGAGAGAGAGAGAGAGAGAGAGAGAGAGAGAGAGAGAGAGAGAGAGAATAAGAATGAAGAAAATTATTTATGCAGGAAGATTTTAACGATGGTTATAAAATTACAATCAAGTTAAATAAAGAACAACAGGTTAATTAACAGTACAACATTAACAGTTTCAATTTCCTAACACCTCTAAGAATGATATTTTTTCAACAAGTCAATGTAAGTTGTTAACGCAGTCACGGATGCTATCAATTAAGAAAATAATATACATTATTCCTAAAGATGTTTCTTTCGTCAAGTAAACAGAGTAGTAAATTACACTAAGGCTTCGTAAATTTGTATTGATAATAAGCACAAATCGTGATCTTAAGTCAGAAATGAGCTTCAAAGCTTACGGAACTTTTAGTCCTAATAATAAGGGAGTCTTTTTAAAGAATAATTTATTTATGATTCATTTTTAGTTGTATCAAGAGCAGTATAAAGATTTTTCTACAAAACCTTCTACCTCCTGCTCTGATCCTGAAAGGTATTTATTTGTTAATCCTCCCATTTTTCATTTTTTTTAGTAGAAGATGAAAGAGGTTTTTGCACAGTTATTGAAGAAAAGAACCTAAAAGACTCAATCAGATCATTTAGTTTTTCATTCACCTAAGTAGCTTTTTTTTAACCGAATAAAGCTGGAATTATGTCAGAGTACTCGACCTCAGAGACACTCTGGTGTAATTACATTTGAGGATATAAAAACAGCATTTCTTGTTGGCATTGTATAGCAACAAATGCTCTCCATTCTACACAAATAAAGTATCCTTAAAAGACATGTCTTTTGCTGTTTTCTTCTTTATCTAGTCTTCTTATATTCGTCTGCGATTGCTGAACATGCTTCAAAGAGAATGCTTTGTTCGAAATAAAAGGGAAGGTAGTTACTCCGAATTCACATGACCCATTTGCGAAGAGTGTGGAGAACGGAAGTGCTCCACTAACACCTTGAAGATCGCATGATTTTTTTTTTTTTTAAATCCAAACGACGCTCCATGAGTCAGGTAATGAACGCTAGCAGTGCAAGTCGTTGTTTATCGAGGTCAACGTCTTTCGCTTGTGTTTCTTCAGCACGCCGAAGATGAAATCAGGAAGGAAAATTGTGTCTTTGAAAAGACCGTACCCTATATGGAGGTCAAAGTCAACAGAACTGGGGCGGAAATAGCTGAGGAAAAATTGCAGCGGAAGTGTAATTAAGAATGTTTAAGAGAAAAGGCACTCCGACTATCCTCGTCCTGCCAGGTACTTCTGAACAGTCGCTACAGGAGGAAAATAAACGAGAAAAAAAAATTATCCTCTTGGTGCTCCCTTACAACTTTCTACATAATACATACGCATGCTTTCATAGATAAACAGGGTATATATATATATATATATATATATATATTTTATTTTTTTATTTTTTATGGCGAATTCATTCTGTTGATATTCTTCTTTTTCTGTGCAGTTTGGATTACCTATCGGCTTTCTTTTATACACACAGAAGGAACAGAATAGAACCCCGCGTTGCCTCATATTTGAAATGACTCAATAAGTATCGCCAAATATATTGTTATGTTGACTTTTAACTCATTTGTAATAATCAAAGTATCTTACAACGTTTAAATCAAAATTCTTTCTTTCTTTCTTTCATTTAATTTCTCAAAAATGGAAGTAATTCTACGAACCGTCAGAGTATAAGGTACTGACATGATGCATAACAAAATCCGAAATAATGCATAACAAAATTTCAGGACACATTATCATCCAGTGATGATTGAAAGGCATGTGACAGTGAATTTCTCTTTATAGACTGACTCCCTCAATCAATAGATCTCAGTCTCATGGAGCATATTTGATATGAGATATTCGTGAGAGGGATTCACTATCTTATGGAATTGCAAGAGTTCACCACAGTATGACACTTATAGAGTGTTTCCAGAACTTTCTATTGATTGCAAAGTGTATCAAGGCTGTTTTGACGGCTCACTCACTTATCCAATACGTTATTAGGTATCTTCAATAATCTGAAAAATCGGTATTTAATCGTATTATAGTAATAAGAAATTATACCGACATTCATTTTTTGGAGTAAAGTCGGTAGTTATAATACTTTTTTGGTTTGAAAGACCTGGGTTATTTCATTTCTAGCTAAGATGCGAGAAAGAGTATTGGGACTTAGTTGAACTTATAGGAGCAGGCAAAATGATCAAACCACACGTGAATGAAATAGTTTGATTTGGTTAAAATCACAGCCGAAGCAACTAAGGCTGTGAGAGCAGTATATTAGTTATGTCTAATAATTGCGTATGTTCTTCTGTCCGGTGTGCTTCTTTCACGTGATGAAGAACCTGAGTTTCCAGAAAGAAAGCTCTGCTATTACTATGAAAAGATAGAAAAGATTAAAGTCATTCAAGAAAAATGAGTTGAAGGGATTATTTATCTAATAATAATAATAATAATAAGAAGAAGAAGAAGAAGAAGAAGAAGAAGAATTAGCTTAAATTAAGAAATTAGCTTAAAAAGTTATGTCGACAATAGCTCTGAGCCAATGCTTCAAGCAATTACACAAAAGGGCCTTCTAAAAGCAACAGGAAACAAATCCGATTACAAAAAGGAACAGCAAAATAAGTGATATGTGCGCTGGAAAAATAAACCTTTGCATGGCCAATTTCTTCGAGATACTGAGGAAAAAATTGACGTGAGCAAGACATGGCAATGGCCACAATACGGATATATTAAAAAAGAAACAGAAGGATTTATTCTAGCAGCTCAAGGACAGGCATTACAAAGTAATGCAATGAAAACAAAAATTTTGAGCATCAATAATAACAGCAAATGCAGATTATGCGATCAGAAAGATGAGACTGTAGAACATCTAATCAGTACATGCAGCAAGATAGCTCAAACTGGCTATAAATACCGCCATGATCAAGTGGCCAAAATAGTTCATTGGCATGTATGTAAAAAAATATGGCTTTGCTACTTTCTGATAACTGGTGGCAGCATAAAATAGAGACAGTACTGGAAAACGAAACAGCAAAAATTCTCTGGGACTTGAGAATACAAAGTAATCGGTATTTGGAACACAATAGACTTGACATCACAATTATGGAACATCGACAGGTTTGGAATATCGATATCGCAGTACCCAGGGATAACAACATTAGCAACAAAGAACTGGAAAAAATTACTAAATATCGAGATCTGGCAATCGAAGTTGGCCGACTGTGGCTTAAACACACCAAAGTTATCCCAATAGTTTTCGGTGCACTTGGCGCAATTTCAAAGAAGCTATCCAACTATTTACAGCAATTAAACATCAAAAAAGTGACCCCATATGACCTACAAAAATAGCATTACTTGGAACAGTCCATATTTTACGAAGCTACCTGACGAACTATTCTCAGATTCTTGGATAGAATCTGAATTGTTCTGAATCACCAGTCATATTGTTGATTTAAATAATATCTTGTTTTGACTGTGTATCAATTATGTGAATAAATAAATAAATACATAAATAATAATAATAATAATAATAATAAGTAGAAATGCAAAATAAATTCAGTCAAAATAAAATGTCATAGTAACATGGTTTGTAATATATGGTAGTAGTAAGGAGAAACAATAGAAAAATGAAAGAACTACATCAGGGAAATACCCTGTAAGATATGAATTCCAATTTGGAAAAATCGACTGAAGTAGTCTGAGACTAATTCAGCAGCTTTTACTTATAGCAATACAGTAAAACCGGTACGAGATCGCGCGAGCACACGCATGAATGCGCATACTTAGCTAATGGATGTAACTGACTAATACTTTTACTATGTTCATATGACAAGTGTGGAGGTCTTGCTACTGTTTCCCAATTAATTACAATTATAACTTCGAAATCTTGACAGTAAAACAATAATACAGAAATCATGGTAACGATAAGAGAAAGAATGATAGAGATGTAAAAAAGAGATGCAAATGCTTAGGAAGTAGAAATTGTATTCTATTTTTTTTATGAATGATATACGATAGATTTGTTGCATTTTAATTAAACTGAAAAGGGTGGCCATCGAGCGAAGCTGATCGTGAATTGATACCTCTGGACTAGTAAATGACATTATCATTATTATTTTCGACCTGTCGCCAGGAAACATAAGTCCATCTTAGGTGTCAACGACACAAATATCACGAAATAATGGAATTCATAATTTATACGTGAATATAAATAACTACCATCAAATGTCTTTAAGGTTCTGTAAAACAATGCAAATTTCTGAGAGGACGTATGATATTCTCAATATTTATTAAGAATTTGAATTAAATTCTATTTTAATTACAAGTTTATCAATACCAAAAAGTTATTTTGGGACCATTCCTTGCGAATCTTCGGTTAAGTCATGCTTTTGTTTATTTATTTATTTTTCATTAATCCCTGGTACAAAATCAATATTTTGTGAGAATTTTGCTTGTCCTTTTAAATATGAGAATATTATGGGAATAAAAATTATTTTAAGCATCTGAGCTGCTTCTGTCATAGTTTATAAAGGCAGTATACTAACTTAGCACAAATTAATAATGATATCCATTATCAGCGGATGCTCAGAACCTACTAACAGCCACAATCCCAAACATAAAAGAGTTCACTTCTTGGGTCTGAACTTTGAACTTTATCCCGTTGTGACACACTTATTATCACATCGAAACACAGAAATATCCAGTTGCTTGAAGTCCGAAATAGATATAGGCAGTAAGCAAGGAAATAGACATAGACAGTCCTGCCTGTAAACTCAAATTTTAATTTCAACAAATCAGATTCAATCTTTTGAATTACATGAAATTTAAAGGTGTGTCCCGTGCGTCACAGAGACATTGTATCTTATTGTGCAAATCATTCTAAACAGTCGCTGACTTAAAGAGGTCAGCCTTTACTTGGCGATCCATTATCTTTGACTGCACATGTAATGAATAGCGAGGTCAGGAAGTAGAGGATTACTTTGATGTCGTTGCCCTTCGCAGCTTGATGAATACGTATAGAAATTAAAACTAAAATTTCCATAACAAGAACGTTTATTACAGGGCATAATATTTGCATCGATTATTGGTTGTGGTGGCATTTCTCTCCATGAAATATAATTTGCTTGAAGGAGTCAAATAACTTTTAGGTGTTCCTCATGTGAAGAATACGATTAGCTACCCACCGTATTTATTTTTAGCAAAGTTTTTTCCTTCATACTGAGCTTCAAACAGAATGAAAGTGTGGACGTTATTTAAAATTTAGCAAAAAAAAAAGAAATTTAAGTCCTACAAAATTTTACTTTTCAGAAAGAATAAAATACAACAAATCACTCAGACACTATAATAGTTTATTAACAGCGTACAAAATTCACGAATTTGTTCAAAATAAATCTTATCAGATTCCTTTATTGCAAAATACTAATAAACCAAAAAAATCGTTTACATGCATCCAATCCATTTAACAATTAGAATTACACTCTCAGTGCCATTCGACAGATCGGTAATTATGCAATATCATTAGCTTTCAAGCCTGTTCATTCTGAAGAGCCACCCACTGTTAATCGATTCCATGCATGTTGAGAAATAGTTAGTTGGAAATGAGCGACAGAACAATAATCATCCAGATAATCAACTGAGAAATAAAGATATCGCTGGTGGAACTAATGATATCTGATAATTGTCACACACCTCAAGTTACGTACATTATTTTAATGATACGAACAGTGAAGGAATAATTTCTCCACCCTGGGAAGTAATTAGGATATTTTTGCTGTGTTTATACTTTTTAAGTGATACGTTACTTTAATAAACATTACCTACAGAAATAATACTGCTGTTTGATAGCATATCACTGGAATTCAATAGACGGTGCTATCACACGAAATTGAAAGCTAAGTGACTGTTGATACAAAATTACTCTTTCTTCGGTTTCTTGTTTGTTGTTGGACAGGATTCTTTGTTAATCTAATAACATACTTTCGGCTGATGATATTTTATGTTTAATTCTAGCAGCGATTGAACCAGCACTCAAATTTTATCAGTTTTGTCCAACCCTTAAATCCTTTTCTGTAATATTTTATGATACAAAGTAGAGTGAAAAGCATTTAGCAATTGACATCTTCCTCTGAAAATTATCAGTATAAACGCAATACATTTCGAAACGTTCATAGTTTTTAAATAAAAAGAAGTCATATTTTCAGCTAGAAATGAATTCTTCACTGCCTAATTTCTAAAACATATAAAGGAAAAGCATAAAAATGGTACCTGTTTTCATATAGAAAAATACCTAAATAAAAGCACACTACATGGATGTTTACTTGATAAAAATGTGTGCTTTATTCCTAAATGATATATTTTTCCACATTGCAGGACTCCAAGATTTATTCTTCAATGTAGAATAATGACGTCTATCATTTGACCATTTTCTCACATTGCGTTACAAGCCCGCGTATGAAGATGACTTCTTGACAGCCCTTTATGCTTGGGTTTGTCTCTTTGATCTCACTGAGACGAAGTGATCTTTAAATACTATTGTCTTCCAAGGAGGTGGTTACTGCAATGTCTGTCGTGGTCATAACCACCTTCTTTAGCTTCGTCAGTCATATTAGAAGATTGATAATGTAAATTGCTTTTACAAAAGCAACTCTGAATTTTCTGTTAATGTGCACATTAAAAGCACATGTGAATGTTTGCAATTTACAACCTGAAATATCTTTTTAATCTATAGACGTGTTATATAATAAGTAAAAATAGCCATCTGAATATCATTGCATTTCACAGAAACTTAAATTATACACCATAAGCGTGCGTGCACAGAGTCCCTTCTTTTGTCCTAATCACACTTTTCACACTTCTTTCGACAGTTTGCGATAGAATGGGTCAGTTATTTTGGACCACCCACTCTTCCTCCAGCATGACACCAGGCTATGTATTATTGCTGGACTCGTTTTCCGACACTCCATGATGTTCCAGTTCATCTTAAATTAATTCTGATGAGTCGAGATTGGGACTATTTAACAGGTCATACAAGATTTTTTCCCATAATTTTCCTCAAAGCATTTCAGTAGCACCTGTAGTCTAACATGGTGGTGTCATTGCACTGTACAAAAGAAATGGACCTGTTCCGCTAAAGAAAGCACCATCTTTCCATAAGTGTTGTATATAAGAGTCAGCGTTCATCATTCCGGAGTATAATCAATGGTCCGAGTCTATACCAGGAAACTACCTCCAGATTTATAACCCACTTCTACTTACAAATTCCATTTACAATTAGGCAAGCTTTTTTTTTCAGCATCGGGGATGTCTGACTTACGTTCGGCTGCATAGTTTCAGTACCTTCTGCATGCGTATTATTTCTTGACTGAGTTTGTAAATCAACTGTAAGCAATATTATCGGTTGATAATGTTGCCTGCTGTTGATTTGGGTAATATAGTCTTTTACTACTGTCGTGACCATGCAGGTCTACACTCAACTCTAGGACTGTGTGTATTTGCTTATATAGAGACACAACACACATCATCCTATTTGATTGTAAACTAATTATTTGAACGTTAATGAAAATCTACTGATATGAGGAATATCAGCGGCAAAAACACACGCAAAAGTCAACATGTTTTTCTCATCTCTTTAACTTAAATTTAAGTTTTAATTTTTTTTAAATACTTTTAATTTATTCAAATTAAGTTTAAATAAAATTTATTTAAATTTATTTAATTTTAAAATTATAATTTTATAAAATTAAAATTACATAAAATTATTTAATTTTATTTAATATAAATTTTTAAAATTTTGTTGCAAATTGTAATTCATACTGGCCTGCTAGTACCTTATTTACATATAGGCAACTAATTGCCTTCGATATAATCATGAAAGGCACCAAATTTCTGGTTTTTAAGATATTTTATAATTTAAAAATTTCAACGTAATACTTTTAAATAGTGTTAAGTTTCTAATTACTTTAAATCATGACACTACTAACTATAGCTTGACTTATTACATGTAAGTTTATCAAAGTTAAAACAATCAATTTCGCAAATATCATGCATATGTATTTGTGTTTGTATGTGTGTGGGTGGATGGGTGCGCGCCATTGATTAACGGCACAAAAACACAAATTCTGTGATTTTATTGCTCCATTTAGTGTAGCATATTTAATTCAATTACACCAATGAGTCTAGTAAAGTATGATAAAATGCATCCCATGTTGATTGTTGTACCTCATGTTATGGTGATTGGCTATACTAATGGCGGAGCTATTAGTACAATTAGTTGAACGAATAGCACATGACAGAATAGAGTAATTTGAGTTGTTGATTTTAATGCTGACTACAATATACAAAATCTTAGAAACTGTTTCTTCCGTACTTATAAAAATAGTGTTTTTTTTTTTTTGACAAAGGTGTTACGTAAAAAGAGGATTTTCCCTTTCGTTGTTATTGCACAGTTCATTAACCGTAGTCCGTTTCCTGTTACCATCTCCTAAGAGGAAATCGTAGTATAATAATATCAAATATATAAACGCTTCCTTTATGCCACACTAGGGGGCAGTGACTTTTTGTTGAAGCAGCCACACCCGTAAATATGACTTGTAACACCTCCCAAGGTGAGAAAGTCGAAAAACGAAACTTTTGAAAGAGGTTAGAAGGGCGGAAATATCAGGAAGTTAATAAAGAATGAAAATATCATAAAATGAATTACAATTGTTAACATTTTTATGAAAAAATCGAGATTATTCCACTGCAGTTCCCCAAAACAATGAGAATATGAACTGAACTTTCTGCTGAATGACGTCGTTCTGACTCCTATGTATTAAAATAGAACAGCCGCACATGCGCATTGAACTTTGAGCAACGTGGAAAATATTTTCATTTGAAGTTCTGACATTCTTTTGTAGAATTTCACTTTCATTAGCATGAATAGTTTTGAAAGTGAGCGCGTAAAAAATGAAAGAATGCATTCCATTATTTATTACAAATGTATGGAGTACCAACTAAAAACAGAGACGGGATGTTCTCATTAATGGGACGGATATTCTCTTCAATATCTTAATGGAACGTTAAATTAATAGCTTGCGTTGGAAAGTTATCCATAATATAAACACATATTAACAAATATATATGCGTATATTTAAGGATTTGAATAATTGAGCATGCATTCTTATGATGTCGCCATATTGGAATGTTGCAAAAAACATTCCGAACTGATGAGAAAGAATATGTTTGGCTTATTGCAAACAAAGTATGGCTTAAGTGTCGTCACTTCGAGAGAAAGCCGTTTTCTTCTTCTTCTTCTTCTTGTCATTTTAGATACCACCCGTCTGGTTGGCCGAATGATTATCGTACAAGTAACTGTGGGTTCGAATCCAACCATGGGTATGCATGTTTGTGATTATCTTACTGATGCTGCATGGAAAGGACATGTGTATTCTACGCTACTACTTCTTCCAGTAAACTTCATTCCTAAAACCTTTTGAGGCACAAAAGTGATCATAAGGTGTCCAATAAGAGACATAAAATATGAAAAAGAAACTAACCAACCGCCGTTTACCTGCTATGTAGGGTTATTCCCTTAGGAAATGTCCATTAGACAATAGAGACTAACATTCGAGCCATTGTCAAAAAAATTTGTAGGTGGAGCAACTAATATCTTAGTGCGTCTGTGTTAGATAGGTTTTTAAAGTAGGTTTTCATGAACAAGTTTCAAAATTAAATTTAAAACTTAAAACATTGGAACAGATTATTGCGTTTTGTTCATTGGTTTTCCTCTAGTCTTTAGCGTGTACAATTTTTGATGTAGCGAAAAAGTCCATGAAAACCGCGCGCGCGCGCTGTGTTCCCTTCTCCGACACAGCATTGCTTTTTTATAAGCTCTTCAACCTCTCATGTATGAGTTGATCTCACATAGAAAAACCAACGCTTTTTTAAGCTGTACTGGTTTTATTAGACAAAGTTGAAGAATTCATTTTTTTTTGTTTTTGTTGTTATTGTGTACTTTTCAGCAACCTGTCAGAGATGTAGACACACCACAGACTATTACTAAAAATCTTAATACTTTTTAAGGTCATTTTTTCATTTCTGTTCACCTGTTAATATTACTGCGCTTGAAGAGTGATTGAAGGACTTCTACTTGAAATATCCCAGTCTCTTGTTATAGAAAATTATTGAATAAGTTCGTATTATGCAAATATTCAGCAGTTTCGGTGTATGTAAATTTATAGCAGTAATCTGTAACGTGATTCCACGCTCTCTGCATTTCCAAGTAGCATGAGTACGTTCATCCTTCGTTGTCAAGAGTTTTTGAGGCTTAACTATTCGAAATCGTATACTTTCTTTTTAAGCATTCTGAAGGTGTATGAATATTGAGGCATATATGTATGTGATGTCAGTAACTGCAATTATTGTAACTCTGGTTTGTCTGTGGTAAGAAAAACGAAAAATCTAGAAGATAAAAAAAAATCCTTTTATCTCTAAGACTGGTCAACGCGCCCGAGGTCGAACAAGACGTAAAGTATTATTCATCATCGGAATTCGAGTCAGAATCGTCTGGAAAAGAGCAGTGCACACTGCAAAATTATGCACAAGCTCTGAGAAAACCGAAGGGATACTCAGCCTGATGTTATCAGAATAGACCAAACTCAACCTTTCAAACTCATCATGCATCTGCGCTATCCAGTCATGTTCTTTTCTCTAATAACCCTCATGACGATCTACAGAGTCACTCAGTTTGCTGGGATAAATCCGAAAACATTTTTCGCTGTAGTGATGAGTTTGAAAGGAAAACTGTGGAGTTCCAGAGAAATCCTCCTTAATCCTGAACATTTGAACAGCAGTTTGAGTTATAACATCCCTGATAGCCATACTGCAGTTGTTCAATACTGGCGCTCACGAGAACCTGCAAGCACGCATACAACAAACAATAGCATGTTAGATAGAACGACTTGAAAATACAACGTTTTTGTTTCAATTATGTGTTGCAGTTTTTTGCCTGTAATTCTCAATATTTTTGTAACTTCAATTTTTTATTACCGTGTTCTACCTTTACTGGATATCTGAAGAAGGCTGTAAAAGGCTGAAACTAGTTGTATCATTATCATTAAAATTTAATATTTTATCTTGGTTTAAAGTCATTTAAAATTTATTCTTAAAAAAAATATATATAATTAATTACGGAAACATTCGGGATTTAATATTAAAGAACAGCGCATGTATTGCATGTAATAAATAAAAATATCTATCTAAATAAGTTCTTCAGCAACTTGTTACTGAATGATTGAGTTTCTTTCTACATTATAGTACCACCTTTTAATTGTGAAATATAAACCGAAAATCATTGTAATTAATAGCATGTTACAACGACATCATAAAAAGTGAATAAGCTACAAATGATTAAATAACATTAAGAATATTAAATAATATAAATTATTAAATTATTAAATAATAAGTTTCTTTCCTAAGAGTGACTAACGTATATGACATGGGACAGTAGTTCACCACTTAATTTACGACAATTTCATGTGATGTAAATATTATCGCTTCTTTCATTAGCTAACAAATCTTGCTAGCGTTTTAAATGATAACTGTTTGATTATAATGTAGAAAGCGTAACTAGTTTGCGAGATTGCTATGCATTTAGAGCAAGTAATAATTTTTTACTTGCTCTAAAAATTATTATTGCAAAAAAGCAATAATAATTTTTTTCCTATTACAAATCCACTGTAGATGGCATTACAGTCTACCTGTGTAAAAATATACTGCGTAGTTGATGATAAGTGTTTTATTTAATTTTTTAAAAATTATTATTTAGGAATTAATTAGAAAAAATTTTTCCTTAATGTGTTAAATTAAACGATCTATTAATTTACACGCGAATTTTATCAGAGAAAGTTTTTATTCTTTAAAACGTTCTCTTTTTTACATAAGCAAATTTTTTACTTTCGTTTAAATAAGCACGAGAAAAAGTGGCGACAGTTTCGACATATAGATTCTTAGACTCTCTTATAATGTGTGAGGGGACGTGTCTCGGGTTTTCTATCTTCGATTTCTTTCTTTCACCGGCGGTTCTTCTTTGAAATAACGAATTCAAGCCATTTCAATACTTCCTACCGAATCAGAACAGTTGAATTTGATACTTCTATGATTTGTTTATTTTTAATGAATCCATTTTGCGCGAATATTGAATCTATTGACAGGAAAATATTTTGGCGTTATATTCTGCTGCACTGTGCTGCAACAGAACAGAACAGAACAGAAAATGAAATTTAAAATTGAAAAAAAAATACATTTCATGAGAGCACTGTAGAAGATCCAATTCCACTAAAAGTTGTTGTGATCCACTTCGAAAGTTGTTGAAAGTTGAAGTAATTTTTTAAGAGTAGAGTCGTTCTTACTGTTTGCTATATAACAATTTTAATAACAATTTTTAATCCCTAATATCTTATATTTGGTTATTTCTCAATGGAAAAAATGTCATATGTACAAATTTGAAATCAAGGGATCAGTCGCAGGGGAAAGTTTTCTTTGGAAAGTGAAGAATTTTCCCGAATCATTAAATTACTCTCCTACTATATGCAAAGAGCAGCGTAACTCTATAAATTCTTTTAAAAGTAGTTATGCTGCTTTACACTCAGAGATTAGATGAATCTCCTGGCATCAGGCACGTCACACATCAACTGTGAAAATATATTCATCTATTTCCCTGCTTTATTAATTGTAGCTTTTAAGTTGTATTTCTAAGAGCAAACAATACGTCTGTTGTTTAAAGTGGCTTCGTGTGTTCAATGAGATTGGATGGTACTGTGATATTTTGTCCATTTAGCAGTCGTGTCTCATCATTTACCAATAATGTGAATTCGACATCTGAGACTGAAAGCGAAGTATTTCCAGATGACTAAGTCAACTAATAATGATCAGAAACATTACGTCAATCATGTAATTTGTTATCAGAAGACTCAAAATCACCGTATTCCCTTTTAAAGTCATCGCCGGTAGGGTCGCTGTCTGGAATGTCTTCCTAATCACATTCCAAACAACAATTCCACAAACTGTTGTTTGGAATGTGAATCCACAAATCTGTCCTTTCGAAATTCCGAATCTTTGCTATCTTGGTGTTTTTAATTTCTTCCCCATCCCCGTTTAAGTCGAATATTTCGTTTGAATTTTACGTTTTGGCATGGCAACGTTATCAAAACGATGCTAAAATTATCCGTTAAATTATTTTCACTCTTACACTGTAAAACCAAGAATAATTACTAAGAGTCAGACTATTTTTTTAAATAAAATTCAACAGACTCCAATGTTCGACGAGTAAGCGGCAATTTAACATTAGGAAGTCGCTGTGTCAGCCCTCTGGGTAATACTGGTAGATGGGCAGGCGAGAGAACCGACCATATTAATATACGCTTCTCTATTAGGCAAGTTTTTTGGCGTTTAGTATTTAAAGGATTAAAATTTATGAGCCTTATTAGTCCAACGTTCATGATGATAGTCCTGCATATGCGTCGTCAGTTGTACCATCGAAAGGTTGATAGTATATTGAACATTTAATACCGCAGATAGGCTATGAGTTATATAATTCGGGAATAGCTTTCGGGACCAGAACATGGAATGTTTTTCAAGCCATTCAGGCACTGAAGAAGCGGGATGGTTGTGGTGGTCTCTTACAAGGAAACCATAGTCATCTATCACCTATAAAGATTGATATATTTTTATTATTTTTATTATAATATGTATTTTATGTATGGGAATGTGTCTTCCATATGAATTTTGTCTTTTTATTCTTGAAACTAAACCATCGTGCGAATTCGCGACATTGATCAATGTTATCTAGGATATCCAAGAAATTCCCTCAGATACTGAATGCGATAGATTATTTATGTATAAAACACACTATAATAAACAAACGCGAACTTTTTGATATGCTTGTAGCCCAACATATGTCCTCGAATATATAATTTTCAAATATTTAAGGAAACTTATTTTTCTAGTTGCCGACGCATGGGGAAAACCAGCTGGAGGTCTTATAATTGGTTCGCTAGCTTCATTAGGCTCATATGACGAATGTGTGGATACCGAAATTCCTGACATCAAACACAAAGATGGTACACTTGCTAGGGGAATGTACTGTTTAACGGAGTTTGCACCTCTCCTTCCTCCTAAGCCTCCGTTTTATACGATGTTTCACGAAGTACCAGACCTGAAGAATATCACCTCGAGGGGAACGGTAAGTTTTGTTCCATCTGTATTTTAAAATTAAACATACTGGGATATTAAGAATATGGTGACACAGTACTAGAAAACTACTATCGCCTCAACTATTCGGCCTTATTCTATAATTTGGTATTAATTTGCTACCCCCTCAATAAAAAAGAAGAAAAATATTAAAATTTATACATCAATTTAAATAAAATACACATTTAGTTAATTTTTCATCTATCACTTCTTTCACTCTGTTTCAATTAGCATTTGAAAATTTCGCTGTATCATATGATTAAGGAATTATCGCGTTATTTCGTTTATTTCAGAGTTTTGCGAGAACAGCTAAGAGAGCACATTTCTTTTATACCTTCCGATTTAGGATTGGAACATGCATGCCCGACACGTGCACAAAGGAGGATGTTAAAAACCTCGTATTAGAAGGTGAGATTTTTGAGAATTTTTTTCACATAGAAATGCCTTAGATTTAAAGAATCGGCCATTAAAATGATAAAAAAATGTACAAATTTGTATCACATTGTACAAAAAACATTCGATTTTATAGATATAGGATACAATGACAAGCAATTATTGCTATGCAAAAAAAAACAGAATTATAAACTTAATAGGTTTAACTGCACAAACAAATTTAGTGAATTGCTGTCTGTCCCATAGAGATTGTAGAACGCATTTTCTTTCTTTCATTTTTTTTTCTTTTTTGCATTTCACATTTTTTATTTTTGCAATAACAATACGTTTCAATATTACAACCGTTTCCTGTTCTTCATGTTAATGATTACAATACAAAACAAAACCTAAAAAAGTTTTACTATTTGTTGTCCATCAACTTTTATAATCATAGTAATTCACTCTGTTGTACAATTTTTTTACCATAGAATAAATAAAGTATTATTCTTAATGACTGATTGTTGCTAGACTATGCTATGTAGTAACAGCGACAGAAAATTAGGCTGTAGACAAAATTTTTTGTTGTTTATTCTAGTTCATCGACCAAAGCAAATTCGGGACATTGGAAATATCGAACAATATGACGATATGCTAGTTAGTTTTACATCCTTGAAATACGTGTGTAATATATGTAGCAGTTAATAACACTTATCTACAGTACTTGTAACTGATTAATATTTTGCACTTTAAAACATTCCTGATTTTATCGTATTAATGTATTCGCATATTTTATGAGACGTCTCATTATTTACCGAATTAACTCAAAATAATAGAAATAATATCTAAAGCTTCTCTTTCTTCCCCTCACACCCAAACATTATTTTATAGAAATATTATTAGATTTGCTTCTATAATTAAACTTCAATAAGGATCCATTTTAAAAGACTAAAAGATGATCCATTTATTAAAAACGGGAGAGTTTGCATAGGTCAGACAGTTATATTCTAAAATGAGCTATATTATATTCTGTGTTCTATATGCAATGGATATATAGCATAGTAAATATATTTTAATAAGTATCTAGCGAACTTGAAGAGCTTTTAAACTAAATTCACACTTCTATCCAACTTGCATGAAGAGCTAATATTACATTATTACTTGAAAATTAAAGAAAAACGGCTATTACCATTCTTAGAAATTAAATGTATGATGCTACTTAGAGAACAGGGAATAATTACTGAATATATACTAAATATGTAGTAGGAATTATTCTTCTTTTGCTTATATTGCTCATCTCTTATATCCCTTTATTGTTGCCAAAATGCTTGAAAAGGTCTATTGACGTAATTAAATAATTACATAAATAAACGCTTTCTAGCATTTTTTCCTGTAATTATTTGTCGATGTAAACTATAAATACATTATTTTCATTTTACATCGATTTTAAGGATCTTTAATTCTTGGGGGAAAAAGTATACGGAATTGATACAGTGTTTAGCACAATTTCATACATAAAAAATTGACCGGCATATTTTATTAAAAATCGACTAATTAATTAATTAATTCTAAAAACTAAATTAAATTATTTCAGTTTAAAAGCAAAAATAATAATAAAACTAACAAGTAAAATAATATTAAATTTCATACACTTACCTTTTAAAAATTTATTTTTCTGTTTAAATTTGTTTCACTATAAATTTACAATTCACACTTCACTCAGGGACTCATTAGACACAGAAGAGGAAAATGAACTGGTCTCTGTTCACAACAGTAATGAACATTTTTTTCCCAAATCAGAAAAAGATGAACCAAAAACAGGAACACATGTTTTATTGCTGCAATAGAACACGTTTTTTATGGCTACCTCGCCGTGTTCCGAAATAGGCCAACACATAATAAAATTTTAAGACAAACAAATCGTCCCACACATCTCAATCACTTGCACGATTATAATTTGTGGAATTTTTTACTCGATCCTTGGAGGGGTGCCCAGTTTGCCTTCCCCCTCTGCAGATACCCATGACCGTATGATTGCATTTTCATCGATGTATGAAAGATTTGAGAGTGCATAGATTATCAGCGCTCGTCTTAATTGGCCCAATGCAATTAATTGCAGGATAACTTTGAATACTTCTGCGTAGAGTGGGGAAACAATCTGTTTTCTTTAGGATTTATTAGAAAACGACAATGAATGAGAATGCTATATTCATCATCATCAAAGTCCTGACCTATATTCTCAAGGGGTGTACAGGATATGACAGTACTACATGAAAAATGTACATCATTACGAACTTCATCCAAATCAATCTGTTACCTGTCAAGACTTCAATATTATCAGATCTTATATTTCTGTCGTCTAAGGCCCTTTGTACAGTATCAATCCACCTATATCTTGGTCTTCCCCTGGGTCGTTTTCCTGCCAACCTGGCAGGAAAACGGCAGGAAAACGACACTTGTTTTGCTAATCTTTTCTCTTCCATTCTGTTTAAGTGACCACCACCACCTGAGATTAGCTCTGCTAACGCATTCCTGGATGCTGAAAATGTCAAGTTCTTTCCTAACATCCTCGTTTTTAATATGATATTGCCATTGATGCCATCTGTTCACGCCTCTAATCTTTCTCAGGACTCTCATATCTGCAGTCTCTATTCTTTGGTCAAGTGGTTTACTTCTAACCCAGCTCTCAGATCCATAAGTTAAAATTGATTTGAACACTGTCTTGTATACAGCTAATTTAGTTTTGACTAATTTCTTTCTTATGCCATAAAAGTTTATTCATTTGCCTTCCTATCCATACCAACTTTGTTGATTCTGTTGTCTATTTCCATATTTAATTTACCACCTTCACTAAAAATCGTGCTTAAGTAGCTGAAATGTTTCACTTGTTCTATAGGTTCTCCATTCAAAATGCAGTTAATATTTTCAATGCTACTGCTTATTTTCATTGTCTTTGTCTTGTTATTGGTGACCTTCATACCAGATCTATTACAACAGTTATTCAATTTAGTCAGGGAACAGAAGTATAGCATTGTCCGCATTAAGCAACACAACATCTGATCATTATCGGAATTATCCACACTTTTGGGAATCCTACATTCATTATTATTTTTTTTTTTAGTATCAAGGGTTCTTCTGTCTCATTAATCTCACATCCTGGTATTTTGTTGTAGATCAACAACGTCTTATAATACACAGAATATTTATTTTTATTCAGGAATAGATTTTTTTAATGTCTGTTGTTTCCAAAGACTAGAATAATAATGCCTCTATACTGTTAAAAAACTTTGCAACCTCAACAGATGCAATACTGCACAAGCAAGAGAAAAAACAATTAGCGTTTTTCTCCTAACATCCACTTTCAAATTTTCAGTTCCAGAAAACACGTGTAACAGCTGTTTGTAATACAACCATCGGATACAGAAAGCACGCAACTCATCACAAGTGACAACGTTCAACTGGACTAGTTGACACAATAACCAATCACAGCCGCTAGGTGCTGGGTGAGCTCTCAATGTGAGCTCACCCAGCCTCGCCTTCTGAGCGGTTTAAAATATATATATATATATATATATATATATATGAATGTTAACTGATCAGGAATTCATCAAAATTGATGAATTCCTGATCAGTTAACATTTTTGCAAATTATTTTTGCTAATGAATTTTTACTCGGTGAATTGATAGGTGACAGACTTTTATTTCCTGAGAGTTGACTTTCTGATGAATTGCTTTCCCGGTGGATTGTCTTTCATTTAATTGTTATTCGGTGAATTTTTTTTTTCCCAATGAACTGTTTTCACTGAATTTGCATGAAATGACTTTAATTGTTATTGAGTTCTGTCATTTTACTAGGTATGAAAGATATTTAAGGATAGCATTTTATCCTGCTATGTATCAGAAACTCCATTGCAATATGATGCATGACTATAATTTAAGACCGTGCGTGATCTCATCAGAGAGAAAATACTAAATGTGCAGAACCCTAGAATTCATACTCATGAAGCAGAACATACTGATTAGTTATATTTATTAGGACACATTATTTCACTGGTAGAATTATTTGTAGTTCGCAAATGTATTGCAGTGTGCTTTCATATTTCTCTTTGCAGTTCCTAAACGGATTGATCTACAAGGAGATTTAAGAATTCCCATCTGTGAAACGAAGCAAAAGTTGGTGCTTAAAAACGAACATATTGCTATACTGTAAGTATTTGAGTTTGTTTCTAATAATCAGATCACTTCACTACAAATTATACCGTACTTATATAGAATCTTTTCTTGAAGACAAACATTCTGAAATTCTAATATGTATTTTCACGTTGATGGATTCTTTCATAATGTTCTGTGAAGCGTGTATACTACTTTGAACTGAAATGAGCTTTTGTTTTTAAATTAGAATTCTCTATAAAGTATGTGTCCATATTTAACCAATTGCTGTAATCAGACTCAAATTAAATGATGTTAAGTACTATGTACGCAATAATTATAATAATTAATAAATTAACACAAACTTACACATAGAGATAACTGTAATGGCCATTAAAATGTCTAATATTTGCTCAGCACGTATATTAATAAATAAAATGGAATAAGACACGATCTACTGAAAAAATAATGAGTTTTTTCTGAGCTATACAGGATTATGTTTCGGTAAACAAAAACTTAAAATCTGTATTTTCATCAGAACGTTTTGGAATCAATCTATGCAAATGAGACGATGGAAATGGAGCATGTGTTTTATTTTAAACCAATTATTTCACACTAACGTTGTTTCAGTCACACATTACTCCATCATGATAGAGATGATGATTTTAGCTTTGCCTTCAGTTTGTTATACGAATGGTTAAACTCTTGTAATTCATACCATAAAACCTTTGCGATGAGGCACTTGATCTCTTTCAGGCGTGATCCCAATTTTAGTGATACATTAGAATATTCGAGGTTTATAATGTTAGGTTTGGTCACTTGTAGTAGTTATTAAAGTTCATTTCAGAAATAAAAAGCCACAATCCGCTGTTTGCAGAGGAGCATATTTATTGAAGGATACCTTACATGAAAATTACTGCCATCTTCTTTACAGTCGGGATATTCAGCCCATCCTTTCTTTCCTCTTATAAAAGGATACAAAAGTCAGCCATCGTGTTAGCTGTCGTCCATTTGCACTCATCGCGAAAACAATGATGAAGCTCGTCAGAAGAAATTTTATTCACTGTTTGGATGTCCATTAATTAATTCTTCTTCTTCTTCTTCTTCTTCCCTTCACGTATTAGGTCTAAGGGCCTCCTACGGGCTATCCTTAGCCCTTCTAAACCGTACTCGTCCCGAAGATAAGGTAGCTAGCCCTATACCTCCCGGTGTGTCCTATGTCTGTAGATGCGTGTGTTCACGGGGCCGGTTTGCCTGCTTGCGGGAGGAAAAACCCCAGATAAACTGGAGAGAAAAACCCTGGAGTCCACACCCAAGACCGGCTAACTTGGCTATGGCTGAGAAAGATCCTTAAGCTCCTCACGTCGACGACGGGAGTCGAATCCAGGATACTCCTTTCCCAGGCATATGGTTGCGAAGCGCAAAGCCACTCGGCTAATCGCGCGTACTTCACTAATTAATTAGCGATCATTAATATAAGTTCCTCCACTCTAACCCTACATCACATGCCTTAACCAACGTCATACACCATTAAACCGAAACTAAGGAAATATTTGGAGGAATTCGTGTGTCCGCTTTTGTTATTTCCAGGATATTTCATCTGGCCTCTCATACAAGCTTTTTTTATGAAGCTTTCCTTTAAGTATGGTCTGCCATAAAGCTTATTATATTAGCATTGTGGTCTGCCTTCCTCTCTTTGCAAGTAGATTGAAAGTTTCCTATTTAGTAATTCACTGAATATCATGGTGAATGGTTTTCGCTTTCTAGTTTTTTCTCAATCCCCTAATACACTTAGGCTGTGTATTTTCGCTCCCGCTCTGTGTCTTGTAGATTAATTATCTTTTCATTCTAACCTCAAATTCTATCCATAGATTTGTTGATGACACCACAAATTCCATTCTTCCTCTCTTTTCACAAACCATATAAATGCGGAACGCCTTGCATTCTTCAGCGAGTGTTGATAATATAGTGAATTGCAATGCTACCAAAGTACATCCTGTCTTATTCCTGTAAGACAAATATCATTCCTCCCCCCCCCCCTTACTTTTGATAACATTCAGATTTCCATTGAAGATCACATTTCTTGTTTCAAAATCGGATTTAAGTATAAGATTTCTTTTCTTTAGTTAACTCACTCGTTTGGCTTCTCCTGACACAAAGCCTCATATCTACATATATATCTTCCTGAGCTTCGAAAAATACTTTTGTAGATATGAGACGTTGGGTCAAGATACTACTTGATTAAGCGGTTCAAGAAACTACTTCACAAAAAATTGTGAAATATTTTGTAAAAAGTATTTCAAAGTTGGTCGAATCATCTGGAATACCTATAGATATCTCAAATTTATTAAGTAGAATAGAACATCCGTGATGAAATGATTGGTAGCAAATCTGTGAAAGAAGGGTCCTCTGCCATTTCTATATATTTTCATAGGTGCTGTTCTGCCGAATTGGCCACGATCATTCCTTAATATTCCTTTAAGTATGCAAAACAAGAAGCTGATAATCAAGATCCATATTAGCTCAACTTCAGACTTAGTGAACCTTTTTTGGAAGCACCATATCATTTTCTCTACAGGTTCTTTCTTTCTTTCTTTCTTCTTAATCACTTACATTCGGCACTCTTGTGCTATAGATTTTGTGGCTTCTCATATGTGGTGATGATATAAAAAAATAAGAAAAAAATCTCCTTCATTACTGAAATTTAAAGCGTATCCTTGTTCGACCGCATTAATCTTTTATGTCAGCCACATTCACAGAAGGTTAGAATCTCTATCACTTTAGAACTATGAATTTGCCATCGGTTAAATAAGTCAAAAATCTTGCCACGAAGAATCTTGCCATCTGCCATTAGTGGCATATTAGTTTTTATGCCTTTGTAATTTTTCTTTTCTACCCCCCCCCCCCTCCTTTTTTGCCTCTCAGCCAGTGTGACCTCATTTAGGAAGTTGACATTCTGTTAAAGAAAAAGTATGAAATATTAGGCTAAGCCTACAAAGAAATCCTAAATAGCATTATTATAAAAGTAAAATGAACTCAGCGAAAATATTTTAGCATCACATTTCTTTTCAAAACCAAATTACTATTATCTTTTAGATGAACACTTGAATCTCAAATCTTTCAATGCAAGCAAATTGTCAAAAATGGGAAAAAAAGTCTAAAACTTTAGTGTTGCCAGACTTCAAAATATTTCTTTTAAGTTGGTTAAATCTTCTAGAATTTTATGTACATTTACACATTAACAAAAGCAGTGAAATACTTTGCGATCATAGTAGTCTTAGTTCTTTTATCAATGTATTGATTAAATGACTCTGTTGCTGAAATGTTATTACATCTTTATGTGGAATACTACCATTCTTCCTCACCTGGACTATTGTACGCGGATATGGTCTCATGGTTTCTGGAGAGACGAAGAAGCTGTGGAGAAGGTGTGCAAGCAAGACTTACAAAAATGACATCGAGTTACATAAGTAGTCATGGAATATAGATTATGAGGACAGATTAAGAATTTGCAATCTGAACTGCAGACACTAACAGGAGAAAGAGTGAATGATAATAGAACCTTCGAACTTCTGAAAGAATTATATAGTTTACCGATAGATATAACATTCAATTTTATAGAAAGTGTAAAGGGGATGAGTGGAGATACTTTGAGGTTGAATGAATGCCGTCAATATGTGTTTCTCACAGAGTGACTCGTGATTTGAATGACTTACTATTCAAGTGGTGACTGTATGAATGAATTCAAGAAAAACGCGACAGCTGGTATGAATGTCATGTAGTCTACCTCAATCAATCCCTTACTACTACTACTACTAATAATAATAACAATAATATATGCTATTTTACAGGGCAGTGTTTGGTGTCATAGCTACTTTTCTTTTTGCTGGAACTCTCACAGATATTGTTGTTTCAGTGAGATATAGAAATATGGAAGAACCCCCACCGATAACAAAAGGTATGCAAATATACATTTCTTTGAAATCATTAATAGTTACAGTATGAGCGTTCGATCAAATTAACTTTACTTTAGGGTGTGTTTCGTTTATAATGCGCTCTTTCCGGTTAGTTCTGCAATCTTCATATAAACGAGTGAGTGTCACGAGACTTGGAAGTTAACATAAAGTCATCTCGGTTGATTCCTAAACTGTAGAAAAATATCTCTTGAATTTCAAAAAATGTTAGCAATTTTTAGTTAGGTTTTAGTTTAGTTTTAGTGGAAGGAAAGAGTGTAGTGTCAGAAATAGGTGTTAGATTCAAAAATAAACTTTCAATTTTTTTTTGTTTTTTTTTTCATTATAAAGGTTATGCTAAAAGAAGAAAGCAGATTATTTCATTTTTTTAATTTATTAAAATTTATAAAAATATTAAATATAAATGTTATATAAAAATATCATACTGGTGTGATTTCTATTTATAATAATTCATTCACAATACTTTTATAAAATTAGTTTTTTTTAAAGTATCACCTAATAAAAGACATAAGACTTGATGCCAAGTTGAAATGTAACGCTATAAACTCATTTATCTCTGGTCAATCCAACCTGGATTTATTTTAATATAAGAACAGAAAATCATCGATATAACTCTGGTGTCATTAAATAAAATTAAAATGTTCCTAATACTTCTGTGAATTTTAAGTTTACTATCATTGAAATATGTTTGTTTTTATTTTTAGCTCTATTCTTTAGGGTTCTGAAGTCATTTTCCATATATACTAATTTAAAAAAGATTGTCAATACAGAAAACGCATCGACACATTTGGCACCTCTCAATGCTATCCGATTTATTACCCTAACTTGGGTTATTGCTGGCCACTCTTATCTTTATACAGATTACAATATGTTCAGTAAGTTTTCCTTTTACTTAATCGTATCAATTGTATTAACTTTTAATGATCTATTTTTTATGTATTGCAATGTACAGATTGCAAATACTATCTTATCATAAGATATGAATAAACTGGCTGTTTAGTAAGACGATATACAGTAGAACATAAAGGTATTAAAATCGCAAAGTGTAGGTGTGTCAAAGGTGATTTCCTGTTTTCAAAAAAGTCTAATGTTGTATTCTTACTGAATTTTAACGAAGCAGACTGGAAAATTATTTAGTTATAATAGAAGTTAGCATCAATTTGCACTTCACGCTTCCACCGATCTTTCCTCCCATCCTACTATCTTAACGCTTCCAAGATGAATTTTAAGATGAATTGGTGTTGTCCAGCTGTTTGCAATAAATACATATTCAGGAAAATTATGGCGAATGCTTAATTTTTGCTCCCCATATATTTGTTTGCCATAAACGTCTAGGTGGTCATTCATGAAATATATCATTCATTGATGGTTTCGTAATTTATTTTTTGTTTAACAGAGAACCGAGTATCATTAACTATTGTGATTTTCACTCCTCCTCTGTCTCGGAACACACCGGCTATTTAGTTCTTAACCATAACGAGCCGCTTTAGTCTTAGTGGACTATCAATCGTACTTTACTTCACTTGTTAACTCTATCTAGTAACAATGCCAATCATTGATACTAGATAGAGTTTCAAAGTGAGTTAAAACATAAACTTTTAAGTCTACATAATAGAAGCGATTCGTATGATATGAGGCTAAGTCAGAAACTATCAAACTATTTTTAATGTGTTTGTTAAAGTTAGCCTAACAACAACGAATACGGTTTTTCTTCAACAGAGTCTATCTACTTTTGAATATACAGCATAGTCGAATTAAGCTTTTTGTTATGCTAGTGGAAAAAAATGGTTGCTGCATATGTATTGTTCCCTCCATCTCTGGAAAACTGAAGACAAAGAAAACTGAAGGCGAACTATTATTTTGTGCCACTCAAGAGTGGCACAAAATAATAGTTCGATGAATCATGCTGTTATTTTGATATATAAAGAATGTCACAAAATATTCCAGGCTATAACGTAAGGATCATTTTCGAAGTTTATTTTATCCCACAGCAAAGGAAATTGATCTTTATTCTGACTTGCTAGCTTCAGTTTGTGATTTAAATTAAAACCAGATAATATTTAAGAATTTGCCCTCGTGAATCTCACAAAAGGGTTACCAGTTTTGCGGCTGAAGTACATCACACGAATTTTTACTTGGTGGGAGCTTTATATGGTTCCATTTCAAATTTAACATAAGTTTATATTCACTTCGTGGCTCAGAAGGAGATCACAGAAGACCAGAGAACTCATCTTTGAGTTGTGTGAAACTCGTCTTTCCCAAACATTTTACAAATTTTTGACTGATCTACGGTTCGCCATTTCATCGGCTCGAATAAGTCAGCTGTTTCTTTTAATATTCACGTGTATAGATATCCTGATCGTTTTATGTCATTTACACCTGTTAGGACGTTTTTAACATGCGTATATGTGTACTCAAATACGCTTTGGATTTCAAGGAACTGCTATTCAGGGAATTCTTACTTTGTATTCAGCTGAGTTTAACGTGTTTAACGAATAATTCAGAAAGACAACTATCAGTCAAGGTCCGAAATGCCGTTTACATAAAAATGAGATCGAATGTTCACCTCTAACGCTCATTTCGACCAATTGGCGAAATATAAAATAAAACTTCATGACACTAACCTGCCAGCGTATAACCTGTAATTTAAGTACAACGAGAATCCTTTGCGCTTTTGCAAACATGGAATTTAAATATTTGATAGATTGTAACTAAGAATGAGCATAGACATTATGAGAAGCAGAATTTTAATCGTACATAAGTGGATATTTAGTAGTTGTAGTTATGCACGTATATAGATACCATCAACGATTACAATCTGTTCAATGGCTGGAGACCTAATTATTGAACATTCAGAGGAACTAAATATCACATCATTTGCGAAACTGCCAACTTTCACGTACTTCCTTATTTAGACACTCATCTAAAATGCCGCCTTAGGAAATTTCAAACCAAAGGGTTTAAACTTCCGCAACATGCAAAAAGATTATCATTTCAGTTTTACAAATACAATTCCTCTAAGTAAAATTCTCATATGTGTCAGTATGGCAACCTTTTGATGAGATAATTAGATTACGTCAGAGATGGGTTAAAAGAAGTCTAAGGAAATTACTTTTAAATAATGCTAGTTTTTTCCTTTAAATATATTGAGGAACGAATGTTTAGAGGCTATTCTTAATTTACTGCGTAGCCTAGATATCAAATGCAGACAAAAAAGTTGATTGATGAGCAATCCATTAGGTATTCTTAATGTCATCGTCCTACGTCTACCAGGAGATTTGGGACAAGTGGAATAGCTGTAACGTTGTGATAGACAAGTTACGTAGAGTAATTGCCGAAAGCAAATCGTATTTTTAGATACAATCCATGATTAGCATTCTGATTTCATAATGCTTCACAATGTTTGGGCATTTCAGTTTCAGAGTAGCTCTGAAATCGCCATCAGTATAGCGACCAAGTTCCTCGAATATCACATGCGATATATGATTATAAAAGGAAGGGATTTGCCTTTGCAAATAGATAATAAATCGGTTTGTTTTTTATCCGCATTAGGAAGGAAAAACCAAACTTAAGGATCGATAGAGCTCCAAGCAACAGTGAAATTAATTTTATTACCAAATAAAAGTTAACATTTCGTGGATAGAAGTTACATAAAAGTAGATTTAACGAATGGTCTTTTAAAAGCTTCAGCATCCAAGCAATTTTATTGCTTGGACGGCAACTTTTACGCTAATAAGAAGTACTAATTGAGCATTTAACACAAAACGTACCACGCTCGGTGTCAGCTATTTGATATTCTTTGTTGGTATTAACGATGACTTGTAAAAAAAAAGAAGAAAAGTCCATGAGCTACTTAGTCAAGTTATTTTCTTCTAATGATCAAGATATTTCTGAAAAAAGGGACAAGACTATTATAGCGCTAAAACTACGTACTGTTATTCATAACGATACGTTGGATATTGCATGCCCAACACACAAGACTACTCAAACGTTATAATACCATCAGTCTCACAAAGCGGTAGTTCGAGTAATTTTTGTTTTGAATAGTGTCTTTTGTTCTTCGAAACACTGGTTAATTTTCTTTTATAAGACTCAGCTTTATATCTCATCAGCGGAGTAACTCGAACGACTAATTATGTAGCATAACTTCCTGGGAAAGTAAGGAAATGTTTGATTATAAACACCAGGAAAAATTTAGTAAAATTTGAAACTAGGAAGTAATATGAGAAACTACACAGGAAAAAGAGCAAACCATTACTGATATCTGCATATATTCTTGGCGTAACAAAGTATTCCATATGCTTCCAAGGAAACAAAGTAGTAGTTTTTATGTAATCTAGTAAGTAGATCAACATTTTGTAACTTGGTCTCTTCCGGTGTGTCTCATTACGACATGTTTTGTTCATTCAGCAGCATTCATTTTATCATATAATGATGTGTGTGTGTGTGTGTGTGTGTGTGTTTAAATGCATCAGTATATCTCCTCGTAGAGCTTTAAGGGATGTTAGGTTTCATGCACTACTTCCTTCCTATTTTTACTTAAATGCACCCTGCATAAAATGTTCGTTAACTTGTAAAACGGATTTTGGAGGGGAAAAAAAAATGTGAATTCTCTTTATTCTATTATAGCTACTAAATTTTACTATAATTTTAATCCAAAAGAAGTAAGTTTCATTAAATTCTGACACAGAATTCTTTAATTAAACTCGTGTATTAAACTTATTAGATTGTTTTTTAACCAATTCTTCTATTATTTTTTCGGATGGGTTCTAGAAGTACATGGCCACTGTAGGATAATATTGATCGAAAACAACTAAAAACTACGCGTAAAATACGTATTAAATGATTTAAGAAATTATGCAAAGAATTCAAACGGAAATATTTAACGAAATAGAAACCTGTTTATAACTTTTAGTACAAAATTCGCTATTTTCTGCGCTATTTTAATTTTCCAAAATCCTTCTTTGCTTTCGATTCATTTATGCCTATATTGCTAATGCTAAACGATTAAAATTTTTAGACATTCGAAAGAATAAAAATTGAAATAATTCATAAATACATTCATACACAGCGAGAAACTCACTTATAATATGCATGAATGTATGAATGAATTATTTTTGGGAGCTTGGGGTTGGGAGTTTGGTATTATTTTCGTGCATTTTAATCTCCTCCACATAAACACGTTCTTTGCAATTTCTTTCGTTTTGTTACGTGACCACTAGCTACCAGTTTGTAGACTTATGATCTATGATGCATAAAGATCTAAGTGGATTAAGACATTTTTCATTTTTATTTTTAATAATTCTTTATTTTTATTTAATCCAAAACTCCTGGACCAGATAAAACTTTTCAACCCGTTTCCGGCATCTAGTAAATGGGTTTATAGTTTCACACTGAGTGTGACACAATAAACCTGCTAAGTTCGAACTAGAAGCCTGTTGGTTAGAATGCAAGTACTAAGCTGACCACTAATTCATTCTAACACACTAATGTGTTTTATTAGCGTATTAAATAATGTACGAAAGTTTCATGTTTAGTTGTCTCTTAATTGTGCTTTGCTGTTTACGTTTTATTATTCATTATTCCCCATCGTACATGAAACTCCATTTCTGTCAACATTATTTTCTTTCAAATGTTTGCTCAAATTGCCTTTACTTATTTTTAAATCCACTTCTTTGCTCTTAATAGCAGTAATTTTCGAACTAAAATTCTGAACCTGAAATACCTTCACAACCATCTACTTTTATATTTTAGGCAACTGATTCCACTAGAAGTTAACCTTCGTGTCCCATAATGTAGAGCACGCACTGTCTTTTATTCATGGTGAGGGTTCACCTTTCAGACGTATCTCGTCATTGAGCAGTTAGACCATGGAGAACTAGGATCGCAGAAGTCGCATTTCTCACATATAAGGAACAAAATTGTTTTAAACAATATTTTTAATACACTCTAGATTCAAGGGTAATTGAAACAAGTTTTTCCAGTAGGATATATATATATTTAACTCTATAAGTATGAATGTACTTCAAATGCAATATTCTACATACCGATGTGTACAATTTATTAGCGCGTTGGATCACCGCAAACATTGAAAATAGTATTGACAATCGAAAGCATCCAGACTACAGTGTTACAGAAATACTCTTGAACTACCCCACACGAGTACCTGATGAATTCCTACAGTTCTATCATTTTTTTTTTCTGTAAGAAGATCCCTGTCACCATAGACATATCATTGCATAGATCCCGCTTATGATGTGCTCTGTGACATGGAACATGCCTTATTCGTGTCCATCCCAAGAAGGATAAGCATTCAAGGAAAATGTGTCTTTGGTAGGCAGTAGTGTTCCTGGGGAGCGAGGTATGCAGTCCTTGCTCTACTTCTGCGATCTTTCTCTAGTATTCGTGTGCAGTTTTTTTTTTTTTTTTTTTTTTTTTTTTTGACGGGTGCGGTGTTTGTTTCTCTGCTGGTCTACTACTCCATTCGGAACAACAGTAATTTCACTAACAACACAATTTCTGTTGAACTTTAAGATTCTGTTGATCCTTCATTTATCCTTACTCATCGATTAGCTGTTTTCGAATAAATCTCATACGGTGACTTGATGTTTTCTGCTTGTTGTTGTTGTTGTTGTTGTGTTCCATCGAATCGTTTTCGACTCCCGGTGATTCTATGAACATACATTCTCCATTCAGATCTGTTCCTGGCCATATCTTTCAGAATTTCCAAGCGCATTCCAGTTGCTTCTTTAACTCCATCCACCCATCTAAATCTTGGTCTTCCTCCTCTCCTGCTTCCATCAACTTTAGCAAGCATCGTCATCTTCTCCAGACTGTCGTTTGATCGCATAGTATGTCCGAAGTATGACAATTTTTGCTTGATGATCATAGCTTCGAGGAAGCAATCTGGCTTTATTTTGTCTATCACTGATTTGTTGGTTTGCCTTGCAGTCCATGGTATTCTTAGCAAGCGTCTCCTGCTTACCACAACATTATATGAGATATTTTTACCGATCTGTTCATTTTCAGACTATCATCTCCTGTTAGGAGTCACTTCAGTTACGGTCATTGCCCGTTATTATATACAGGCGAGAGGACATCTGGCTCTCTGTCCCAAACCACAGCCTATTTAGAGTCAGTGCTTTTCATGTGTCATTACTTGCATGATACTCATGGATTCTGTTTAGTAACAGGTTTTTCTTCAATATTTTTAGCCTAAATGTCCTACAGCTATCTCAAATAACACGCATGTTATATTGACTACCACAGCCATTCATTCTAGAAATTAATTTTGGAATTCATTTCTGGAATGAAAATAGCAAAAATTTCTCTTATGCTCTGTTTTCAAGTGAAGTTTATTTAAATACTGTATAATTGACAGTTCCAAAACTACACCCAAAGTCCTTTTCATTAATATGGAAGCTATTCTGAACATTAAAAAACATTAAAAATGTTCTAAACATTAAATTGATTTAAAAATACTTTATAATACATAGAAATATATTCTTAATACTGGGTAAAATATATTTATTTTAGGCATGTCTACAAGATTATCTCAGATGCCAGCAGGGTTCTGGTTTCAAGTGATATCCAACGCCACTCCAGCTGTTGACAGCTTTGTGGTAATGAGGTAAGCGCTTCTACTAATTTGTAACCTTCATAATTCAAAGAACGTTTATTTCAAAATATTTACAGAGAAAGGCAGCATACAAGAGAATAGAATAACAAACTTTTACATGTTTAAATTTAATTAATGAAATATGAGCAGATACTTCAGCAGGCTACTATCTTGCGTTCAACAATTTTCATTAAGCATATGAAATAATGGAATAATTATTGAACAAGAGTAATGAAGTTTCATCTCAATTCCAGGTCTAATAAAGATCTACTAAAGCGTGTTATATAATTTATTGAATCGCAATTGATAAAAGATATAAGCTCATACATTTGAGTATAATACTGTTTTAAATGTTACGTTTCAGCGGAATACTCACTGCGTACAGTATATTGAAACAACAGTCTAAAAAGAAAGGCTTAAACGTCCTACTTTTTATATTCCACAGATTTTGGAGGTAAGCCTAATTTTCTAGATTCCTTTTGATTCTTTCTCAGATTGCCGATGTTCTTAAAGTTAGATAAATATTTTCAGTAAACGCATATTAGAATTGAATTTTATATTAATAAGTTGTGCAGATTTGAAACTCCGACCTTGAATGTAGAAATAATCAAATATATATAATACATTTAATTTTTTTAATATGACGAATGATAGCCTTATCACTTTAATTTATGATTACTTTGCCAAGTGAAGGACGGTTCACAAAAATTGTTACTTCATGCTTCCATGGTATATGACAGTAAAGATATCCGTCCATTGTACTATCCATTGGACTATGGTCCAATGCATCAAGAGGCTTAAGGAAATGCGATATACAAGAATCATGATATTAACTTTGAAAAACTAAATGAGCGATTTATTTTCCTAATAATGTTCCTAATAGTATTTTCCTAATTGCCATTTTTCTTGACGACAGAACTGAGTCTTAAATTACTGATACTCGTATCATAATTATATCATTCTGAAATACTAATAATTAATTATATTAATCCTTTTCCCTCCACAGGCTTACTCCAGCATACATGATGGTTATTGCCATGACAATACTTCTACCATTGCTTGGTTCCGGTCCTATTTGGCATGTGACTCTTGATCCAATCGTTGATAACTGCCGTAAAAATTGGTGGACAAACTTACTATATATTAATAATTATGTGAATTCTGCAGATGGGGTAAGTGAAGTGAAATAATTTATTATTATATTACTAAGTGCGTTTATTATGAGACTTAGCATCGAATATATTTGGTTGATTAGACCATTGAGACTGAACGTATAAGAAACGGGGGTTCTCTTTCCAGTTTTTCAATTTTAATATAAAATTTATATTCCTCAAAGAAAAAAAAATCACATAATCTTTGTATGTAAGTCCTTTGTACTAAGTGGGTAAGCCCTTATAAATGTTTTACGAATCCTAGATTCTCAAATATATCTTGAAGCACCAAAGTCTGAGAAAATAAAATAATTATAAGTTCTTGAGTCGTCTGAATTAGGTAGTAAGACTTCGCATAGTCTTTAAATGTTCATCACTTTGATGTTATGCAGTTATCTTATCAGCATTTTATACGATCATTTTATACGATTGTTTGTCTTTGGTTTTTATTCGAAAGTCTCCATTATGGTTCTAATCTTAAAAGTTTTGTTTTCGAGAGATTGGGAATTTGAGTGCAAAGCAAAAACGAATTCGGCAAACCTAACCACGTTCTCTGATCGGAAGGTCACTCGTAAAGCCACAAGATAGACTTTCATTTCTCCATAGACTAGGATCCATGTACCTTGACCTATTCCGATCGATGACCTGTAGTTATTGTTTTTAGCAATGTCCTATAGGCTCCAGTTCTCCTGTGAAACTTCATAGCATAACATGCATGCAACTATCATTGATATATATGGGATTTCTCGATCTCCCAACATAGAATTTACACAGCCATGCAGAGAGAGAGAGAGAGAGAGAGAGAGAGAGAGAGAGAGAGAGAGAGAGAGAGAGAGAGAGATGAGGTAATCGCTTGTTCAAGCGCTGGATTTTATCGATATGTAGTTTAGGTCTACTTGGTCGTATCATGGACTCCGTGCCATCTATAGACTCAGGAAGATCTAATTGTTGGGCAATATCATATGCCAATATTTTAGCAAGAAAGCTATCC